>NC_138169.1:71652682-72133568 GCF_964165515.1 Mesoplodon bidens
AAAGCCTATAAATGTGAGAATTTTATATATATTTTGTGTGTAATAGAAAGTAAAAGATTCTGGGCAATAGTTTATATCTGATTATATATCCTACAGGAGAATGCCTATTTTTTAAAGGTGACTGTATGTGGATAAAGCAGATAGCAAAGGGATTGAAGGTGATGGAATAGGAAGGTTGTCCACCAGTGGCTGTGATCACAGCCAAAATGACTGCTTTCCAGGTTCAAGACTCTCTCTCCATTTAATAGTGAATGCTTAATAAATGTTAAAAATAAATAATCATTTAAATTGCTGCAAGGGGTCACCGACAAAAGAGACGAGGGTAATAGCTTCAGGTGAGATTAGGGTTTTAATTCCACCACCATTCCTTTGACATTTTTGTTTATTACAACCATACCCTGTTTTATTGTGCTTCCTTTTATTGTGCTTCGCAGATTTTGCATCTTTTACAAATTGAAGGTTTGTGGCAACCCTGCATTGAGCAAGTCTATCAGTGCCATTTTTCCAACAGCTCATCACTTCATATCTCTATGTCACATTTTGGTAATTCTTGCAATATTTCAAACCTTTTCATTGTTATTATATTTATTGTGGTGATCTTTGATCAGTGATCTTTGATGTACTACTATGACTTGCTGAAGCCTCAGGTGATCATTAGCATTTTTAGCAATAAAGTATTTTTTCATTAAGGTGTGTACATTGTTTTTTTAGACATAATGCATGCCTCATAGACTACAGTATAGTGTAAACATAACTTTTATATATATATATATTTTAAAATATTTTTTATTTTTGGCTGCGTTGGGTCTTCGTGGCTACGTGTGGGCTTTCTCTAGTTGCGGTGAGCAGGGGCTACTCTTCCTTGCAGTGCACGGGCTTCTCATTGCAGTGGCTTCTCCTGTTGCGAGCACGGGCTCTAGGCACACTGGCTTCAGTAGTTGAAGCACACGGGCTCAGTAGTTGTGGCTCACAGGCTTAGTTGCTCCGTGGCATGTGGGATCTTCCCGGACCAGGGCTCGAACGTGTGTCCCCTGCATTGGCAGGCAGATTCTTTTTTTTTTTTTTTTTTTTTTTTTTTTGCGGTACGCGGGCCTCTCACTGTTGTGGCCTCTCCCATTGTGGAGCACAGGCTCCGGACGCGCAGGTTCAGCGGCCATGGCTCACGGGCCCAGCCGCTCCGCGGCATGTGGAATCTTCCCGGACCGGGGCACGAACCCGTGTCCCCTGAATCGGCAGGCAGACTCTCAACCACTGCGCCACCAGGGAAGCCCGGCAGGCAGATTCTTAACCACTGCGCCACCAGGGAAGTCCCACCGTAACTTTTAAATGCACTGGGAAACCAAAAAATTTGTGTGATTGATTTTACTGCAATATTCACTTTATCGTGGTGGTCTGGAAACAAACCTGCAGTATCTCTGAGGTCTGCTCGTACCTTAGTAAAATAAAGTAATATTCCCTTCTCTTGTTTGACATGTTTTGTAGAAATCTAAGGGTCGACTATCACTGCAGTACAGTAGGGGAGGCATACAGGAAGTGACCTTGGTAAGCCCAAGCAAGAAAGGTCAACGGGGAGGATCAGAGGTTCAGATGGAAAGACGTCCCAGTAGAGATAAGAGCAGAAAGCTGAGCAGGGCACTAAATGAGGCCTGCATGCCATCCCTGGCTTTGCCATATTACTTTGTTGGTATTCCTTCACTTACTTTAGATTCTGTTTCCATAATTCTTGACATCTAAAGATCAAGGAAAGAAAGAGAGTTAAGATAAAGTTAGTGGGAAGAAATTATGAATGATTTGAGTTGGCAAGTGCCAACTTAGTAATTGTATAGAGGTCAGCAAACTTTTTTTGCAAAGGGGCAGATGGTAAATACTTCTGGCTTTTCAGGCCCTGTGAGGCCCATTATAATTACTCAACTCTGCCATTTTAGTGGGCAAGGAGCCGTAGACGATACATGAACGTGGCTGGGTTCCAATGAAAGTTTATGGCACAGAAATTTGAATTTCTTATAATTTTTGCACGTCACGACATATTCTGCTTTTGATCTTTTATGAATGACTTAGAAATGAAAGCCACTTTTTTTTTTTTTAAAAAAAAAAGCTTGTATAGAAGCAAGCGGGAGGCTAGATTTGCCCACAGACTGTAGTTTGTCAACACCTAGTCTTGTCCAACCTCCTTATTGACAAACACAGAATGGAGGCCCAGAGGGGGCAGTGACTTGCCTGGGGTCACACAGCAAATGTCATGGCCACTTTCTTCTCTTGACCAGACTTGCTCTTTTCATTTCATTTTGAGAAATAACAAAAGGAAAGTATCATTCATAGAGGATAGCTCTAGATGTTGGATTGTTGAAAATACAAAATGTTAGGCTGGAGAACATAATTGTATAGTCTGGGATCTGTTTGTGATTGTGGACATTCCAGAGACCAGTTGGGCATTGATCTGATGAGGCAAATATTCATGTTTGTGGAAATACTGTTACCTGCCCCTTACTAGAAACCTCACCAAGACAGCAGTTCTGAGACCACGCGAAGCTTTTAGCAGAAAAAGATTTTTTTTAATGGTGCCAAGAAAATGCAAAATGTGATTCTGTCCCTAAGCAAACTCCTAGATTTCCCCCCGAAAGTAAGATCTTATAAATTATCAAATGATTTTATGTAATTTCCTCTAATTTTATGTAAATCCCTTTAAATACTAACTTCTACCTGAGTGTGTATTGTTAAACGTCTTCTCTTGAACACGACTTCAGAGAACATTACTGTTATTTATCACTTTAAATGGGGTATTTCTCTAATTCCTAATCTTTTTAGAGAAATTAGAAGTAAAAGACTGTCCCAAACAGTGTGGCTAGGTGGTACTTTGGCAACTGACATTGGATTAAAGATTCCTGTAAAGATTCCTTCTATATTCAAATATTTCTGGGCAGAAGAGAGGCTGCTCTTCCAAGGCACCCTAAACCTACACACTTTACATGTGGTAGTGTCTTTGAATGTCACCCTCCCGGCCAAGGGCATACAGTGCTGTTACTACCATTCTACAGATGAGGCAATTCAAGTTCAAGGAGGTAAAGCGGGTCCATAGTTAATTAGTACCAGGCTTGGGAAAGAACTCCAGCCAAGAGGACTTTGAATTCCCACACAGGGCACAAGAAGTTAACGTTGTAGCTCCCTGATGACACTGAATTTCATTAATTTGGTGTTAATATTGCTAGTGTGAAACATTCTAATGAAGTGTTTATTCAGTGAGAGGAGGAGGAGGGCAGGGCCTCAATGTTTTATCCACAACACGAAAAGAATCAGAATTTTTCTACAACTTACTGACTAGCGGGGCATCCTGCACTGCTGGGATATACAGATGTCTCTGTGTAAGAAAATCCTTTCAAGGAAATCAAAATGTTTCCTTTTGGAAATAATTATTTGCACTACAAAAAGGATTCTTAACAAAAGATTTACATTCTGTTTCCTCTAAATAGTGAGTTCCTTAAGTGCATTTATAATATGGTTTCATCTATGAAAAGATTTCATTGACACAATTTCCAAATAGATCCTTTCATTGATTGCTATGAGACAAACTACATATATATTCCAAAGGCTGAATGAAACCAAACTGACAGACCAAAGAGCGATAAGGAAGAAATTAGAGAATTTGATAGTCCTTTGAAGGGAGTACCCTCTTCATCCCAGGGCAGGGATACACCCTTTATAGCAGCTGAAGTACAGAGACCAGCCCCTGCTGGAACAAGCATTAAAATGGGAAAACCAAATCACTGATCTTTAGAAACATCCATTTCATATTTTGGCAAAATTTGCTTTTCTGATACCTCCACCCCATTCTTTGTTCTGCTCTAGGGAACAGTCAAAAGCAGGTTGCCCCTCTTTCTCAAATTATTCTAATAATTCCATGAAGACAACTTAGATTCTTTAAAAAAATCATATCTCCTTCCTTTGTTTCTCATAAAACATACTGTCCAAACTCCCCTCTTTCTTACATCTGTCCTCTTCCGGACCATTCAATTCTGTCACTGTCCCTCTTACACCTCGGGAACCAGCACTGAAAAAGTATATAATAAATGTGTTCCGCAGAGCACAGAGGCTGATATGGACACTCTACTTGCGTTAATGAGACCTAAGGAAAGGGTTTTTCAACCTCCACTCCTGCAAAGAGGTCTCTGACTTACACTTTGATGGTATTGAACCAATGTTTTAATCCTCGGTTCACATCTCCCAGTACTGTTTTCAGTGGGCGGCTATTATGAAACATTTAATTTTAAAGCATTTTCTTTTACATTTGGTATTAATTCAAAAGAAAACAGGGGTCACAATAAATCAACTCTGTGAATGTTTACATGTACATTACAACAGAGCTATTCATGTTTCCCGTACGTGGACCCTTAATTCACTTAAGGGACCTAGCTTGGGGGCACTTACCCACGGAAAAACCTCGCACTAAAGCAGATACCAGTGGATTCTTTCATTGTTGTTAACTGAAGTGGAAATTCTGGTGACGAGAGACTTCTGTTTACGTGAAACGGGTCTGTGCAAAATGTGATTTCAAGATGGCTTTTTGGTGGAAACCTGCTGTTTCTATGCCACTGGCTTATTACTCACATTTAAAAATGTACTCCATGCTAGGCAAGACATCCGTGTGTTCAATCACTTCAAAATGATTATGGCTGTGTTTTCATTAAAATGTTTCAGTAACCATGGGAAGCTTATGAAATTCAAAACATGAAAAATGTCTGGGTGATAAACATGTATCCCAAATTCCGATTAAGCAAGGTGACCTGGGCTTCCATGAAAAATGAATTTTTAAGAAAATTGAAGTTAAATGATTTTTAGTTCAATCCAGTAAAATGAGGGTGTGTGTTTGCAGGGGGTGAATGTGGCGATGGTGTGAATCAGCGGTCAATCCGTGATTGTTTAAACAGTCCCAGTCTCATGGTTCAACTGTCTCAACCACAGAGAGGAGATGTGATACCAACCGATGCCCATGGGTCACCTACAGTCATGAGCTTTCCATGAGAACTAGAATTCTATGGCCCTACTTTCCTTACTTCGTTTGTTACCACTGCTCCTGTACCCTGATCTGCCTCTATAATCCAATGTGAGTCCCTAACTTTTGGATCAAGGATGACATAAACACGTGGCTGTTATACAGGGCCCATGGCAGACTTCAGTAATCGTACTTGACTGGTCCTTGTTCCCATGGAGCCTGGATACACGGTCACACCTACTCTCAACATGGGGCTCTAAGCAGCCAGTATACAAAACTGGTTCAATTCTCATTCAGTCCCATTCAGAGAACCCATCCCTCTTCACCTTTGTTCTCCTTGAGCAGAGACATCCAAGGAATCTTGACTCACGCTAGACACATCCTTTCCTGTCAGCTCCAATCCAAAGGCTGGAAGACTAGATACACTTAGAGTAATAGGTGAAATGTAAAGAAACAGTGGGCAACCAGGGAATGCAGGCAACATGAAGGAGTCTTAAATAATCCTCCATATCCTCCATTATGTCATTTTATTTTTTCAATAGCTGGGTATTTTATTGGCAGCAAGTTTACTAAGAAAAGCAAATAGATGGAACAGAGAGCCCTAATCCTATTCAGGAAGTCTTTTCTATGCTTTAATGGAGTAAAAACATTAAAGCATGGCTCGTTCTTGCAGAACTGTAGGCCATCAAATGCCAACATGATGGATGTCAGTGTACCTTATTTAGCAGGAGATGATGTTGGTTAATCTTTTTTTTTTCCCCAAAGAATTTATCTTTAAAGTCAGTCATCTTTTGCAATTCTCTCTCTCTCTCTCTCTGTCTCTCTCCCTCTTCCTTCCCTCTCTCCTTCCTTTCTTCCTTTCTTTATTTTACTATTTACTTGAGATTTTTCTTCCACTCATGAACATTTGGGAGAAGTTAAGCCAATTCAGGGATGACATTTCATGAAAATTACACCTAGTAAGACAAAAACATATTTTGTCCCTCTTTTGGATGCCTGAATTAGAACTAAGCAAATAAACACAGGTGGGAGGTGTCACTCATGCAGCAGAAATCACTGTACTCCGACATCTATCTCAATCCACTGTAGCTATTATTTTCTACATGGGAGAAGGCTTTGGTCACTCATCTTTGTTCTTGTGGGTGGCATTGTCATCCTTATGACAATAGCTAATGGATATCAAGTGCTTACATTATTATACCAGGCACATTATATGCATTATCTGATTTAATCTCCAGCATCCCTATGAGGTAAAAACTTTTCAAATGTCCATTTTAGTGATGGGGATATTGAGGCTTAGAATGGTTAAAAATCTTGTCCTAGAGTCACAGTTGCCAAGTAGTAGATAAGGATTTTAAGCCAGGTCTGAGGGCCCCAGATTCAGAGTTTGTAATCACAGTGCTTTAGTGTCTCCACAGAAATAGTAGGAGGGAGGATTTCTCTTCCGCTTCTGTTATAAATAAGCTTTTGTCTACAAGTTCATTATTGCTACCTGTAAGAAATGAGATGCATAATGACATGAATAAATTAGCTCAAGCATATTTGACTCCAAATTAGAAGGTGCAAAGCATTGTTGATAAACCACCAGCTAACCACCCTACCTCCACATTTCCTGAGTAGTTAGAGGGAAGTTACAACCTCTCTTAAATCTCTGGATGTGCAGGATGATAATTTCCCAATAAACCAAATCCTGCTACTATCAGAAGATTTGAAAATTTCTAACGATTTTTACCAACGCCTCTAAACAACAGGGACTGGGGACAGCCAATCAAAATCTTCGACTTGGGTATGCTTGAGTTTTATTTCCAGAAGTTAACTTAGCAGAAATGGAATAACTGTTCATTATTTTCTGTCATTTTTATATCATTTTTTTGCCATGCATATTGTGCAGTAATTGCAGGAAATTAAATTTGAATCTTGTGACACAAGCATGTTGTGAATATCATAAAAAACACGTATGTTCATAAATGGTAAAAAAAAAAGGAGGAAAAGAGAGGTGATAAAAATTACATTGAGAAAATTTTTACAGTCTTTCAGAACAATGGAAAAGGGAATGTCTTAGGGTTCTTTGTTCAGACTGAATTCTAGGATGAAATGCTTTCAGGAGGCAAAGTTTTGTTTGTTGGGCATATTTGTATTTTTGCTATTTTCTCCAGGTCTTTTTACATGGTGTCCTATGAGCAGGGGGACATTTGAAGTCCTACACAAAGAACTGACTTGAAAAGAATTCCCAGCCAGGTCCAGTAGGTACAGATCCTGCAGACAAAGCCATTTTTCATTTGCCACATGGAAGTAAGAATAGATAGGAAATCATCATGACTTTTTCGGCTTCTGCTTTTGTTAGGTCTCCTCTTCTTGGTGGTACCTGTTGCTACGTTCCTTGCCACCTCTTCCTGAATAAGGTTAATTCCTATCGATCCTTTTAGTGATACTGTAGAAACATCCATGAAGCTGGATGTTTACATCCTATGGTCTGATTTGACCTAGAGTCAACCTCATCAGTTGACATGATGGAAGAGCCCATGATCGGCTCCTGAGTGCTGATTTAGCTGCTGTCATCAATACCATCTCACATCCAGTTTTCATTATTTGATTTCTCTGGGTCCACAGGTGGTCCTCTGGGATTTGGAACAATCTCACTCTACGTTTTCCTATGCTAATGGCAGACAATGAATTCATCCTAACACATTTACAAAATTATAAAGCCATTACCTTTTACCAAATTAATGCCACGCAGAGTTGGCAAGTTAGGTAAGTGCCCACCTCTACTGACCAAAATCCTCTATCAACCATCCAAACATAGTGTATGGTCTAGCTCAATTCCAAACTTTCCATGAAGAATTCTCTGATGACTCCAGTTTATACTAGTTCCTCTCTTAGAAGTAATTATTGACCGAGATATTCATTTCAGTTTAACTGTTAAGCATCAATTACTAAGGTCTTTTATTAAAATGTCAAATCTTTGTGAGTAGAAATTAGGTCTTCATTATCCTCCAGATCCTGCAGGGTGCTTCAATGATATCTTTATCTTTAACCAAAATAAAAATGATCATATTTGCCTTCCCAAGCCACTCCTCTGCCTTCCTTACTTCTTTTTTTTTTAAAGGTAGTATATATGCAATATCCATTTCCATTTTTTGTTTTATTTTATTTTATTTATTTTTGCTGTGTTGGGTCTTCGCTTCTGTGCGAGGGCTTCCTCCAGTTGTGGCAAGCGGGGGCCACTCTTCATTGCGGTGCACAGGCCTCTCACTATCGCGGCCTCTCTTGGAGCACAGCTCCAGACGTGCAGGCTCAGCAGTTGTGGCTCACGGGCCTAGTTGCTCCACGGCATGTGGGATCTTCCCAGACCAGGGCTCGAACCCGTGTCCCCTGCATTAGCAGGCAGACTCTCAACCACTGCACCACCAGGGAAGCCCCTGCCTTCCTTACTTCTATTGCCGCTGCTACCATTGTTCCTAGTACCCAGGCACAAATATTACAAGGTAAGACTTGATTTCCCTCTCTCCGTCACACCTCATAGCTAATTAATTGCAAAGTTCTGTAGATTGGCAATTTTTATTTATTTATTTATTTATTTATTTAATTTTTTAAATTAGTTTCTGCTTTATAACAAAGTGAATCAGTCATACATATACATCTGTTCCCACATCCCTTCCCTCATGCATCTCCCTCCCTCCCACCCTCCCCTCCAGGCGGTCACAAAGCACCGAGCTGATCTCCCTGTGCTCTGTGGCTGCTTCCCACTATCTATCTACCTTACGTTTGGTAGTGTATATATGTCCATGTCTCTCTTTTGCTTTGTCACAGCTTACCCTTCCCCCTCCCCATATCCTCAAGTCCATTCTCAAGTAGGTCTGTGTCTTTATTCCCGTTTTGCCCCTAGGTCCTTCATGACTTTTTTTTTTTTTTTTAAATTCCGTATATATGTGTTAGCATACGGTATTTGTCTTTCTCTTTCTGACTTACTTCACTCTGTATGACAGACTCTAGGTCTATCCACCTCATTACAAATATCTCAGTTTCGTTTCTTTTTATGGCTGAGTAATATTCCATTGTATATATGTGCCACATCTTCTTTATCCATTCATCCGATGATGGACACTTAGGTTGTTTCCAGCTCCGGGCTATTGTGAATAGAGCTGCAATGAACATTTTGGTACATGTCTCTTTTGGAATTATGGTTTTCTCAGGGTATATGCCTAGTAGTGGGATTGCTGGGTCATATGGTAGTTCTATTTTTAGTTTTTTAAGGAACCTCCATACTGTTCTCCATAGTGGCTGTACCAATTCACATTCCCACCAGCAGTGCAAGAGTGTTCCCTTTTTTCCACACCCTCTCCAGCATTTATTGTTTCTAGATTTCTTGATGATGGCCATTCTGACTGGTGTGAGATGATATCTCATTGTAGTTTTGATTTGCATTTCTCTAATGATTAATGATGTTGAGCATTCTTTCATGTGTTTGTTGGCAGTCTGTATATCTTCTTTGGAGAAATGCCTATTTAAGTCTTCTGCCCATTTTTGGATTGGGTTGTTTGTTTTTTTGCTATTGAGCTGCATGAGCTGTTTATAAATTTTGGAGATTAATCCTTTGTCAGTTGCTTCATTTGCAAATATTTTCTCCCATTCTGAGGGTTGTCTTTTGGTCTTCTTTATGGTTTCCTTTGCTGTGCAAAAGCTTTGAAGTTTCATTAGGTCCCATTTGTTTATCTTTGTTTTTATTTCCATTTCTCTAGGAGGTGGGTCCAAAAGGATCTTGCTGTGATTTATGTCATAGAGTGTTCTACCTATGTTTTCCTCTAAGAGTTGGATAGTTTCTGGCCTTACATTTAAGTCTTTAATCCATTTTGAGCTTATTTTTGTGTATGGTGTTAGGGAATGATCTAATCTCAAATTTTTACATGTCCCTGTCCAGTTTTCCCAGCACCACTTATTGAAGAGGCTGTCCTTTCTCCACTGTACATTCCTGCCTCCTTTATCAAAGATAAGTTGGCCATATGTGCGTGGGTTTATCTCTGGGCTTTCTATCCTGATCAACTGATCTATCTTTCTGTTTTTATGCCAGTACCAGACTGTCTTAATTACTGTAGCTTTGTAGTATAGTCTGAAGTCAGGGAGCCTGATTCCTCCAGCTCCGTTTTTCGTTCTCAAGATTGCTTTGGCTATTCGGGGTCTTTTGTTTTTCCAAACAAATTTTGAAATTTTTTGTTCTAGTTCTGTGAAAAATGCCAGTGGTAGTTTGATAGGGATTGCATTGAATCTGTAGATTGCTTTGGGTAGTAGAGTCATTTTCACAATATTGATTCTTCCAATCCAGGAGCATGGTATATCTCTCCATCTATTTGTATCATCTTTAATTTCTTTCATCAGTGTCTTATAATTTTCTGCATACAGGTCTTTTGTCTCCTTAGGTAGGTTTATTCCTAGGTATTTTATTCTTTTTGTTGCAATGGTAAATGGGAGTGTTTTCTTGATTTCATTTTCAGATTTTTCATCATTAGTGTACAGGAATGCCAGAGATTTCTGTACATTAATTTTGTATCCTGCTACTTTACCAAATTCATTGATTAGTTCTAGTAGTTTTTCGGTAGCATCTTTAGGATTCTCTATGTATAGTATCATGTCATCTGCAAACAGTGACAGCTTTACTTCTTCTTTTCCAATTTGGATTCCTTTTATTTCCTTTTCTTCTCTGATTGCTGTGGCTAAAACTTCCAAAACTATGTTGAATAAGAGTGGTGAGAGTGGGCAGCCTTGTCTTGTTCCTGATCTTAGTGGAAATGGTTTCAGTTTTTCACCATTGAGGACAATGTTGGCTGTGGGTTTGTCATATATGGCCTTTATGATGTTGAGGAAAGTTCCCTCTATGCCTACTTTCTGCAGGGTTTTTATCATAAATGGGTGTTGAATTTTGTCGAAAGCTTTCTCTGCATCTATTGAGATGATCATATGGTTTTTCTCCTTCAACTTGTTAATATGGTGTATCACATTGATTGATTTGCGTATATTGAAGAATCCTTACATTCCTGGAATAAACCCCACTTGATCATGGTGTATGATCCTTTTAATGTGCTGTTGGATTCTGTTTGCTAGTATTTTGTTGAGGATTTTTGCATCTATGTTCATCAGTGATATTGGCCTGTAGTTTTCTTTCTTTGTGACATCCTTGCCTGGTTTTGGTATCAAGGTGATGGTGGCCTCGTAGAATGACTTTGGGAGTGTTCCTTCCTCTGATATTGTTTGGAAGAGTTTGAGAAGGATGGGTGTTAGCTCTTCTCTAAATGTTTGATAGAATTCGCCTGTGAAGCCATCTGGTCCTGGGCTTTTGTTTGATGGAAGATTTTTAATCACAGTTTCAATTTCAGTGCTTGTGATTGGTCTATTCATATTTTCTATTTCTTCCTGAGTCAGTCTTGGCAGGTTGTGCATTTCTAAGAATTTGTCCATCTGTTCCAGGTTGTCCATTTTATGGGCATAGAGTTGCTTGTAGTAATCTCTCATGATCTTTTGTATTTCTGCAGTGTCAGTTGTTACTTCTCCTTTTTCATTTCTAATTCTATTGATTTGAGTCTTCTCCCTTCTTTTCTTGATGAGTCTGGCTAATGGTTTATCAATTTTGTTTATCTTCTCAAAGAACCAGCTTTTAGTTTTATTGATCTTTGCTATCGTTTCCTTCATTTCTTTTTCATTTATTTCTGATCTGATTTTTATGATTTCTTTCCTTCTGCTAACTTTGGGGTGTTTTTGTTCTTCTTTCTCTAATTGCTTTAGGTGAAAGGTTAGGTTGTTTATTCGAGATGTTTCCTGTTTCTTAAGGTGGGATTGTATTGCTATAAACTTCCCTCTTAGAACTGCTTTTGCTGCATCCCATAGGTTTTGGGTCGTCGTGTCTCCATTGTCATTTGTTTCTAGGTATTTTTTAATTTCCTCTTTGATTTCTTCAGTGATCACTTCGTTATTAAGTAGTGTATTGTTTAGCCTCCATGTGTTTGTATTTTTTACAGCTCTTTTCCTGTAATTGATATCTAGTCTCATAGCATTGTGGTCAGAAAAGACACTTGATAGAATTTCAATTTTCTTAAATTTACCAAGGCTTGATTTGTGACCCAAGATATGATCTATCCTGGAGAATGTTCCATGAGCACTTGAGAAAAATGTGTATTCTGTTGTTTTTGGATGGAATGTCCTATAAATATCAATTAAGTCCATCTTGTTTAATGTATCATTTAAAGCTTGTGTTTCCTTATTTATTTTCATTTTGGAAGATCTGTCCATTGGTGAAAGTGGGGTGTTAAAGTCCCCTACTATGATTGTGTTACTGTCGATTTCTCCTTTTATGGCTGTTAGTATTTGCCTTATGTATTGAGGTGCTCCTATGTTGGGTGCATAAATATTTACAATTGTTATATCTTCTTCTTGGATTGATCCCTTGATCATTATGTAGTGTCCTTCTTTGTCTCTTCTAGTAGTCTTTATTTTAAAGTCTATTTTGTCTGATATGAGAATTGCTACTCCAGCTTTCTTTTGGTTTCCATTTGCATGGAATATCTTTTTCCATCCCCTTACTTTCAGTCTGTATGTGTCTCTAGGTCTGAAGTGGGTCTCTTGTAGACAGCATATATATGGGTCTTGTTTTTGTATCCATTCAGCCAATCTGTGTCTTTTGGTGGGAGCATTTAGTCCATTTACATTTAAGGTAATTATCGATATGTATGTTCCTATTCCCATTTTCTTAATTGTTTTGGGTTCGTTTTTGTAGGTCTTTTCCTTCTGTTGTGTTTCTTGCCTAGAGAAGTTCCTTTAGCATTTGTTGTAAAGCTGGTTTGGTGGTGCTGAACTCTCTCAGCTTTTGCTTGTCTGTAAACGTTTTAATTTCTCCATCAAATCTGAATGAGATCCTTGCTGGGTAGAGTAATCTTGGTTGCAGGTTTTTCTCCTTCATCACTTTAATTATGTTCTGCCACTCCCTTCTGGCTTGTAGAGTTTCTGCTGATAGATCAGCTGTTATCCTGATGGGGATTCCCTTGTGTGTTATTTGTTGTTTTTCCCTTGCTGCTTTTAATATGATTTCTTTGTGTTTAATTTTTGACAGTTTGATTAATATGTGTCTTGGCGTATTTCTCCTTGGATTTATTCTGTATGGGACTCTCTGTGCCTCCTGGACTTGATTAACTATTTCCTTTCCCATATTAGGGAAGTTTTCAACTATAATCTCTTCAAATATTTTCTCAGTCCCTTTCTTTTTCTCTTCTTCTTCTGGAACCCCTATAATTCGAATGTTGGTGCGTTTCATGTTGTCCCAGAGGTCTCTGAGACTGTCCTCTGTTCTTTTCATTCTTTTTTCTGTATTCTGCTCTGCAGTAGTTATTTCCACTATTTTATCTTCCACCTCACTTATCCGTTCTTCTGCCTCAGTTATTCTGCTATTGATCCCATCTAGAGTATTTTTTATTTCATGTATTGTGTTTTTAATCGATGCTTGATTCATCTTTAGTTCTTCTAGGTCCTTGTTAACTGTTTCTTGCATTTTGTCTATTCTATTTCCAAGATTTTGGATCTGGGAAATAGAATCTTGGATCATCTTTACCATCATTATTCTGAATTCTTTTTCAGGTAGACTGCCTATTACGTCTTCATTTGTTATGTCTGGTGGGTTTTTATCTTTTTCCTTCTCCTGCTGTGTGTTTTTCTGTCTTCTCATTTTGCTTATGTTACTGTGTTTGGGGTCTCCTTTTTGCAGGCTGCAGGTTCGTAGTTCCCGTTGTTTTTGGTGTCTGACCCCAGTGGCTAAGGTTGGTTTAGTGGGTTGTGTAGGCTTCCTGGTGGAGGGGACTAGTGCCTGTGTTCTGGTGGATGAGGCTGGATCTTGTCTTTCTGGTGGGCAGGTCCACGTCTGGTGGTGTGTTTTGGGGTGTCTGCAGACTTTTTATGATTTTAGGCCACCTCTCTGCTAATGGGTGGCATTGTGTTCCTGTCTTGCTAGTTGTTTGGCTTAGGGTGTCCAGCACTGTAGCTTGCTGGTCGTTGAGTGAAGCTGGGTGCTGGTGTTGAGATGGAGATCTCTGGAAGATTTTTGCCGTTTGATATTATGTGGAGCTGGGAGGTCTCTTGTGGACCAGTGTCCTGAAGTTGGCTCTCCCACCTCAGAGGCACAGCACTGACTCGGGGCTCCTCAATTTGGGATGATGTGTTGTCTATTCATGTATTCCACAGATGCAGGGTACATCAAGTTGATTGTGGAGCTTTAATCCGCTGCTTCTGAGGCTGCTGGGAGAGGTTTCCCTTTCTCTTCTTTGTTCTCATAGCTCCTGGGTCTCAGCTTTGGATTTGGCCCCGCCTCTGCGTGTAGGTCGCCGGAGGGCGTCTGTTTTTCGCTCAGACAGGACAGGGTTAAAGGTGCAGCCTCTTCGGGGACTCT
This sequence comes from Mesoplodon bidens, assembly GCF_964165515.1. Classification (NCBI taxonomy): domain Eukaryota; kingdom Metazoa; phylum Chordata; class Mammalia; order Artiodactyla; family Ziphiidae; genus Mesoplodon; species Mesoplodon bidens. The sequence continues at coordinate 71,667,091 of NC_138169.1, forward strand.
GGCTCACTCAGGCCGGGCGGGAGGGAGGGGCACGGAGTGCGGGGCGAGCCTGCAGCGGCAGAGGTCGGCGTGACGTTGTACCAGCCCGAGGCGCGCCGTGCGTTCTCCCAGGGAAGCCGCCCCTGGATCCCGGGACCCCTGCAGTGGCGGGCTGCACAGGCTCCCGGAAGGGCGGTGTGGACAGTGACCTGCGCTCGCACACAGGCTTCTTGGCGGCGGCAGCAGCAGCCCCAGCGTCCCACGCCCGTCACTGGGCTCCGCGCTTTCAGTCGTGACTCGCGCCCGTCTGTGGAGCCCCTTTAAGCAGCGCTCTTAATCCCCTCTCCTCGCGCACCAGGAAACCAAGAGGGAAGAAAAAGTCTCTTGCCTCTTCGGCAGCTCCAGAGTTTCCCCGGACTCCCTGCCGGCTAGCTGTGGCACATTAACCCCCTTCAGGCTGAGTTCTCGCCGCCAGCCCCAGTCCTTTCCCTGCGCTCTGACCGAAGCCCGAGCCTCAGCTTCCAGCGCCGCCCGCCCTGGCGGGCGAGCAGACAAGCCTCTCGGGCGGGTGAGTGCCGCTCGGCACCGATCTTCTGTGCGGGAATCTCTCCGCTTTGCCCTACCCAGGTATGTGGGGAGTTTCTTGCCTTTTGGGAGGTCTGGGGTCTTCTGCCAGCATTCAGTAGGTGTTCTGTAGGAGTTGTTCCACGTGTAGCTGTATTTCTGGTGTATCCGTGGGGAGGAAGGTGATCTCCGCGTCTTACTCTTCCGCCATCTTACCCGGAAGTCCGGCAATTTTTAATTTGTCTTTTATTTGATTTATTTGCTGGCCTCTAGAACACCCCCTTTTTAAAAATTGGTGTATAGTTGCTGTACAATGTTGTGTTAAGTTTCTGCTGTACCACAATGTGAATTAGCCACACGTATACATATATCCCCTCTTCCTTGGATTTCCCTCCCATTTAGGTCACCACAGAGCATTGAGTAGAGTTCCCTGAGCTATACAGTCTGTTCTCATTATTTACGTATTTTATACATAGGAGTGTATGTGTGTCAATCCCAATCTCCCAATCCATCCTCCCCCACAAAACTCCTTTATCAAAGGAAATCTTATGCGAAAGTCCATTATGTAAGAAAAGCAGCTATGGTAAGAAGCGGCTGAACTGCCTTGAGCCTACAACTGCAGCCCTTGAAAGAACTCCCAAGAATCTCCAAGGCTGAGCACTGTTTAAAGGCCCACAGTTGTAGAGCTGATCTCCAAATTGTCAAAAAGCATCATGGTATAGTGAAAAATACACTGGCATAAATCAGAGGATCTGAACTGAGCCTTGATTTTATCTCTAAAATAGAATACCTTTCCTACTTACATCATAGAGTAATTGTAAGGATCAAATAAGACTCTGTATGTGAAAGTACATGGTAAACCGTTAAAGGCCATGAAGATTTAGGGAACCATCACCTCTTTCCTGCTCTTCAAGGCCCCGTTCTCCTCATTCTACCCACCACTTGGTCAACCACTGCTTCCAGATTAATCCTAAAGCACATCCCTTTCATATCATTTCTTTCTTTCTTTTTTTTTTTTTTTGTAATTATAGCATTATCTATCATAGTGAAAACATTGAAACCTTTTAGAGTGGTCAATTTTAACATACACAAAACTGAAATCAGTGAATGAACCCACATGCTCATCATCCAGCTTCAACAATGATCAATATTTTGCCTATCTTGTTTTTGTGAAAAGATGTAAACCTACGAAATGTTTGAAAATAGGAAAACAGTTGAATAAACTAGGGTACATTGATTTAGAGTGCTATGAAGCTTTTAAAATAGTACAGAGTTGTATTATAAAATAAATCAGAATATATGGTATTATCACAACCATGAAAGTTCAAAAACGAATATCCAGTCGGTGTAGAAAAAAGGACAGGAAGGAAGTACAGTAAAATATGAACTAGTTTCCCTTTGGTGTTTCTTATCATTTCTTGACTCAGAAATGTCTAACAATCACTACTGGTGGCTAAATTAAGATCAACTGTCTCAGCTTAGTATTGAAGCCCTTTTATGGTGAAGTCAAATTTCCCTTTCTAATATTAGTGGCCATCATTCTTCCATGTAAACCTGACGCTTTAGCCGAATCACTACTCACTCTTTTCTAAATGCTTCCTCTTCTTTCTTGTCTCTCAACTTGTGTTCTGACTGTCCCCTTTGGCACCACCCCTGAAATGCAATGTATGATTCAAGTCCCATTTTGGGTACTTCATACCTGTTGAAGTCCTTTCTCATTCCAGTCTCTGCTTCTTTCTCCTCCAGACTCCTAACAGGAAACAGGGTAAATCCTCATGGATTCCTGAAAGGCAGAGAAAAGCAGTATTTAGGTCACTGTAGAGAGGTAATAAAAATGTATGAAATTTCCTCATAAGAGTTTAATAAATTAAAGCAAACTGAAATATGTTTGTGAAAGCCATCTCTCTCACTCTCTTTTTAAAGATAGGTAGACTTTTGTTTGAGGGTAAGTTTTCTCAGTTAATAATCTTCTTCTTTCTGCCGAAAGACTAAAACGTGAGGCAGAGGGTGCTGTCTTGGCAACCAAGGATGGCCACGTTGGCCTCAGGGAAGGTTTTCTTTTCTGAACACTTAACATTTTATAAATATAAGAGTATTGGTATCTTCACACCAAAAGATTTCATTTATTTAAAAACTCTGCTCATTTATCAATATATAATTTAGACCTAAAAAAGAAAAGCAGGCTAAATTGGAGAATATATTTAATGGAAAAGAAAATCTGTCACTTTAACGTATAAAAGAGAAAGGTACCATCTGCCATGTAGGGGTTCTTATCTGTGTTTGATGTGGTAACTAAATGAATTTGTGGAAAACTAGTGATGAGACAATAACTCAAGGAGGCTTTTAAAAAAAATCTCATTCATTTAACTACTTGATAGAGATCTTAAGTAATTTCTTTAAATAAATAGACAATGCTCATTTAAAATGATCGGAGCTTTTGTTCATAATTATCTGCTTAAGTTAAAAGTAGTTTTCCTTTTAAACACTGTAAATCTTTTCTTGTTGCCATCCTTTACACTGTCTACTTGTCCTTTTTAATGAATACAGGATTAACTGAGTAAATATAAACTTATTCTATTATCATTTGCATGATTTCTCTTATCAGTTAGAGGGCTTTGAATCCATAATCTTTTACTCCAGTACACCTGGAAACATGATATTCCATGGAAGCTCATCCGTGACTTTATATTTTCCTCTGTCAGTTAAACAAAGAAAATGCTCATATGGTTACAGCACTGCCATTCACTTGGGTAACCTTGGAGACTCAGTGGTGAACTGGAATGTCCAAGCCATTCTTCTGGAGATGTGTTAAGGACCAGAACTCTCAGCTACCTCATAGGAAATCAATTATAGGTGTTGTGGGGGGAAGAGGCAAATTGAAAAATAACAACACTTCTGCTTCTGGCCAAGGTGGAACCAGGCAGGGACCAGGTTTACCTTCCTGCCTGAAACAACCAAAAACAAACAAACAAGCAAAAAACACAAAAAACCTAGCAAGATGTGTGAAACAATGGTTTTCAAGACACTGGCCAACAAGTTACGAAAGAAAGTTTAAAACAAATTAATTAAACCAGCTATAGAACTGCCCCCCAGATTTACCACCCTGAGAGAATTTCTAGGTTGCAGTGCAGGCAGGGGAACCTAAGCAGAACCTAGCAGAATCCCTGAGTTAAGGAGGCAGAGCTGAGAGACTGACAAGGTCAGGAGAGCTGGACTATACAGGGAGGAGCATGGCAGAGGGGAGAGCTGCAGAGAGAAGGAACTCCATAGATTTACTGAGGGGCCCCTCAAATATTTAGCCGAGTGCTCATCAGATATGTACGTGAGGAAACTATTCAAGGCCGGGGTAAAACTCGCCTGAAATGATTAGAGAGACAAATGCCTCACAGTCACACAGAGTTGAAAATACTACCTGTTTCCATCAGCCAAACAGAGAATCCCATGATTCACAGGGTATTAGGAGAAGGATCTTGCCTCACTATGGAGGAATAATTAACCCCAGCATGAGTATTGCTATAATCTTGCCTAGCAAACCTTAAAAGTAAGACTGTAAAGGGTGTAACTGTTTGCAAGTAACTTAAGTATGTCACAGAACAAAACTCAAGAATATGTAGAAATGCAAAAACATTTAGCACCTCCAAAAGTAAAATTAATCTGGCATCTAATCAAAAATGACTAGACATGAAAAAAAGGAGGAAAACACAATCACTGATGAGGAGAAAAAAATAATTAATTTAAAAAGGATATAAGAATTAGACGACAAGGACAATAAAATAGTTATTACAACTGTACTCTATATGTTTACAAAGTTAAGTAGCAAAAAATTAGATGGTCATTCAGACATACACACTAAAATGTCTGAGGTGAAAAATACACAGGATTAGACATTGCAGAAAAAAGATTCGTGAATTTGAAGACACAGTCACAGAAAGTATTTAAATAAAACACAGAAAGAAAATTTTAAAAAATGAACAGAGCATCAGTGAACTACAGAACAATTTTTTTTTGAAAGCAATTTCTTGCTCTACCCATCCCCATCCCTAATTCTCATTCCTGAGAGGCAACCACATCCAACCATTTTATTATATATATATAAATTTATTTATTTATTTATTTTTGGCTGCGTTGGGTCTTCGCTGCTGCTTGTGGGCTTTCTCTAGTTGGCAGCAAGCAGTGGCTGCTTTTGTGGTGCGTGGGCTTCTCATTGTGGTAGCTTATCTTGTTGTGGGCTCGAGGCATGTGGGCTTCAGTAGTTGTGGCATGTGGGCTCTAGAGCGCAGGCTCAGTAACTGCAGTACACAGGCTTAGTTGCTCCGTAGCATGTGGGATCTTCCCAGACCAGGTCTCAAACCCGTGTCCCCTGCATTGGCTGGCAGATTCTTAACCACCATGCCACCAGGGAAGTCCCAAACTATGGAACACTTTTAAGTGGCCTAATATATGTATAAATAGAGTCCCCCAAATGAAGGGAGGGGCAAAAATATTTGAAGAAATAACAGCTGATATTTTTCCAAATTTGATGAAGACTGTAATCATGAAGATCTAAGAGACTCAATGAACCTCAAGCACAAGAAATGTAGAGAAAATGACATCAAGGCACATCATAATAAGATTGTTCAAAAACAGTGATAATGAGAAAATTTTAAATGCAGACAAAGGAGGAGAAAAAAAATCACATACTTAGGAACAAAGATAAGAATGACAGCAAATTTCTCACCGAAAACAGTGCAAGTTAAAAGATAATGAAGTGAAAATTTTAAAGAAATGAAAGAAAAATATTGTCAACATAGATTTTTATACCCAGTAAGAGTGTCTTTCAAAATCCAAGGCAAACTAAAGACATTTTAAACATATAAAAGGTGAAAGAATTGTTGCACTAAAAGAAATGTAAAGAAAGTCCTTCACATAGAAGGAAAATGATACCAGATGGAAATATGGATTTAAACAAAAGAATGGAGAGGACTGGAAGTGGAATCTATGGTGAATATATGTTTTAATTAATATTTAAATTACTTTAAAGCATAACTGACTGTTTAAAGAAAAATAATAACAAGTGTGGGTAGTATTAAACTAAAACATATGACAATAGTGGCACAAAATTTGAGAGGGGAAGAATAGCAGGATACTATTGTAAGGCTCTAGTTCTGTATATGAAGTGGTATAATATCATTTGAATACATGAAGTTGTGTAACATCACTTGGTAAGTTAAAAATGTATCCTATAAACCCTAAAGCAACCACTAAAATAACAAAGAGTTATAGCTAATAAGCCAAAAAAGGAGATAACAATGAAATCATAAAAATACTGTTAAACCATAAGAAGTCAAAAAAAAAGAAAGAAAGAATAAAGAGAAAGGGGAACAAAAAACAAATGGGATCAACTGAAAACAAATGACAAGGAGATAGATTTAAACTCAACCATATAAATGATTATATTAAATTTAAATGGTCAAAATACCTCAGTTAAAATGTAGAGATTGTAAAATTGGATTTAAAAAATGACCCAACTATATGCTGTTTAAAAAGAAGGCACTTTAAATGTAAGATAAGATAATAGTAAAAGGTTGGAAAATGATACACCATGCTAAGACTTGGCAAAAGAAAGCTAGACTTTACTTATAAAAAGAAAATAGATTTTAGAGTAAAGAATATTACAAGGGATAAAGATAGCTATTTCATTATAATAAAAGGGTCAATTCCTCAAAAAGACATAACAGGAGCATATTACTTTATATGGTCCCTAGGTCTCTGTTCATGCAGGTTGCTTTTATGGGGAGGATCCTTTTTCTTATTTGCCTTCACCCTTAACAAAAGATTTCTTGGCACTGTTTCTGTGCCAGACTCAGAGACATAGGAGACATCAGAGACACCACTCTGAAGCAAGCAGATGGACAAGAATGGGTTAGTCTATGGCCCTGGGGTCCCACTAGTCAAAACCCACCATGTAACCATTTCCTTCTTATAACTTGCTGCCTCCTCAGAGGTCTACTCTGGAAGCAGAGGGCTGGTCCCTGGGCTCTCAGAGATCACATACCTTAGTCTTCACCTCTGCAGGCTTCTTCATGGGAAGCCACCCAAACAGTGGTCACCCATACTTATGATTAATATACTCTTTTATCTTCTAGAAGGCTTTTCCTACCTGGGGATTTTGTTTTTTCTTTTTGAGAGAGAGAGAAGTGTGTGTGTGTGCGTGCACGTCTGTGTGTGTGTGTTGTGTATGCCATGCAGGTATTGAGAGATAGTATAGCTGTTCTCAAATTTTTTCTCTGTGCCTCACCATCCCTCATAGCTTTCAAAACATGAAGAAAGAATATGTATCCTTTTTTTTTTGCTTTCTGATTTACCCTTTTTTTTCTTTCTGATGTATCACCTCCTACCTTGAGATAAGGAGAACAAAAAGTCTTAATTTCTTGAATACAGAGAAGATGATGGAGGGAAAATATGAGACCATGAGAAGAATGACAAAATTATATTAAAAATATGATTCAGGTGAATAGACCTTTTCTATTTCTTTATCTGTTGCCCATCACAAAATTAACATTTTATAATTGTGGTTTCACTAAATATATATTTAAAAAGCTAACCATTACAAGCACATATCTTGAGAACAAAAATATGATTTCATGGAAAATCAGGCCTATATGACATCAAAAGGTAACTGGGTACAGAGATGCTGTCTTGGAAACCACCTAGCATCATGATTAAGTAATTAGCTGCCCCCTCTTCACCAGTGTATTCTGAAAAATACATTAACACTTCAAAAGTTGGCATGATTTTAAGCCAAGTTATTCTAAAAATAATTATAGATATATTTTTAAAAGGTTTCAAATGCCCTCTTGTATTTTTCAAAAGATGTGTAGATTAATTCCACGTAAAATAAGAGGTGGAAATATACATAAAAGGTTAAATAATAGCATCAGGGAGAATATGTTAGAATGCCAAGTGAATGGTGTACACTATGTTTCTCAAAGAAAGTCTAAGAAACCTTGACATCCACAATTTCTTGGAGAAATTTTGAATTTTATTTAATTATTCCAGTACTTGAATTTACATTTATGTTTAAAAATGCATTTCTTCTGGGTGAAGGTCAACTGACAGCACAGCTCACCATATAAATGCAGGTTTCATAAAAGTCCCAATGGAGAAAACTAGTGCAAGAATTGAGTCTTGAAATATACCATAATATTGTCATGAGAACTCAAAAAGACTGAACAAACTCTAGCAGGATTTCATCTTCACTGAGCCATAAGCATATGAGGGCGAATTTTTCCATTTCTGACTCCAGTCATCATTGGATTAGGTACCCATTTAATGCAGATTTTCATAACATCATCATCTTAACCTTATTTCCAATTGAACAAGTCAGCTTTCCAGAGATATCAAGCGACACTCCATTAAAGTTGATGTTTGAGGATTGCTCATTATCAGAGTTTTGGTTAAGTATGAGACTTGATTATCCTCAATTATCAAATAAAGCCTTGACGTTACAAATGGCAGTTTAGTTGTACGTAAAAAGACATTCTCTGTATTAATATTACTGAAGTTAAAACACAAAAGCTGGTTTAAATTAAAACTAAGGCTTCATTTTTCCCCCATGATTAAACCCCACGTCAAAGGTTGAGTTTCAGCGAAACAACATAATCCATCACATTTATATTCATATTGTCAAATTGAATTTTATTGACCATGTGGTTTTGGCGATATAGTTTCATTAATGCTAAAAACACAAGGATAAATGTGCTAATGCACAGAGAGGGCTTGGTACAGTGCTGGCACATGAAAAGCATTCAATAAAGATTGTCTGTTTTTATTTTGTGGTAATTTATAGCAAGTTTTATTTTAGTACATGTTTATGGAATATTATTATTATATCTCTTTTAGGGTAGCACTGAGGTCCACAATTTTTCTTTAAAAGGTCTGTAGACAGTACTCAAATGTAATAAACACTAAGTTGGAAAGTAACTGCCAGAAGTTCATTAGTGACCAGGGGGCTTCCTGGAAGACATCAAAAAGCTGCCTCATTATTATGACCAAAACTTAAAATTGAGGCTTGGAAAAATAAAGTGCCTTATTTAAGCCCATTCATCAAGGCAATAGAAGAGCCTCTTAGATTTTTAGTTCCCAGCTCTAGGACTATGTGTTCTTTCTCTCTCTCTTGTCACTGAACCCCAAGAATAAATAGTACTTATTCTTTTGTCTTTACATAATGTTTCTGGAAGCAAATAACAGTTGATTATATTTAGCAAACAGTACTTCTTACTGTATTTTGATATAATACTTTTTTTCAATTTGCTTTGGAAATTGACAATTATGATGACATTGAATAGAGGTTAGAGGACACATTGATTATCAGGGTAATCTACATATTTACATGAATGCCAGTTTTGATGAAGCATCAAACTCTTATTTGACATATACATTATGTCAATTGTGAACTTGAAGACCATGTTTCTGTGGAAATGATGACAATAGCTTGCAATCTGCTTACCAAAAAAATTTGCATTTTTTAAAAAAACAAGAAATGTATCATACCTGTTTATTTTTTATTTTTTAAAATTATTTAATTAATTTGTTTATCTTTGGCTGCATTGGGTCTTCATTGCTGCGCATGGGCTTTCTCTAGTTGTGGTGAGTGGGGGCTACTCTTTGTTGTGGTGCTTGGCCTTCTCATCGCAGTGGCTTCTCTTGTTGTGAAGCATGGGCTCTAGGTGGACGGGCTCAGTAGTTGTGGGCTGTTGAGCACGGGCTCAACAGTTCTTTAAAGTGTTTTCCCAGAGGCGTGTATCCCAAAGAAGAATTTTGCTATTCTCCTGAAGCACAGAGTTAGCATTTATTTTCTAATAAATATTAGTACTGTATTTTTCTAATAAAGGTTAGTATTGTAATAGACCATAGGAGCAGTACAGTATATTGCGGGCTCTAGAGTGCAGGCTCAATAGTTGTGGCACATGGGTTTAGTTGCTCTGCGGCATGTGGGATCTTCCCAGACCAGGGCTTGAGCCCATGTCCCCTGCATTGGCAGGCGGATTCTTAACCACTGCACCACCAGGGAAGTCCCTATCATACCTGTTTAAAAGCTACAGAGACACCACATTTTAAAGGAAATCTATATATGTGCTTAAAAAGAAATTACACATAAAATAAAAGCTGTGAAGTACAATCATAGTGACTGGAAATTTCCATTTAAAAATCAGAACACAGCAAAGATTGGCTACAAAAACTGGGAAGATTTGCCTCCCAGCAATAAAGAAGTAATTTGAAACAAAATAGGCACAAAAGCAGTGGTTGCTGAATCTTTCTTTTCCGAGCTAGTTAGCAATATATCGGAGATGGCCTTTCATGTACAAGGTGAATTAATTGGGATTGGGACCTTTAAAAGATATAGATATGAGAGTGTGTGTGTGTGTGTGTGTGTGTGTGTGTTTACATACATATGTGTATATGTACATATACACAAGTATATGTATGTATATAAATAACATGCACACACATATACATATGTGTATATCTATCTCTCTGTGTATATAGATAGATAGATTAGATAGAAATGGCAAAATCTGATCTTCTTTTAGGAGCTAAAAATCTACTTGGAGAAATGAGATTGGTACGTAAAGCAAAAGTAAAAAATTCAAAATGAGATATAAACATTCAAAATGAGATATAATTCAAAATGAGATATAAAAGTAAAAAAGTAAAAAATTCAAAATAAGATATAACTACAAATTGTAGCGCTGTTGCCTCTAAGCCCTCCAACTTCTGGGTCATACTTCCCTTTCCATATCCCAACACCACTGAGGGTTGTTTAGAGAAATGGAGCGAAGAAACTTCTTTCAGGTACTCCACGTTCCTGAATTCCTTATCCCTGGTCTTTATCCTTCCTTTGTCTGCTGTCTTCTCTTTACCCACCTCCACCCAACCTCAAAGCCCATGAGTCATTCCCAGGGTATCAAATGACACTGGTCTTCAGGTCTCTCCTACTCTCTTACTCTGTCTGTCTCTCCCACTCTCCCCTTCCTTCTCTGTGCTAATGTCATTCTCTGCACATCCTCTCTGCAGCCAGGGAAACCCACATCTCCTCCCTCTACTGAGTTGGAACTCATTTCCCTGTTATCTGTGTCTCCATCCCAGAAGAGGTTGCCATTTAGATCCTGACCCGTGGCCATGATTTCGTAGATCATCCTCCCTCTGTATTCAGCTCCTCTCCCACCTCTTCTTTTGAAGGTCTCTCTTTAAGTATTCCCCAAATTTTCATCTCTCAGAACATGACTGGGGAGTGGGGGGAGGCAGAAAAATTATTATTATTTCATCAGACAGAACAATTGTCTGCATAATAAAGCCTGTCTCAACTGCTTTCACGCCAGACAAAACCCTGTGTCCCAGCTTTGTCTAACAGTTCTTTAAAGTGTTTTCCCAGAGGCATGTATCCTAAAGTGGAATTCTGCTATTCTCCTGAAACACAGAGTTAGCATTTATTTTCTAATAAATATTAGTATTGTATTTTTCTAATAAAGGTTAGTATTGTAATAGACTATAGGAGCAGTAGAGTATTCTGTATATTTTGTTGCTAGTGAATAAAAAATTCTGAACATAGAGTTGGAGTGAGGTGGGAATAGAATTGGATGCGTAGGGAGGATTCAGATGGTGGGGAACCTTTGAAGGCCAGACAGAAATGTTTTGTTTGGGTATAAATTCTTCTTTGACTCATGGAATATTCATCATTGTATTGATTAATTTCTAGAATTTTGGAAATTTTCTAGTGTTTTTTAAATAATTCCACTGTGGTCAAACAACTTACTTTTGTCAGTATTATGAAATTTGTTGATATTTGTTTTTATCACCCAGCATTTGGTAAATTTTAGTGAGTACTACATGTATACTCGAAAAGAACATATATTCTGCAGTCATTTGTTTTATTGTTCTATATATGCCTAATAGATCGAATGCATTAACCTTATGGTTTACATCTTCGATGTACTTACTCATTATCTTGTCTGCTTGTTTTGTGTTCCTGAGAAAGATACGCTAAAATCTCTTGATTCGTTTATTTCTATTTTAAGATTCATTCCAATTGCAGGGATATGAAAAAGGTGAAAAATGTATGGGACTTGGAATCAATGAAGTATGGGAAAATACTACCCATCTGGACATCTGAATAGCGTGTAGACTTTAAACCCGATAGAATAATAAAAGAATTTGAGTACATTCTGTGCAGTGGCTGGAATGGGAAGATGCCAAGATGTCTAGGGTTGAGTGTAAGTTTTTTGGTGGGGAGGGAGTAGATAGGGACACCACAGAAAGGAACCTTGGGTTTCCTTTAACTACCTTTGAGCCAAGAGCAAACCCCAACCAGCTCATTCACTGCTTCCTCCACTAAAGTTCTCACCTGCAAGCCCTTTCTAGGGGAAGGAGTCTCAACCTGGGGTTACATGGACACCCTAATTTATGAGTTTCAGGAGGCCCCCAATGACCTCAAAAGCAGGTACAAGAGTGTGTGTTCATATGAATATGGGCATTTATGTGGGGAGACGCTCCATCCTCTCCCCAGATTATCCTAATTCTCTGTCACGCAAAAGCAAGTAAGGACCGCTGCTCTGGAGCCAACGGAACTTTTCACACAGAACCCACTCAACCCAGACAAGAGGACAAGGGAGGGCACAGAAAGGCACAAAGCCCAAGGGCCAGTCCCTCTTCCCTGAACCCCACCACCCCTCAATAGCCAGCCTAACTCTTCTAGATGTCTTTACATAACTGTTTACATAACTGTTGAAAGAATATCAACAGCCCCATCTGTCCTGCACTGAAGCATTAACGTCCCACCATTTTTAAGAATGAATATTGTGAGTAAAAGGTCTTTGCAATTTTGCTGTCTCATTGGCCGTTTACCAAATCTATCTCCCCTCTACTCCCCGGTTCTTTCCTGAAGACAAGGTGGGTGACAGAGGATGAAGGAGCATACATCACTCAAAAAAGAAGCTTCGCCTCTTTTCAGGGGCTTCTGACTGAGCCTGGTCCCCATGCTCTGTGATGTGTATGCTCCGCAGCTTCTGGACCATATAAGAGTCCTTTGACTCAAGAGTGTTTTTCAATCCTGCCTACATTTCTGCTATGGCAACAGTCCTAAAGACATGGCGTGAGGTTTATCCTGGGCTGTGACCTCATGCTTTTTTTCACGTTGTATTTATAAACATTTCAGGATGACAGTTGACCTCAGGGTCATGCACAGGAGGAAGACTGTTGTGCAAGGAGACTCAGAAACAGGAAAGACTAATTCAAGTTCAGTTGCCTTCTGCAGGTGTACATCTTCTGGATCGCAAGCATAAAAAGCTGGATTAGCTGACTCTTTTCCACAAAGAGATCAAAGAAAACAAACGTGCTGAAGATATCTATAAGGCTTAGTAGAAGTCAGGAAAAAAATAAACAAAAAACAAAAAACGCTTTCTTTGGTAGGGTCATGTAGAAACCCAATCTAAAATATCGCCAGTATAAGGGTACTTTTTAACCCAACAAATGTGGGAATATTATACAGCTTTTTCAGTACAGGTGAGGGGAAGTCTGCAGGGGTGATTTCAGGGAACAATTTCTTATACCTTAAAAATAACTTCAGGGCTTCCCTGGTGGCTCAGTGGTTGAGAGTCCGCCTGCCGATGCAGGGGACACGGGTTCGTGCCCCGGTCCGGGAAGATCCCATGTGCTGTGGAGCATCTAGGCCCGTGAGCCATGGCCGCTGAGCCTGCGCATCCAGAGCCTGTGCTGCGCAACGGGAGAGGCCACACAGTGAGAGGCCTGCGTACCGCAAAAAAAAAAAAAAAAAAAAAAAAGCTTCAAGGAAGAGATAGTCTCCCCCATCCCGCCAGCATTTCTAGTTATTGGTGGGTAAAGATGTGATGCATGGAGCTATAGCAGTCATCATGTGATGATGAGGAGAACTAACAAACATACAGATGGCAGAGCAGAAAGACAGAAAGAACCTCAATCTTTATTACACTTTAAATGACTGAATAAACCAACCCTTAAACTTTTCTCTTTCTGCAATTCTTGTCAAGTGAAATTACAGGGCTTTAAAAAATATGTTTATTTGTTTGGCATAAGATCAAATTTATGCAGACTTGAAAAAAGCATTTTCCAACTTTTTTTATTGAAGTATAGTTGACTTACAATATTATATTAGTTTCAGGTGTACAACATAGTTTATCGATTATACTCCATACAAAGTTATTATAAGATATTGACTATATTCTTTGTGTTGTATATTATATCCTTATAACTTACTTATTTCACTCCTAGTAGTTTCTACCTCTTAATCCCCTTCACCTATTTTGCCTCTCCCCCACCACCTCCCCTCAGATAACTACTAGTTCTCTGTATCTGTGAGTCTGTTTCTGTTTCATTATATTTGTTGGTTTGTTTTATTTTTTAAATTCTACATGTAAGTGAAAACATACAGTGTTTGTCTTTCTCTGTCTGACTTATTTCACTAAGCATAATACCCTCCAGGTCCATTCACCTTATCTCAAAATACAAAATTTCATTCTTTTTTTTATAGCTGAGTAATACCACATCTTCTTTATACATTCATCTGTTGATGGACACTTAGGTTGCTTCCATATCTAGACTATTGAGAATAATGCTGCTTTGAATATTGGGGTGCGTATATCTTTTTGAATTAGCGTTTTTATTTTCTTCAGGTATATACCCAGGAGTGGTATTGCTGGATAGTATGGTAGTTCTATTTTTAGTTTTTTGAGAAACCTCCATATTGTTTTCAACAGTGGCTGCACCAATTGATATTCCCACCAGCAGTGCACAGGGGTTCTGTTTTGTCCACATCCTCACCAACACTTGTTATTTCTTGTCTTTTTGATGATAGCTGTTCTGACAGGTGTGAGGTGGTACCTCATTATACTTGTGATTCGATCAGGGCATTTCCCTGATGACTATTGATGTTGATCATCTTTTCATGTGCCTGTTGGCCGTCACTATGTCTTCCTTGGAAAATTATCTATTCACGTACTCTGCCCATTTTTAAAAGGGTTGTCTGATGTTTTATGATATTGAGTTGTATAAGTTCTTTATATATTTTTGAGTATTAAACCTTTATCGGACATATCATTTGAAATACCTTCTCCTGTTCAGTAGGTTGCCTTTTTGTTTTGTTGATGGTTTCCTTTGTTGTGCAAAGTTTTTTTATATTTGTTTGTCTTTGTTTAAGTCGGTTGAGTTGGGCTTTCTTCTAAGAGTAACTAAAACCTTCCAAAATTGTTCAGTAATATGGTGCAATTAATTTCCAAATGGTTGTACCAATTCTTACCCTATCAGCAATATGTTGATATCTCAGTTTCACTGTAATCTTAATTGAAGTTGTGTGCAACCTCAGCAGTATCCCTATGTGTGTGTGTTTGTGTGTGTGTGCACACATGCATACTGATGGAGTATATATATTTAACTTATACTAAATTAAATCCCCCCCCCCACTCCAGATCTTCTTATCCCATCTCTGTGAATGCATCTCTACCCACTTTGGTGCCCGAACCTGAAACTTGGGCATCTTCCCTAACTATTCCTTTCCCTTTACCTCCTTGATTTAATCAGTTTCCAAATCATCACACTTTCATTTGATGTTTTGATTTTTTTTTACCCCATCCCTAACACCTCATCTTATTCACTCATCCTTTCTTCTGAATTCCTAAAAGAGTCTCCTAACAGGTCTCCCCTGCTAGTCATCTCAACCCCCCTTCCAACCCACCTTCAACACTTCTTTCAAATCATCTTGGATGGATGCAGGTCTTATCATGTCACTCCCTTCTTGAAATCCATAACTGAGAATGTGATCTGGATTCTCACTTGGCATTTAAGGCACCATGTACCCACCCCTTCAGTTCATTTCCCTCCTATTCTGTTCTCCCACCATCTTTAATTACGAACAGCTGCCAAAGCACCATATCATGTCAGGTCTCCTTTTGAGCAGTTTTCTCTTTCTAGAATGCCCTCACCTTTACTCCATTTGCTAATTGCTTAAAAAGTCAACTTGGATATTACTTTTCCAGAATGCATTTTGCCCCTCACCTTCCTCTGTGCCACCACTGCACTTATCTCCATAACTGTCTTTTCATTTACTAGATTGTGAGCAGGGATTATGCTTTATTGCCTAGCACGTACTAATAATCACACTAATTATAGCAATGTCAGCACTTACAACATGAAAGTAATGATTGCATAGCTGCTTCTTATATATTTAATTTAAATGATTAAGTTATTTAGCTCTCATATCTACCTTATCAGGTAAGCTACTACTATGATAATTATACTCATTTTATATATGGGAAATGGAAGTACAGCAGGATGAGGGAATTTTCCCAAGTTACACAGTCACTGAGAGACAGGGCAAGGATCTGAGCTCAGGCAGTCTGACTCCAGAGACCATGTTTTTGTCCATGTTGATGGATGGCTTCTCGGGTTGCTTGATAAATGTCTAGTTCATGGAAGTTGGGGTGGGATGGGGAGTTTGGGAAGATGCTTCTGACACTTCCAGCCCATGTGTACCTCTTAAAAGAGGCAGGATGGTTAGGCTGGTGTAGGGTCTCCTTCCCACTTACAGCTTTCTTCTCATGAGCCCTTTGATTCCACAAGGTGGTGTGTTATCTTCCTCTACTCACGAATCCTTTGAATGCTCAGTGTTTCCTTTCTCGGGAAATAATCTACTATCGTTAAAAGCATAATAATAATAATGGTGATGATGATGATTCTTAACATTTATTAAATATTTTAAAAAACTTTACCATTGGTAATAGAATAAAGACTCCATCCTTTTGTCAAGAAGTTTTAAACAAGAAATCTTAGTGCATGCATTCATGTCGTATAGGTGGCTACTCCCCGCTGCTTGCTTGCAAGCTGCCCTGTTTAGGATTTTAAGATTTCTCCTGCTATAACCAGGACATAAAGACTGATTTGGTCTTTCTCTGACTAACCCCAGCCCACCACCGCTGAAAACCTCTACTTAACTCTCCTTCCCACCACCACCCTCATCCCACACCCAGGGCAGCTGTGATGCAATGGAAAGGGAAACAGTCTAGGAGCTGGAAGACCTTGGTCATCCTTTAATAGCTGTGTTACCTTCGGGAAATCATTTAATCTTACTGAGCCACAGGTTCCACATCTTTTAAGTGAGAGTGACAATTACTTCTGCCTCACAAAGTCACCTCCTCTGGAATGTCTTCTCTGACCCCATCATCTTGGCAGAGAATTAACCTCCCCTTCATTTTAGTGCTTAGCTATCTTGTTCAGACTGTGTCTGCCACACTCCATTGTAATTGTTTGTTAATCTATCTACACCATCTACTAGATTGTTAATGTCTCAAGAACAGGAACTGGGTCACAGTTGTCTTTGGGTCCCCCCTCCCTAGAGCACCTGTTGTACTAAATTTCCACAACTACCCCCATCTTTCTCTTGAGTTTCCCATGTGTAGTTTCCTTTCATCCTGAAAGCCATCCGTGACATCTGCTTGAATCTACAATCACTTGAGTAAAATCGGTGGGGTAACACTCTAGGGACCCATTGATCTTAGACGGGAGACCAACAAAACATTTCTAGTCATGATGCTCAATCTTTATCCCATCCATTAATAATAAAAAGGCCATCCTTCATCTAATGCTAATGAATATAGGAGGAGTTCTGCTGATGATCCGGCCAAAATCTCTATGACATCATACACGACGTTTTAATTTCTAAAGCAGAACTTGGACAGGGAGGTGAACTGTGGCTTGATTTTCAGTGGAATGGCTTTGAATGGAGAATTCAATGGAGATATATTATTGAGAGATGTCCAAGCTTATAGAATTTGTGGTGATCAGTGATTCCTTGGGTATTAGTCTTTCCCATTCCCTTCCTCATCTCATGGTCTATTATGGCCCAGGTGTCCAGAGACTAGCTTGGGCTGAATATTGTTTGGAATGTCAAAACAAACATGCATATTTTAATGATTAAATTTATCCTTTTCTATGGGGATACTACTCATCTGGATATTTTCACCTCAGAGTGTGAGGAAATGGAGCTTGGAGTGTGCACTTCCTATCATCAAAGAGAAGAGGAGAGAAAGAAGACGGTCTAACTGTCAGCAAGAGGAATTACTCCTACAGATGTGCCCTTTGACTCCCATTTCCTGCTCCCAGCCAACGCTTTGGGGATTATGTTCAGGGAGATCTCCCTCTTCCTGTGAGGCCAGAGACTTTTCTAGTTATAAGGCTGTTGTGTGTGACATGTCTAGGCAAGCACGCAGCAAAACCACAGAGAAACAAGGGATGAAAGAAATAAAGTTGGGCAAACTCAAAAACGCCTTCTGCAGAACTTCTCTCAAGCTTGAGGTAAACATCTCCACCTACGCTCCTCCCTCTTCAATGGCACAGTTTACTTTCCCCTGTTTTCTCCTTGTGGCAGGTCCTTCTACTACAGAGAAGGAAAAGCAAGTTGTCTTATAAGAGTGGCTTCTCCAAGTAGCAAAACTCTCTGAGTTCAGGACTGAAAGAGAGAAAGTGCCCCTTCCTGAGGGAGATGATCTCAACGGCAAGAAAGCAGTGGCCTCAGTCACTTGAGGGTGCGTGTACTTTCTCATTGGGTATGTTGAGAATAACCTTTCTTCAGAGCTGTACCCTGTGATCTTTGGATCTGGGCACCAGTCCAACCTAAGTCAGAGAGTGGACAGCTTCTGTCCCTTTTTTCCAGACATATCAGACTTACAGGAAGGTTTCTTCCAAAGATTATCATCTTCCTCTTACCTATAATGAACCACATCTGAATCAGACTTCCATCGGCCAAGTTCCAAGCGCCATCTTGATACGGAGGAGGCCCGTAAGTCCTCACAAATGATTCTCAGGCTTAGCTTGTGCAGCAGCCTCATCCAGTTTCCAGCAAAGAGGTATTGGCAGGGCATGAATAAGGGCAGAAGGTAATTGAGGAGCTGGGGCTGGTTTTAAGGTAGGAGAGAGCCCAGCTCCACGAGACGAGCTGGAAGGAATTTGCTGTCTGTGCCAAATGTCATAAAGAGCTGCAGAGCTGGTCGAGCTCTCTAGTGCTCAGAAGCAAATCAGATGAACTGCGACTGCGGCTCTGCTACAGACCGTGAGCTAGTGTGGGCTCTACCCCTGCAAGCCAGCACCATGGGCACCGGAGCCGGCAGTGGGAGATGGGGAGAGATGACACGGTGAATGCCTAGTGCCAGGAGGGAGAGACAAAAGGGGCTCCAGAGTGAACGCACCCTTCAACAGCTGTGTTTCCAAGTTCATCATCGTCGGGCGAGTTGGGGGTGCTAATTGTGGAGCTGGAGAGCTGTTAAAATCAGACCAGATATGTTAAAGGAGATACTTAGACCAGTGTCTGCAGTTGAATAGACACAAAACCATTATATTGGGAGAAGAAATAAAAAGAAAGCAAAAAAAGCCATGAGAGAATGAAGGAAGCTGGTTGGTTGATCCCTCCTCTGGTACCTCAGCAACTTGTCCGTACTATTTTGATAGCCTTTATCCCATAGTGATAACGTAATAAAAAGAATCTCTGTTGTTTATTGAGCTGTTACTATGTGCAAGCACTGTTACGGGAATTTGATATGCATCATTTCACTTCATCCAGACTCAAAAAGGTTGTGTCTTTCCCAAAGATATATAAGTGTGTGTATGTGTGTGTGTGTGTACATACAGTAACTATTGAATGCCACTCAAGTTTCAAATCCCATTCTCCCTGATGTCAAAGCCATTAGGCCGCAAAATTATTTTATTTTAAAAGCAGATACTGAGGAGCTTCAAGATGGCAGAAGAGTAATATGTGGAGATCACCTTTCTCCCCACAAATACATCAGAAATACATATACATGTGGAACAGCTCCTATAGAACACCCACTGAACGCTGGCAGAAGACCTCAGACCTCCCAAAAGGCAAGAAACTCCCCACATACCTGGGTAGAGCAAAAGAAAATAGAATAAACAGAGACAAAAGGATAGGGACGGGACCTGCACCAGTGGGAGGGAGCTGTGAAGGAGGAAAGGTTTCCGCACACGAGGAAGCCCCTTCGCGGGCGGAGACTGCGGGTGGTGGAGGCGGAAAGCTTCCGAGTCGTGGAGGAGAGCACAGAAACGGGTGCAGAGGGCAGAGCAGAGAGATTGCCGCACAGAGGATCGCTGCCGACTGGTACTCACCAGCCCGAGAGGCTTGTCTGCTCACCCACCTGGGTGGGCGGGGCTGGGAGCTGAGGCTCGGGTTTTGGTCGGAGCGCAGGGAGAGGACTGGGGTTGGCGGCGTGAACACAGCCTGAAGGGCCTAGTGCGCCACAGCTAGCCGGGAGTGAGTCCGGGAAAAAGTCTGGACCTGCCGAAGAGACAAGAGACTTTTTCTTCCCTCTTTGTTTCCTGGTGCGCGAGGAGAGGGGATTCAGAGCGCCGCTTAAAGGAGCTCCAGAGACGGGCGCGAGCCGCGGCTATCAGTGCGGACCCCAGAGACGGGCATGAGACACTAAGGCTGCTGCCGCCGCCACCAAGAAGCCTGTGTGCAAGCACAGGTCACTATCCACACCTCCCCTCCCGGGAGCCTGTGCAGCCCGCCACTGCCAGGGTCCCGTGATCCAGGAACAACTTCCCCAGGAGAACGCACGGCGTGCCTCAAGCTGGTGCAACGTCACGCCGGCCTCTGCCGCCGCAGGCTCACCCCGCATCTGTACCCCTCCCTCCCCCCCGGCCTGAGCAAGCCAGAGCCCCCAAATCAGCGGCTCCTTTAACCCTGTCCTGTCTGAGCGAAGAACAGAAGGCCTCAGGCGACCTACACGCAGAGGCGGGGCCAAATCCAAAGCTGAACCCCAGGAGCTGTGCTACCAAAGAAGAGAAAGGGAAATCTCTCCCAGCAGCCTCAGGAGCAGTGGATTAAATCTCCACAATCAACTTGATGTACACTGCATCTGTGGAATGCCTGAATAGACAACAAATCATCCCAAATTGAGGAGGTGGACTTTGGGAGCAACAATATATATATATTTTTCCCTTTTTCTCTTTTTCTGAGTATGTATGTGTATGCTTCTGTGTGAGATTTTGTATGTATAGCTTTGCTTTTACCATTTGTCCTAGGGTCTTGTCTGTCCATTTTGTTTGTTTGTTTGTTTTTGTTATTTAGTATACTTTTTAGTGCGTGTTATCATTGGTGGATTTGTTTCTGGTTTGGTTGCTCTCTTCTTTTTTTTATTTTAATTTTTTTTCTTTGGAATAATTATTTTTTATTTTAATAACTTTATTTTATTTTATTTTTCTGTCTTTCATTTTTTCTCTCCTTTATTCTGAGCCGTGTGGATGATAGGGTCTTGGTGCTCCCGCCAGGTGTCAGCACTGTGCCTCTGAGGTGGGAGAGCCAAGTTCAGGACATTGGTCCACAAGAGACCTCCCAGCTCCATGTAATATCAAACGGTGAAAATCTCCCAGAGATCTCCATCTCAATGCCAAGACCCAGCTCCAGTCAATGACCAGCAAGCTATAGTGCTGCACACCCTATGCTAAACAACTAGCAAGACAGGAACAAAACCCCACCCATTAGCAGAGAGGTTGCCTAAAATCATAATAAGGCCACAGACACCCCAAAACACACTACCAGACGTGGACCTGCCCACCAGAAAGACAAGATCCAGCCTCATCCACCAGAACACAGGCACTAGTTTCCTCCACCACGAAGCCTACACAACCCACTGAACCAACCTTAGCCACTGGGGGCAGACACCAAAAACAACAGGAACTACAAACCTGCAGCCTGCAAAAAAGAAACCCCAAACACAGTAAGTTAAGCAAAATGAGAAGACAGAGAAATACACAGCAGATGAAGGAGCAAGGTAAAAACCCACCAGAGCAAACAAATGAAGAGGAAATAGGCAGTCTACCTGAAAAAGAATTCAGAATAATGATAGTAAAGATGATCCAAACCCTTGGAAATAGAATAGACAAAATGCAAGAAACAGTTAACAAGG
Source organism: Mesoplodon bidens (assembly GCF_964165515.1). Lineage (NCBI taxonomy): Eukaryota > Metazoa > Chordata > Mammalia > Artiodactyla > Ziphiidae > Mesoplodon > Mesoplodon bidens. Next base: position 71,688,618 of record NC_138169.1, read on the forward strand.
ACCTAGAAGAATTAAAGAGCAAACAGACAGTGATGAACAACACAATAAATGAAATTTAAAATTCTCTAGAAGGAATCAATAGCAGAATAACTAAGGCAGAAGAATGGATAACTGACCTGGAAGATAAAATAGTGTAAATAACTACTGCAGAGCAGAATAAAGAAAAAAGAATGAAAAGAATTGAGGACAGTCTCAGAGACCTCTGGGACAATGTTAAATGCACCAACATTCGAATTATAAGGGTCCCAGAAGAAGAAGAGAAAAAGAAAGGGACTGAGAAAATATTTGAAGAGATTATAGTTGAAAATTTCCTGAATATGGGAAAGGAAATAGTTAATCAAGTCCAGGAAGCACAGAGAGTCCCATACAGGATAAATCCAAGGAGAAACACACCAAGACACATATTAATCAAACTATCAAAAAATAAATACAAAGAAAACATATTAAAAGCAGCAAGGGAAAAACAACAAATAACACACAAGGGAATCCCCATAAGGTTAACAGCTGATCTTTCAGCAGAAACTCTGCAAGCCAGAAGGGAGTGGCAGGACATATTTAAAGTGATGAAAGGGAAAAACCTACAACCAAGATTACTCTACCCAGCAAGGATCTCATTCAGATTTGACAGAGAAATTAAAACCTTTACAGACAAGCAAAAGCTGAGAGAAATCAGCACCACCAAACCAGCTTTACAACAAATGCTAAAGTAACTTCTCTAGGCAGGAAACAGAAGAGAAGGAAAAGACCTACAATAACAAATCCAAAACAATTAAGAAAATGGTAATAAGAACATACATATCGATACTTACCCTAAATGTAAATGGATTAAATGCTCCAACCAAAAGACATAGACTGGCTGAATGGATACAAAAACAAGACCCATATATATGCTGTCTACAAGAGATCCACTTCAGACCTAGGGACACATACAGACTGAAAGTGAAGGGATGGAAAAAATATTCCATGCAAATGGAAATCAAAAGAAAGCTGGAGTAGCAATTCTCATATCAGACAAAATAGACTTTAAAACAAAGACTATTACAAGAGACAAAGAAGGACACTACATAATGCTCAAGGGATCAATCCAAGAAGAAGATATAACAATTGTAAATCTTTATGCACCCAACATAGGAGCACCTCAATACATAAGGCAAATACTCACAGACATAAAAGGTGAAATCGACAGTAGCACAATCATAGTAGGGAACTTTAACACCCCACTTTCAACAATGGACAGATAATCCAAAATGAAAATAAATAAGGAAACACAAGATTTAAATGATACATTAGACAAGATGGACTTAATTCATATTTATAGACATTCCATCCAAAAACAACAGAATACACTTTCTCCTCAAGTGCTAATGGAACATTCTCCAGGAAAGATCATATCTTGGCTCACAAATCGAGCCTTGGTATATTTAAGAAAATTGAAATCATATCAAGTATCTTTTCTGACCACAATGCTATGAGATTAGATATCAATTAGAGAAAAAAATCTGTAAAAAATATAAACACATGGAGGCTAAACAAGACACTACTTAATAACCAAGAGATCACTGAAAAAATCAAAGAGGAAATCAAAAAATACCTAGAAACAAACAATGAAAACACGACAACCCAAAACCTATGGGATGTAGCAAAAGCAGTTCTAAGAGGGAAGTTTATAGCGATACAGTCCTACCTTAAGAAACAAGAAACATCTCAAATAAACAACCTAACCTTACACCTAAAGCAATTAGAGAAAGGAGAACAAAAAAACCCCAAAGTTAGCAGAAGGAAAGAAATCATAAAGATCAGATCAGAAATAAATGAAAAAGAAATGAAGGAAACAATAGCAAAGATCAATAAAACTAAAAGCTGATTCTTTGAGAAGCTAAACAAAATGGATAAACCATTAGCCAGTCTCATCAAGAAAAAAAGGGAGAAGACTCCAATCAATAGAAATGAAAAAGAAGAAGTAACAACTGATACTGCTGAAATACAAAGGTTCATGAGAGATTACTACAAGCAGCTATATGCAAATAAAACGGACAAATTCTTAGAAATGCACAACCTTCTGAGACTGAACCAGGAAGAAATAGAAAATACGAACAGACCAATCACAAGCACTGAAATTGAAACTGTGATTAAAAATCTTCCAACAAACAAAAGCCCAGGACCAGATGGCTTCACAGGCAAATTCTTATCAAACATTTAGAGGAGAGCTAACATCTAACCTTCTCAAACTCTTCCAAAATATAGCAGAGGGAGGAACATCCCCAAACTCATTCTACGAGGCCACCATCACCCTGATACCAAAAGCAGACAAAGATGTCACAAAGAAAGAAAACTACAGGCCAGTATCACTGATGAACAGAGATGCAACAATCCTCAACAAAATACTAGCAAACAGAATCCAACAGCACATTAAAAGGATCACACACCATGATCAAGTGGGATTTATCCCAGGGATGCAAGGATTCTTCAATATATGCAAATCAATCAATGTGATACACCATATTAACAAATTGAAGGAGAAAAACCATATCATCTCAATAGATGCAGAGAAAGCTTTTGACAAAATTCAACTCCCAATTATGATAAAAAACCCTCCAGAAAGTAGGCATAGAGGGAACTTACCTCAACATAATAAAGGCCATATACGACAAAAACCCACAGCCAACATCGTCCTCAATGGTGAAAACATTTCCACTAAATTCAGGAACAAGACAAGGTTGCCCACTCTCACCACTATTATTCAACATAGTTTTGGAAGTTTTAGCCACAGCAATCAGAGAAGAAAAAGAAATAAAAGGAATCCAAATCAGAAAAGAAGTAAAGCTGTCACTGTTTGCAGATGACATGATACTGTACATAGAGAATCCTGAAGATGCTACCAGAAAACTAGTAGCTCTAATCAATGAATTTGGTAAAGTAGCAGGATACAAAATTAATGCAAAGAAATTCTTGCATTCCTATACACTTAAGTGAAAGTGAAATTCAGAAAACACTCCCACTTACCATTGCAACAAAAAGAATAAAATATCTAGGAATAAACCTACCTAAGGAGACAAAAGACCTGTATGCAGAAAATTATAAGACAGTGATGAAAGAAATTAAAGATGATAAAAACAGATGGAGAGATGTAGCATGTTCTTCGATTGGAAGAATCAACATTGTGAAAATGACTCTACTACCCAAAGCAATCTACAGATTCAATGAAATCCCTATCAAACTACCACTGGCATTTTTCACAGAACTAGAAGAAAAAATTTCACAATTTGTATGGAAACAAAAAAGACCCCGAATAGCCAAAGCAATCTTGAGAAAGAAAAACGGAGCTGGAGGAATCATGCTCCCTGACTTCAGACTATACTAGAAAGCTACAGTAATCAAGACAGTATGGTACTGACACAAAAACAGAAGTATAGATCAATGGAACAGGGTAGAAAGCCCAGAGATAAACCGACACATATGGTCACGTTATCTTTGATAAAGGGGGCAAGAATATACAGTGGAGAAAAGACAGCCTCTTCAATAAGTGGTGCTGGGAAAACTGGACAGCTACATGTAAAAGAATGAAATTAGAACACACAAGTGTTTAGCAAGTCATTTTGAAAATAATTCTAAAGTATTAAAGTTTGTGCATAACTTACTTTCAAAAAGTAAACCTCAACATATTGAAAGTTACCTGTTAAAATATCACTCTCTCGGAAAAAGTTTAACTGAGTTACCATATGACCCAGCAGTTCCACTCTGAGGTTCATACCCAAGAGAAGTGGAAACATGTTTACACAAAAATTTGTACACGAATAGTCAAATAGTCATAGCAGCATTATTCACCATAGCCCCAAAGTGGAAACGACCCAGATATCCATAACAGATGAACAGATAAAGTAGATGTGTCCACACAATATACTTTTATTCAGTAATTTAAAAATTAAAGTACTGATACATACTACAATATGAATGAACCTTGGAAACATGCCAAGTGAAACAAGCCTGACACAAAAGGACAGATATTGTATGATTTCATTTATATGAAATATTCAGAATTGGCAAATCTCTAGAGATAGAAAGTAGATTAGTGGTTGCCTAGGGCTGGAGGAGATGGGGAGTGACTGATGACGGGTCCAGGGTTTCTTTTCAAGGTGATAAATAGGTTCTGGAATTAGTGGTGTGCACTAATTTGGAATTAGTGGTGTGCGTTTTGGTAGTGGTGTGTACCACTACCAAAGAAAATGGTGCTCTTCAGCTTTGTGACCCTAATGGGTCTGCACAACTTGTGAATATATTAAAAACCACTGAATTGAGGTTCAAAAGGGTAAGTTTTAAGGTATGTTAATAATATCTCAAAATAGTTTGGAAAAAAAAATCACATCATAGAGATTTGGATATATCATCATCACCATCATCACCATCATCATCATCATCATCACCATCATCATCATCACCATCATCACCATCATCATCATCAACATCACCATCATCACCATCATCTCCAGTGTCACAGTGGAAACAATGTGGTGGTGACCTATTTCCTGTACAACTATACGATTAGCATTTATTTCTTAATCACACACCACTGATGATATATACTCAATTTTATGAACCACATAATAAATAAATCAAATAACTAAACAATAATTAAATAAATGATTGATTTAATTTTATTCATGAATGTGGTTACAAATTATTTGAAAGCAAGTGCCTACATCCATCCTTCATCCTTTCCACTTGTTCTATATTCCCCAGTATCCAGCCCAGCACCGCTCATCCTCAGCACCTCGTATGCACTGGCTTACTGTTTGCCCAGGGTCTGGGTTACTGGTTAGTTTGTCCCAAGGCTACTATTATGGTATGATGTGTACTCCCACCACAGACCATGGAAAGACTGCCAGTCTGACTGTGGAATGAATTACAGGAATTTATACTATCCTTGGAGCCGCATCTTGTGAGTACACTTTAAATTCTGACCTCAAAGCGCTAAAGCTGAAGTTTAAATATTGTTCTGGGTTCAAAAAGCTACTTGATGGTGCCTAGGACTGTGGTTCATGAAGCTGGCTAGATTAGTTATTTTGGGGGGGTTTAGGGTCCTTCACTGTCACCAAGGCCCAGAGCTGGGTACAACCACGTGATCTGGAGAATCACAACCGCTCTATCAGAGAAAAATCTGTCAGAAGGTCCCATCGGGAGACCGAGAAACGCCAAGTGCACATGTACAGACAGAAATGCCTAATTGGTTGTGATCCCAGAGGGTAAATGGCATAACAGCTCCCTCTGCTTTGTTTCCTGACCAAGACAGGCTTTAAAGCCCAAGAAAGACGTTAAAGGAATGGTGAGTGCTGCTCAGTGACAAACTCAGGGATTTAAATTGCATTTCGAGAAACTTCGGTGGTATCCTCAACTCCGTTTTCTTCTTTAGGGTATTGTTCTTGTTGATCTTCCTTTCCTTGTGCTTTCTATTATCAAAGTCACTTCAGCCACTCTCTCCTGTTTAGTGTAATACATGGGGTCTGATGTGCTTGGGAAATACCATGACCAGGTATCTGGTGATAGCTCTTCAACACCTTGGTGAGTCCTTAATACTGATTGTTAGTGGAGTCTTCCCTTGACCCCTTCCTACTCCTAAAATGGCCCAACCTGTCCCCAGTCCAAGAGCAGAAAGCTGTTGAGAAAGGACTAAAACCCAAGACCACAGGATATACTCATTGAGGATTCTTTTCCTCAGATTATTCTGGCATGCCTTGGAGATACTCGTACTTAGCTCTGTGTCCAAGACTCTTTGGATTCTCTGTGGGTGAAAATAACCCTGGTGCAGGGGGAATGGCTGAGGCGTGCATGATTGTGGGGATGTGGGAAGTACTGAGTCTCACAAAGCTGTGGCAGCCAGGAGGTAGTCCCCAGATGTGTTCTGTGACCCCCCTGTGGTAAACTCAGTAAGAGATCATGAAGGGATTTCTCTCTCCACTACCAAAGACAACGGTGCTCTTCAGCTTTGTGGCCCTAATGGGCAATAACTAACTAGTGCTCCAACACCATGATGGAGAGGGAGCAGGCAGAGCTAGAGAACAAGGTGGTTGTCTAAAGTCCTTGACCCTGGACAAGTTGGGATGGGAATACGTCCCAGGTTTTTCCCGGCTTCCTGTTCCCCCTGCGAAAGTGTCCCTACTCCCTGTGTGGCGGCTTTGGTACAAGTCCTACTATCTCATTCAAGTCTGTAGTAAAGTTCTGGAGGGGAAAAACATGGCGTTTTTATTTCTCTGTCTTTGCTCTCAAGTCAAGCCAGGAGCACTGGAGCACCAGAACAGCTCAGAAAAACATCCTTTTGCCAGGTTATTGAGAGCACATTTGGTATGCTAGCCTTCTCCTCCGTGTTTATTTTCAGGGTAGTGAAAAAGTCACGGAAAAAAACATCAGGGAAAATCGGTACATTTCAGTAATATTTCAATACATCTGCAAAAGGCAAACAGTTTAGAGTTTCTTCTGCTCTGTCTGAAGTTGGAAACTCTCACCACAGCGGGAAGCACAGCTATTTTGACTTGGCAAACCAAACCAAACAGCACGCACCTGCAACTGTACATCTCTGACGTGAATAACTGTGGCCAGAGGGTCAGTCTGTTCTCAGTTTTTCTTCCAGAAACCACGTTCTTCAAATGGAGAGAAAACCACTGTTGGATTAAAGGAAATCCTTGCCATAGAGACTAAACACACAACTTTAATTAACTCATCATTTTCTAATTAGCATCCCCAGAGCCCTGTGCCTGGGCAGCTTATGTGGCAGAATGTCCATCAAGTTGTTCTAAACAGTTTTATGAAATAAAGTTTTGTTTTTATAAACATTTATTTTAGAAAGTTTGGAAAATATAGAAAACATTTTAAAAGGGGTGAATTATCCAAAACTTATCATTCCTAGAAAATCACTGAATCTTTCGTATATTTCTTTTCAGTCTTTATGTTTTAAATTTGCATTTTGTAGAGATTTGAGACTGTTTTATCTGTAGAAGTGTCTTTCTGGCTTTTTTTCATTTAATATTTTATGTTAGGTATTTTATCATTTTAGTGCAAACTAAAATCACTGTTAATATCTGCATATTGCACTGAGTAGAGGTACTGTACTTTACTTAATTGCTCCATTGTTGTTGAATTATTCCAAATTTTCCAAAATGATCTCAAAGTTTTGCTATTATAATAATGCTGTCATGGATTCATTGTGCGTACAGCTTTGATATGTGTGTTAAGAATTATTTCTTTAAGAAAGATTCCCAGAAGTAAACTCCATTGTAGGAACTCATACAGACTTCTGATGCAGAATACCAAATTGATTTCTAAAATTTTCACTCTGAGATCTGGAATGGGGTAGTACTTTAATTAATAAATAACATTGATTTTTATCTAATGGGATAGGCAAAAATAGAATCAAATGTTGACTTACTTTGCATTCCTTGGATTTGTTTTTCTTTTTTTACCTGTTGTAATCTAACTTTGTAAACGATCTCTTTTAGTTCTTTGCCTATTTTTATTTGTGGATCTGTTATCAATTTATATGAGCTCTTCTTATTTACATAAAAGACATCCACCTTTTGCTCAACATGTTTGCTGTAAGTAATTTTTCAACTTTATTGCTTTCTGTCCATTTTAATTATGTCTTGAGATACAGAAATATGATTTTTAGTAGTCACATTATTGATCTTTTCCTTGGTAATTTTCTCTCCTGATCATATGCTTAAAAACTTCCTTTTAGATTTTCTATGGTTTGACATTTTTCATATCTCTAATATACTTGGAATTTATTTTAATGAATGGTGGGAAATATGAATACACCAGATTTCACATAACCCATCCAGCAAATATCTAACCAAATTCCACATTAGTTTTCAGGTTAATATGTCCCTTCTCCACTGGATCCTTCCATTGTCCTTATGAAGCTGGTGCTCTATCAAAGTTTTTTAATTCAATTTCTACTTTGTTTCATTAGTGTGCTTGTAAATTTTTCTTTTAAATACTATGTACTTTACTTATATAATTTTATAATATATTTCAGCCTCTAGTGGGTTAAGTTCTCATCTTTGTCAAAAATTTCTTGGTTCTACAAAAGAAACTAGCATCAAACCCTGGCAAGACGGTTCTTTGGGACACCAGTCCACCATCTTCTTGGTGTACTGGCTTTCCAAATAAAGTTGCTATTTCTTGCCCCACCTCCCCCAAATTTCTTAACTGCTATTGCTGTTTATGTTCCAAGTAAACTTTACAATTTTACTAAGGTCCGAAAATTCCTTATGCCATTTTAATTCTGACTATATGCAACTTAAGAATTTCATGGGGACTAATCTCATCATCAAAGAACATGGTGGGTCACAGCACATATTCATTTTTTCATTAATATTACCACCTTGTATTGCATATTGTTTTTAAAAGCATAGGTACATGACTATGTTTTCATTTAAAAAAAAATGAGATGAAGGGGAAAAACTTTACATGCCAGTAAATTCCTCTCTGGAAGTTTATTTGGGTCAATTTAAAATTTTTACTATGATTTAAAAATGATGCAAAAATAAATCTGTGAAGATATCTTTGTGCTTATTTGCAAGTATTTCTCTGGGATAAGCTCCTAGGATGTGGGTGAAAGGGTATTCATAATTTCGATAGTTCCTGCCAAATTGTCCTTGAATAAGGTGCACTAATTTACACTCTTATTAACAGTGAATAAGAAATTCTGTTTTCTCACACTGGATGTTATGGAAATTTAAAATATTTGCCAATCTGGTGAAAAATACAATCTCAATGTTGTTTTAATTTGTATTTTCCTAATTACTAGTGAAGTGGAACATATTTTCTGATGTATGTGACCATTTGCACTTCTTTTTCTTTGAATTATCTCTTCAAATTCATTTCTGAATTTTAAATTAGGCTTATTTATCTCTTTATACATTGCATATATTAAGCCTTCATCTGTTACATATTTTGAAGATATTTTCTCTTAATCTGTCCCTTGTCTTTTAATATTGTTTTACCATCTTTCCTTGTAAAGAAGTTATTCATTTTCATGTGGTAAAATCTGTCATAATTTTTATTTTTGTCTTCTGATTTTCCTCCAATTTTCTATTTCATCATTTTATAGATTAAAAATGTTTAAACTTTCAAGCTATGTAGAATCTGACTTTTATATGTGGTGTGAGAGAAAAATCTAAGTTTGTTTTTTCTTTCTGAGTATCTAGTTGTCCCAGTTCCAATAAATGAATAGTCTGTCTCCTTCAGGAAGTGTCTCCATTACCATATGCTAAAAATTGTAAGAGTGTATGTGTGTGTGTGTGCGTGTGCGTGTGTGTATAACACACACATATTCTTGGACTTTACTTTGTCCAGAATCTATTTGTCCATTCCTATGTTAGTGTGCCGTTGTATCAATTACTGTATTTATAATTAAAATAATTACTTATCTGTAATTACTGTATATAATATTTTGATAACTTATAGAGAGTGTCTCTTTTAACTTATTTTTTAAAGATTTTGCAGCAACCTTTTGTATTTTCTCTCCCAAATCAGACTGTAGAGCTCCTTTAAAGCCATTTTTAGGGAATTTTGATTGGGATCGTTGTGTACTTTTACATTTATTTGGGGAAAATTGGTCTCTTTATAATATTGTGTCTTCCAGTCAAGGAATATAGTGTGTCTGTTCATTCACTCAGGTCATCTCCAAGTTCCCTCAGTAAAGTTTTATATTTATCTTCATATACCTCTTGCATAATTTTTGTTAGACTTATTTCAAGGTATTTTAAAGTTCTGTTGTGATAATGAATTATATCTTGTTTTCCCACTGCGTTTTAAAATTCCTTATTGCTTGTGTATAGACACTTACAACTGGGCCTTTCATTGAATTTGGGGAGGGATTTTTAATAGTTTTACTGTTGATTCTTTCTACATTGTTGATAGACCATCATACACTTGAATATAATGACAATTTAGTTTCTTTCATTCCTTACTCATTCTTTTCATCTTCCTATTGCATTGGCTAGTTTCCTAGTATTGTAGTAATTTGTAGCAGTAATAGCAGGCATCTAGCTTTAATGAGGATGCTTTAATGAGGATTATTGAAAAACAATATAATGATGTTTGCTTTAGATTTCTGGTAATTGTATTATTTAGGGTGTAGGTTTAGCTGCTGTAATAGAAAGACCCAAAGTAATAATGGTTCATATTAAGTCTGGATGTAAGCAGTACAGAGTGGTATTGTGGCTTATCTCTGCCATCAACAGGGTCTCAGTATCATTCTAGATTGCTGCTGTGCCCTGTGAAACGCACAGCTTGTGTTTCATGCCCTCACATGGCTATTCCAGCTACCACCATCACGTCTGTATTTCAGTTACCAGGAAGGGAGAAAAGCAGAAGTAGTGGGGAGCACTGTCCTTTTTGAGGTCACGGGCCAGAAGTGGCCCTCATGACTTACACTCACATCCCACTGACCGAATTCTAACACCTTTGTGCAAAGGAGGCTAAGAACTGTGCTTTTCTGCTGAACAACAAATGTGATTTTTACCTCGTGCCACCATGGGAGAAGGAGAGAATAGAGATTGGGGAAACTCACAGCTGTTATCACACTGTATTTATTCATTTTAAGGAATTTTTCTTCTATTCTTAGCTCAGTGAGAGTTATTGCTGGAAAAGAGTGTTTAAAACTTATCCATTTTTTAGCATCTACTGAGATTAACATAACTTCCCCCCTCAAACCCTGTCAATATTGAGTTATAGGAGGAGAAATTGTAATTTGAATATCCTTTGTATTTTTGGATATGACACTTATTGGGAGATTATGTCATATATTCTTATTTTAAAGACATGCTGAATTTGAGATTCATTCTTTCTTTCTTTCTTTTCTTTTCTAGTGTCCTTTTTCTATCTAGGCATCTATTTAAATAGGAATTAGTATCCATTTATTATCAGTTATTTAAAATTTGGCAGAATAAAACCCTAAAACTGCTTATTTTCAAGGAAAGAATTCAACCTTTTCCATTTTTTCTCCCTCTGTTTAATGGATTATTTAGCATTTCCATATCATTTTAGTTAATTAGATAATTGATACTTTATATTATCATGTAGTTAAGTATACTAATATTTTCCAAAATTATCTTATTTTATTATCTTATTTAGATAATACCCTTGCTTAGATTAAATAGTCACCATACATTGAACATGTGTTTGAACATTTTACATTTAACCTTTTAACCCATCTAGGATATGTTTTGGTGCATGGGTGACCCGAATTCTAATTTTAACTTTCTTCTGAATGGCTACCTAGTTGTTCCAATAATATTTATTGATTAATCCATCAGTCTCAATTGAAATTCCTCTTTTAATTTACATGAATTTCTTGTATCTACTCATTAGCTTATTTACAGACTATCTAATCTGTTTCATTGATCTGTCTCTTCTAGGACTAAGTCTATACTATTAAACACTATTACATTTTATAGTTTTATAATTCACTTTATAATCTGACAGGGCAGGTGTTTTATTCTTTAAAAACTTCCTGGCTGGGCTTCCCTGGTGGCGCAGTGGTTGAGAGTCCGCCTGCCGATGCAGGGGACACGGGTTCGTGCCCTGGTCCAGGGAGATCCCACGTGCCGCGGAGTGGCTAGGCCCGTGAGCCATGGCCACTGAGCCTGCGCGTCCGCAACGGGAGAGGCCACAACAGTGAGAGGTCTGCGTACCACAAAAAAAAAAAAAAAAAAAAAAAAAAAAAAACCCTTCCTGGCTATAATAACAGGTTTATTTTCCTAGATGAATTTTAGGATAAGCTGTTCAGTTAAAACATTTCAAGGTTCTTGATTAGAACTGTATGAAATTAAACATTAATTTGTAGAAATGCTGTATAAATGTTTATATATTGAATTCTCCAAGAATAATCTTCCTATTTTGGCCTATGTTATATCCCTCAATAAAGTTTTGTAATTTTCCTTATACAGGACCTGCATATTTTTGTTAATTTTAGGAGATATATATATGTATCTCCTAAAATTTAAATATATATATATATATTTAAAGTAAATGGAATACTTTTTTCATTATACTTATTCCAGATATTTGGTATTTCTTGTATTAAAACTATTGATTTTTGTATATTTTGTGACCAGCTACCTTACTAAGAGATCTTATTAGTTTTTATAGTATTCATCCTGAAATGTCCAGGTATGCAGCAGCAATTTTTTTGACATATCATATTAGTTTTTTATCCTTTTATTTCCTGAATAAGCCAAGGTTTTTTGGTTTCCAGATTCTGTTATTTTAAAAAGAAAAATTTCCTCACAGGGTCAAAGGGAAACCTGGAGATAAGGCCAAGACTAGGACGAGGTAAGTGAGGTCGTTTTCTCAGATGCCAAATTTAAGGTGTCAAAAATCTCAGTAATCAAGATACATAATATTTTAATGCAATTGAAAAATTTTAAATATGTATGATGAACAAAGTACCAAAAATTTAAATAAAGATAGTTCAGTTTGGAGAATGAGGCTCTGAAAAGTCCAGGAACCAGGCACATGTGGATACCTCAGTGGGAGCTCCCAATGATGCTTTACAATGGGATGGGTACACTTCGAGAAAGACAGTGATTGTCATCTTTGACTGGGGGAGGGCAGGGAACTTGTCTTGACTGTCCAGGACTCCACATGATAGGAGAAATGTAATTCTCCAAAAAGAAACAGGGTACAATCGCCAAAAACAACAGTTATCTACCATGTTACAGTCCCAGGATGCCCTTTTCTTTCATTGACCCCCATCTTCAGCTCAAGCTACAATTCTTCACACGGCAGAGCCAGACCTCCCAAGAGGTCACATGCCAATGTATTAGTCCTCCTTTACTTCCCGCTATACTGTTTACTCAAAGCTGCAACCTTTACATGGATATAGCATAAAGATATTGATGAAGAACTTTTGGTGACCTCAAAGAACAATGTCCGTTGAAAAGTGAATGGCAGCCTAGGTTCTGTTTTGAACAAACCTTGGGTGTCTCTGCTTGGGAGGGGACCTCATAGGCCAGAATCTCTTCTTTCCTGAATAAGTCTTTCTGATTCAAGAGGAAAAGTATGTTTGAAAAGTATCAATTATTTTTCAGTCCAATTCATAGGCCTTATTAGGCTGATTAGAATTCTTTCCAAAAGACTTGACTACTTAACCTTTACTTTTAGTCATGTGATCATCTTTCTATGCATTATTATGGGAATTTAAATGAACTACATGTAATAAAATCATTAATAAGGTAGATTTTACATCTATCATTTTTCTATTTGTTTTCTACTTGTTTATATCTTGTTAGTCTATCGCTTCATTACTGCTTTCTTCTGGGTTAAATAGCTATATTCTCGTGTACCATGTTAATTACCTTATTGTTTCTTGTGCTATATATTTTTTACTTATTTTCTTAGTAGGGATTACAAAACATCTTAAAACAATATAGTTTGGATTAATATGTTATTTCAGTAGTATACAAAACTTTGCTAAGGACCCAAGTGTGAATCCTTTTAGGGATCCCTGGTTTCTGATGATTTGCTTTTCTTTTGCTCCTTTCAAGATATTCTCTGTCTTTGTCTTTTGATTGTGAGTTGTCTAGATGTGAATCTCCTTGGATGTACCCTGCTTTAAGTTTGTTTAGTTTCTTGAATATGTAGATTAATGTGTTTCTTCAAACTAGGAATTTTTGGCCATTATTTCTTCAAATATTATTTTTGTCCCTTTTTTTTCTTTCTTGTCCTTCTAGGACTCCCACTATGTGTATGTTGACTTGTGTTTAAGTTTGGTGATTCTTTCTTCTGCCAGGTCAATTCTACTGTCAAGTTCATTTAGTGAATTTTTGGCTTCAATTATTGTGCTTTTCAGTTCCACAATTTCTATTTGGTTCTTTTTAACAGTTTCTATCTCATTGTTCACATTCTCTATTTGGTGAAACATCATTCTTATACTTTCCTTCTTTTCTTTAGACATGATTTCCTCTACTTCTTTGAACATATTTATAATACCTGATTTAAGCTCTTTGTCTAATAAGTTCAACATCTGGGCTTCCTTAGGGACAGTTTCTATTGAATGTAATTTTCCCTGAGTAAGAGCCACACTTTCCTATTTTTTTGTGTGTCTTGCAAATTTTTTGATTGGAAAATGGACACTTTAAATAATTTAAAGTGGACATTCTGAAAATCACACACACACACACACTCTTTCCTTGCCCCAGGGTCTATTGTTGTTGTTGCCACTACTCTGTGTTTTTTAGTGACTTTCTTGGACTAATTCTGTAAAGTCTACATTCTTTGTTTTGTATGGCCAGTGAATTCTCTGCTTGGATAGTTTAGTGGTCAGCTAATGACTGGACAGAAATTTTCTTAAGTATCTTCAACCAAGAACTCTCCCAACCTTAATCTGTGTTGGGGCACACCTTCAGGGCTCTGGCAGCTTAGAACTCTGCCTTAGCCTTCACTTCCTGCTTGTGCAGAGCCTCAAGGACAGCCCAAAGGGAGAGATTAGAGTCCTCTCAGGTCTTTCTTGGTCATGCACACAGCCCTGCAAATGGGTGTGGCTTTCTAGAGTCTCAAGAATACATTGGAACTTTTCAAAGTCCAGTAAAAACATCTTCTTCCCCATATTTTCTTTTCACACTTTTTAGTCAGCCTCTTGTTTGTCCCAGCTGTTATGCTGCCTCAAGTATTGGCTTGTTTTTGACAATGCTCTGGGGATAGAGTTGTTCTCACTGAGGGAGATCAGAATTAGTTTAAATAAAGAAAAACCCTGAGAATGGGGTTTTTCCAGGGAGCTGCCAGACAGGCCAAGCAGGGACAATTATTTGGGGATGAGCTTTGGGGAAGTTCCAAATCTGTTTTGCCCCTCTTCAGTGACTGTTAAGCTGCTGGCTTTTACATCTGTGGTAGTGTGAGGCTGGTCATTTTCAAGACTACCATGGTCTGGGGAGCTGGGGAGAAGGAGGTGGGGGCAGAGCAAGTTAAAACATGACAAAACTCAGTTTGTGCTAAGCAGAATGTCCATGCTCTAATCTCTAGATTCTCTGAATATGTTATCTTATATGGCAAAAAGGACCTTGCAAATGTCATTAAGATTACGGACCTTGAGATGGGGAAATTATCCTAGGTTATCTAGCTTGGGCCCAGCCTAATCAGATGAGTCCTGAAAAGCAGAGAACTTTTCTCACCTGTGTCAAAGGGAGATGTGACAATGGAAGAAGGGTCAGAGAGATGCAGTGTGGCTGGATTTGAAGATGGAGTAGGGGCCATGAGCCGAGGAATGTGGGCTGGAAAAGGCAAAGAAACAGATTCTCCCTCAGAGCCTCCAAAAAGGAATGCAGCCCCATCGACACCTGGGTTTTAGATCAGTGAGACCTGTGTCGGACTTGTAACCTACAAAAATAAAATAGTAAATTTTTGTTGTTTAAGCCACTAAGTTTATTGTAATTTGTTACATCAGCAATAGCAAAACTAATACACTGTTATTACTGAGATTCAACTGTTTAAAAAAATTAATGTTCCTCAATGTTGCAAGCATTTGGTTAATAACCAGATTGCTAAAAATGTTGATTTTGATGCCTTTTTTCCCCAGTGTTCTCATTGCCTTTATAGTGGAGTGGATTTTCAGATGCCCTTACTCTGCATTCTGGAAGAGCTTTCCCCCACTTCCTTTTGGCATCTGGTATTACAAATGAAAATCAGATTTTTGTTGTGCTGTGGATAATCTGTATTTTTTTTTCTCTTGGGAAGCTTTTTGGACTTTTTCTTCATTTTTCCAAGTTCACTACATTGTGACTAGGTTTGGAAGTTTTCTTTGCTTTTAATTCATTCTGCTAAACATTTGGTAGAGACTTTCAATGTAAGAACTCATGTCTTTCTTAAATTTTGGGAAAATATCTATTTTTATTTGCTTAGTAATGTTCTTTTTCATTCTTGCTATTCTCTCTATCTAGATTTATTAGATCAATGTTAAAGTTTCTGGATATATCATGCATGTCTCTTAATTATTCTTTCTCTCCTTTATTTTTTTCTTTGGTACTATGTTTAGAGAAGTCTTTATTTCAATTTGCTCTCTAAATAATTCTCCAGCAACACACCTTATTTTATTTTGTCCATGGATTAAGTTTAAATTTTAACAATCAGGTTTTTAACTCCCATGATATCTAATAGATGATTTTTCTTATAGATGTAATACTCTTTAATGTCCTTCTGAGGAAAATACATATATTTATTTTATTAAAATCCTGCACTGATTGTTTTATTAACTTTGTTTCCTCCATTGTAAGTTCTTCTATGCGTTGTGTTTAGTGCATCTTTCTTTGTGTTACCTTTCTGAAATGTTTGGTGATTCTTAGATGTATGAGAGCATACACCTCTGTAGTTTGATTTCTTGAAGACTGTTCTTTTATGTGGCTTATTTGGGAACAGGCTAGGGCTCTTTGTACTACTGACTGTTTAAAGTGGGATCAGGATAGTCAGGAAGCCTGACTTAAGGGAGGATGGACGTTGCAGGTCTTCCTGGGCTTTGCCAGTCATGTGGGGCACAGGCCACACTCACTGGCCTCGCCGCGGGGCAGATTTCCCTCTTGTTGCTGTGTCCAAGTGGTGCTAAGGGGTAAGGTAGTAGAAGACAGTAGTGTTTCACTTATGTTTCCTGATACAGTATCATATGATATATATGGTTTATAACTCTTATTACTGCTATATATATTATAATTGTCGTCAATATAAAGTTACCCTATTAATCCTATTCAGTGACTTTTCTGCTTTGTCTGATTTTGCCATTTCTCCCTGACTTCCTTTTTCTTAGCCTTTGCTTGAAATATCTCAACCTTCCTTTAATTTTCAAAGTTGCCAAGGTATTTTCCTTTGTACGTGTCTTTGGCAGAGAAAATATCATTGAATTTTACTTTTATTACCATATGAATATTATGTCTTTCCTAAGGAAATTCAAACCATTTTCAAGTGTTGACTTTATACTGGCCAAAATAAGAATGGCTGTCTCATTGGAGGCAGTCAACAAATATGTGTTAAATGGATGAACAATTTCTGATATTCAGGTTTCCTTAGTTTCTCTCCTTTCAGTATAAATATTTTAAAATTTGCTCTTTTGTCAACATCTTGTTTATAATTTTACTAGTAGTGAATTGTTGAGCTTTTAGAAATATTTATTTATGTGTATATATATATGTTCCCAAGCTTTACTGGGCATCTATTTATACTGTAATCACAATTCTGAAATGTTTGATTTTCAAGTCCATAGCAGACTATGAACAATAACTAGCAGTCTGCATATGAGAAGCAGAAAGTAAAGAGAAGAGTATGCTCGAGTAGTCTAGTCTATGCAGGACTAGAATCTTTAAGGGCCTTGTATTTTAGCAACAGAACTGAAGTTTATAAAACTCTCTTATACATCCAAAGTAATCTATATAGTATGTTAACTATCAAGGAATTACATATACTTCACAGAAAGATCACTTCCAAAAAAACTTAAATTTCAAATAAATGGTTGAGAAATTAACTGTGTAAGAGTCAGTCATCTAAAGTATTCATTATGTGGAAATGCCTTCAATGTCTTAATTATACTATATAAGCTACCTGTTTATCAGTAATAGTTCCATATGTACAGAATGTCACTTTAAACTGACTTGATTCTGTCTCTGTTATATAACTCTAAACTCCATCTTTTGCATCTATAAAAAATGGGAGGATGTTAATAGCTAATAGGGTACTAATATGGATTATGGTGAAAATTAAATGAAATAATCCATGTACGGGGCCATTACCCCCGCCACTTATAAGGTACCTGACCTTGGGAAAGTTCCTCAACCTCTCAATGCCTCAGATTTATCATCCCTAATATGGAGATTATAATATTTTTTCCCACATAGATTTAATATAAAGAGCTTAGAGCAGAGCCTGGTACATCTTAAGTTCTCAAAGTGAGCTATTATTAGTATTTGAATACAGTAAGGGCTACAACATGCACACTGGCAGCTCCCATCAGAGAACAGTATTCTTTTTGCACACAGATCAAGGAAGCAATAAGTATGATGTGGTCCAAATGTGTAAAAAAGATTTGATATGAGAATTCTAAGAGTTGTGATGTATAAAAAATGTTCTATAATATAGTATCCAAAATGTAATGTATTATCAATTACTATTAATAATAGTAGTATCAATACTATTTAGTAGGAATTGTTTTCGATCACATCGGCACCTCCTATGCTATTAACTTACCTAGCCCTGTCAACATTCAGCAAAGGATATGTATCCTTGCTAACACAACCTCCCTCTTCCTTCCCCACATCTTGGATATATGTATTAGCAAATCTGAGTACAATTACCACAAGGAGTAGAAATGAGACAATATTTTGTGAGTTACAAACAAATTTCTAACTCTCCGTTTTGTCAGAACAACTCTAGAGCAGCCACTAGAGCTGTCACAGTGATTTATGATGTTCTTCACCAAGCTGACAGCAGTGGAGAAAAAACTCCAGGCGAGAAAAATTCCTTATATTTATTCTACCTAGTTTAATACCTGATGAACCATGTTATAAGAACAGTTCTTAAAATAGCCTTGAGGAGAGCATCTCTACATTTTCCCAGCACATACAATCCATCATGGAGAATGTAGGGTAGATGATGGTCTTG
The DNA here is from genome assembly GCF_964165515.1 of Mesoplodon bidens. Classification (NCBI taxonomy): domain Eukaryota; kingdom Metazoa; phylum Chordata; class Mammalia; order Artiodactyla; family Ziphiidae; genus Mesoplodon; species Mesoplodon bidens. Next base: position 71,707,251 of record NC_138169.1, read on the forward strand.
CTGCAAACTTGACTGGTTTACAAAAGAGACATTCATTGGATGCCTGGCAATAAAAACAAGAGGCTTTCAATACTAACTGGCACTCTGCTACTTGCCTTCAATCATTTCTTCCTTACTGTAAACCTTCATTATAGGTAACAGTATTATCATGTAAATATGATTATAAATAAGAAGGGAAGGTCAATCCAAGGAAGATACAGCACGATTACCTCCAAAGGCACTTAATTTGGAGATAGAAGTGAAGAGGGAACAGAGTCCTTCCTAAGGAGGGTTGCGTATACTTCATGTCTTTCTGAAACCTTGTCTGACCATAGCAAGCCATCATAGCCTTTTGCTTCATCTGTATAATTCATATGTTACCCATTATATTGACTTATTTTATATTTTATAAAATATATTTATTTTATATTTAAGGCTGTGTGATTTGTGTACCTTTTCTTCTCAACTGCATACTGTCTGCAACTTCTCCCATCTCCTTTGGCCTTTCCCATCTCTTCAGATAACAAACCAAACAAAAGCATTCCCTTACCTTTCCATCTACTTTAATTGCCTCCTTGTCTGGCTGAGTTTCCCACTTCCTACAAGAGTAGGTAACACTCACTGGCACTATTTGGCACTCTCTATTCCTGTGGCTTTAAGACCACCCCTTTCCCTTGCTTCTGTCCAATGCTATCTCCTGCCTCTGTTCAGACTCTCTGACCGTACCTTTTCAGGCTCCTCCACTGGTTCCTCCCTCTGTCTTCTCCTTACACATTGATATTCCCTAGGCTTGTCTATTCTTAGCATTCCCTGGACATCTTCATTTATTCCAATGTCTGGAATATGCTATCAAGCCTCAAATGCACATTTTAAATGACACATCTTTCTGAAGTCCAGAATCATGTTTCCAATGGCTTTTTGTGTACCTCAAATGCAACGGGTCAACAACAGAATTTATTTTCTCCCCAAAACATTTTCCTTTATTCATCCCCTTCATCAGGGAAACTCTTGGAATTAATCCCTTCCTCTCTCTCTTTCACGTCTGTGGCCTGGTTGATTCTACTCCTAACTATCTCTTGAACATACCCAATTATTTCCATTCTGTGGCCTCATTTCTGTTCTCACTACGTTTTCCCTGAATGTCTAGAACCCTGTCCCTAATGTCTCTTGCCTTCATTTTCACCCACCTCTGATGTAATCCTCACCCAGCCTGCATGTCATCAAGGTAGACTTTAAAAACAAAGTGACACTAAACTAAAGGGTAAAAATCCCTTAATTATGTCATTCTCCTGTTAAAAATCCTTGAACGGTACGCCAGTCATTTCAAAGCAAAGTGTCAATTCTTTGGGCAAAGTCAAGGCACTTTTCAATCTGACCCTCATTTGCATTCCCAATCTCATCTGCATTATTACCCACCCCACCCCCCCATGCAACCTTTGGTTTCTGTTTGTGCCCTTTCTTGCCTACATACTAATGTACCTGTACCTGCAGTTTTCTCTTCCTGGGGTGTACTCTGCTCATTGTTCTGCCTGGCAATCTCCAGACCTTCCTTCAAAACTGCATTAGAGCATTATCCCTTCTGGGAAGAAGTCCCTAACCCACAGTGATGTGAGACACTGTTCTCATAACTACTTACACATATCTTTATTAAACCCTTATGACAATGCACTATAATTATTATTTCCATGTCTGTCTTCCTCCCTCAGCTGTGAACTTCCTGAGGCCAGGATTGTCTTATTCATCTTTACATCCCACTGCCTGGCACACAGAAAGAACTCGATAAATGCTTCTGGAATAAACAAAAGACCAAATAAAATGAAACCCCTTCCTTTCTGAAAGTATGGTGCATGAGGTAATCATCTGTTATTTTGGTATCCATAAAGCAAAAGATACTAAGGAGTAGACTGGCTGTTTGGTTCATGTTATTATAATCCCTTTGACACTTCTGCTAGAGAACACTTGCTCCGGGGCAAGTGTGAGGGTTCCGTATTTTTAGCTTCTAATGACCTCAGATCTGTTCTGTATGCTTCCCAGTTCTGAGTGTGTGTATGTGTTAGCCATGGAGACTGGCCGTGCATACACACTTCCAGGGAATTACCTCAGAAGGAAACATTTGAGCAGCGATCGTCAGTAGGGAGTGGGAGAATTTAACATGTTGCTCTTGGGAAAAATGTAGGATCCCTCATTATGGCATTTGTGTTTGAGCTGTGCTTCCCATTTGGGAGGTGTAGCTGAGCCTTGGAAAATATCTTTGGTTCTTTTGGGACTTGTTCTATAGATTATCGTTAGATCAAACAACATGTTCTTAAACTGAAAGACAGGTGCATTGCGTTAACAGACCAACCGATTTTACTATACAGCTGCGTTCCTGACTCATACAGATGACCTAACAGTGCCTATGGCTTTCTTGAACACTCACATCCTTGCTTTGATGAGTTAAAATTCACACACACTAACTCCACATTTGGGGGACTTATCCAAAGGATGATGTCTTCGTAGATAATGAAGGACTTGATTTATTCCATTACCTCTTAGTGGCTAACATTTGCAAGGAAAGTTGGATTAAATTGGTCATTTCAGCACCTAGTTACATAGTATGCTATGGTTTCACATGCTGTAGTCTTGCTTCTGGAACTATACATTTAGTTCCTTGATTAAAGAGGCCACATAGTCAGATACTTCTGTGTATTCCATATAGTTGAGTATGTAGCAGCTTCTTGACACTGTATATATATATGTATATATATATATATATATAAAATTATAAAATCTTAGAATGATGAGGTTGATGAAAACTCAGTTCCTTTATGTTTTCCTCAAAGTTTCACATAAGTATTTTACCAAATGTCTAAAATAATATCTAAAATAAAAATACCATTTTCATTTAAAAATGATTATAATTACTAAAAGTTTTTCCCCAAACGATTTAAATTATTGTTCTGACTTACTGGATGTCTCCCTTTTAAATTCAAGAGTTGCATGTGTAATTCTGCATGGGGAAATGATGCAAAGAAAGCTAAAGCTGAGAGGGGGAAAGAGGGTGAACTATATCCAGGGTAGTCTAATTGAAGTTGATATTTATCTGATTCGGCTTCTCTTGGGGCTACTTGGAAATAGCAGTACCAGAGGCTTTCACTACTGTCCCAGCAGATGTTAAGAATAGAGGCTTTCCATTGACTTTCAAATAAAGATTGTGTCTCTGGAGTGCAATGGCAACCAATTATAAGATGAACATTTGGTCCACGAGTTGATGGTATTAATGCCATGTATCACGCTTGACTGATTAAACACCTTCCCTCTGCCCTGAATTAACCAGTTTATTGTCCTAAGAGGCAGTGTTGTAAAAACTGCTGTCTGTATAAATCTGTGAACCCACCACCCTCGCCCTCACCCTCATTCTATGTACAATATAGAAAGAACTATTGTTAGAAGAGGGTCTTTAAAAAAATAGCTTATTGAAATATTCACATACCATAAAATTAACCTTTTTAAAGTATATAACTTGGTGGATTTTAGTGTATTTACTATGTTGTACAACTGTCATCACCACCTAATTTCAGAACATCTTCAGCACCCCATGCTCATTGGCAGTCACTCTCCATTCTCCCCTAACACCAGTTCCTGGAAATTTATTAATGTCCTTTTTATTTCTGTGATTTGTCTAGTCTGGGTATTTCATATGAATGGAATTGAATCATTCAATATGTAGTCTTTTATGATAGGCTTCTTTCACTTAGCATAATGTTTCCAAGGTTCATTCATGTTGTAGCATGTAGGGATGTACAGTATTTTGTTTATCCACTTATCAATTGATGAACATTGGGGTGTTTCTCATTTTGGGCTATTATCCATAATGCTACTGTGAACATTTATGTACAGATTTTTGTGTAGACAGGTTTCCAATTCTCTTGGGTATATACTGAGGAATGAAATTTCTGGGTCATATGGTAACTCTATGTTTAACATTTTAAGAAACTGCCAGGTTATTTTCCAAAGTAGCTGTATTATTTTACATTTCCACCAGCAGTGGATAAAAGTGCCCATTTCTCTACATCGTCACTAAAACTTATTATCTGTCTTTTTAGTTTTAGATATTCTAGTAGGTTTGAAGTGGTATCTCTTGTGGTTTTGATGTACATTCCCCTAATCACATGACTAATGATGTTGATCATCTTTTCATGTGCTTATTGGCCATTCATATATCTTCTTTGGAGAAATGTCTATTCAAATTCTTGGCCCCTTTTTTAAATTAGATTTTCTTTTTATTGTTGATTGGTAAGAGTTCTTTATATATTCTGGACACAAGTCCCTTAGAAATCATATGATCTGCAAATGTTTTCCCCCATTCTGTGGGCTGTTTTTTCACTTTATTGATGGCATCTTTTGAAGCACAAATTTTTAAAATTTTGACAAAGTTCAGTTTACCTATTTTTTTCTTTTGTTACCTATGCTTTTGGTGTCATGTCTAAGAAATCATTACTTAATGTAAGGTCAGAAAGGACTGCTTCTATATTCTCTTCTGAGAGTTTTATAGTTTTCACTCATATTTACGTAGAAGATTCATTTTTGGTTAATTTTTGTACAATATATTGTGTGCGGTAGGGTTGAGAGGATCTTGTTAAGCACTCTCCCCTCATGTATATCAGTTTAAAATGTGAACATGGAAGTCTGTAGGTTTCCTGGAAGCCCACATTATAAAAAGCAACTTCTATGGCCAACTTGATTGATTGATTATTTATTGAGTGGAATTCTGTTCAAGATGGTGGAAGGCCAAAATTGTGCTAAAGAAAGTATATAGGATTTTTGGCAGGACTATGAACCAATTTTAAGAACTTTTATAAAATTTCAAGTGTGATTTTAAATTCTCAAAGCTGGATGGAGAACTTGGAGAAAATTGTCACGGATGTTGTCCCAAACATTTTTAATTTGGTTCAAACCAATTATTTAACCTTGTTTATATTTTTTTGAAGATTTATTCTATATGGGTTTGGTTAATTTACACGGAAGTCTTCAAAACTCTGTCTAAACCACATTGTGTATCAAAGAAACTCTATGAGTTTCTTCTAAATCTCTCTTAAAAACACATCAAGGGGCTTCCCTGGTGGCGCAGTGGTTGAGAGTCCGCCTGCCGATACAGGGGAAACGGGTTCGTGCCCCAGTCTGGGAAGATCCCACATGCCGTGGAGCGGCTGGGCCCGTGAGCCATGGCCGCTGGGCCTGTGCATCCGGAGCCTGTGCTCCGCAACGGGAGCGGCCACAACAGTGAGAGGCCCACATACCGAAAAAAACAACAACAACAACAAAAAAAACATCAAAATAAGTAAACAACTCCAGGTTCTCAGTTGAAATCTTTCTACTTCAGTATAAGAGCCATCAGCTTTGAATGTGTCTGGATACCTATTTTTCCCACTTCGAGGAGAAAATCCTTTTTTAGAGACTCTTTCTTGAAGGAACATTTGTTATAACATCTTTGCGCTTAGGACTAAAACCTTTAGTTTGTAAGTTGAAGTTTTCCTTTTCATTTACCATCAACAGAATGTAAGTTGAAAAGAATCTCAAATCTAGTTGCTATCCTGAGGTACTGCAAAGAAGAAACCACTGAGAAAAAGAACATTTAAATCATGGCACATCACATTTGCTGTTTGCCACCATTTTTCTTTCATTCAAGGATTACAATTAATTCAGACTGTATTTGTAAATCACAGTGCCTGGTACATCAGTGGCCCTCAATAAATGTTGACTCTTCTTTGAACACTTGTAAAGCATGGAAAGAAGGTATTGAAATGATTTTCATTTGTAGTCACTTTGGAAAACTAGGTACGGGGAGGAAAACCTGTGAATAAAGGAAAATTTGGAAATATAATTTCACTGAGCTTGTTACTTAATGGTTATGTAAGGAGTGAACATTCTCTCAGCATTAATAAGCACTTATAAATCAATAAAAACACAAGTGAGGACTTTTTTCCTAACCAGAATAGAGGGCTAGGGATTATAGGGCAATAGGTTAGACAGTTTGTATCCCAAGCAATGTTGTTGCCACCACTAATTCTAATGAGCGTTTTCTAATGTATGTCTTTAATGTATTTATTATGAGAAAGCTTCTGAATATACTACATAAGTAGTAGTTTGCCCCAGGACTGGAAATTCAGGAAACTTGGTTTTCAGACTTAGCCTGTTCACTAAATATTTGGTTGATTGGTTATTGTCTTATTATTTTTGAAAGGTCTGAGAGAGCTGAGGCTTGCTAATAAAATACAGTGCAGTCTGAAAAATTATGCTGTCTTAATAGCTATAAGAATTTTGAAAATTAGCCCAACAATAAATGATGAGACAGTTATGCAAAAAAGCATGATATTCTTACTGTAAATATAGTTTACTTCAGAACCACAGAGACTGCTCATAATCATTGCTACAGGTAACTAGGCAAAGCAATTTAGCAGCAAATAGACAAGACTCATGAACTCATGACAGATATTTTCTGGAATTGATAAATGGAAGCAAAAAACAAATAGAATGGGATTTAAGTGAGTTGAGAGATGTTTTTCTAGTTCTTACACTGATTTATTTGGAATATGAAAAGGGACTTGGCATCTCAATTTTAAACTGGTGAGATTTCTTCTTTCAATTATATGTTCAAAAGGTAGTCATTAACTACTCATTGTCTGAGGGACACAAAAGAAAGGGAAGATATCATCTCTAGGGTGAAGAGACCCAATTTTTTGGAGCCAGAAATATACTGGAATAGTTTAAATACAATTCTCCAAAGAATACGAACTAATATAATATTTCCTAACATGAAATTGTTAGAAAATAACTGATTCCAAGTATTACTTACCTGCCTCAGATGTCTTGTGAGGTCAAACTTCCTTTAATGCCCAAATTATATTAGACTGAACTTCCAGAGTACTTCTCTAAATGATGCCCATGATCCCTGATCCATGTGTTTCTGTGTATCCCCAGGGAATGCTTTCAATGTTCTTTTTTTTCTGTTTTTTTTTTCATTGAAGTATAGTTGATTTATAGTGTTGTATTAGTTTTTGGTATACAGCAAAGTGATTCAGTTATGTGTGTGTGTGTGTGTGTGTGTGTGTTTGTGTGTGTGTGTAGCCCTTTTCATATTCTTTTGCATTATGGTTTATTATAGGATATTGAATATAGTTCCCTGTGCTCAATGTTCTGTTTATTGCTGTTTTGGTTTTTTTAAATTAACTAACTAATTAAACTAATTAATTGATTTTGGCCTAGTGCATTTCCCTTTAGCACAATCCATTGGAATACAATAATACATGCATCAATACATAACCCCAAATCTAGGTTATTCAGGGTTTCGAAACACTGTTTATGCAAGGACTTCAGCAATACAGTAAGGCTGGCGTCCAGGCATCCTGGCATGGATAGTACCTCCACTATAACATAAAGTGGTAAAGATATGCTTCCATGTCCAACCTGTGGCCTTTCTGTACCTATTGGACACTGAATGTTTGGAAAAGAAGACATACAAGTCTCCCAAGAATAATTTTTTAAAAAGAAACTTTTCACAAAGGATTATGATTTATACAGATACACTTCTACCCACAGAACAAACAAACAAACAAACAAAAGCTATCTTTTACTGAGAGAATTCAGAATGGCACTGTTTAACCCATGGCATTCTTCTCTTCCAGCCAAGGAGCCAAATTGTAGAGCCATAGAAGAAAGGTAAAACCTTTCAAGTTTATACCTGCCTTTCTGGAGTCTAGACAGAATCACTTGATGACTTTCATTGCTTTATTATAGCCTTGGACCCCAGTTAGCCAGCAAAAAATGAACTTAGAGGAAGTAGAGGGGAAAAGTGTGACGTGCAGAAACATTCTCAGGCTTACTGGGGTCTTGTCTCACTGCTCCAGTCCATCACCATCATAATCATCACCATCACGATCATCATGATCTTTATCATCAGTAGCAACAGCAGCAGGTCTCAGTGACCATTGATGGAGCACCTGCTGGGTGCTGGGCCCTGTGAAAGGCTGTAGAGGCGATGACGATCAAGTGCTTGTGAATGGGCAGGGAAGAGAATGCTTCCCATCCCTCTATATTTGCCTTTGATGGTTAAGAGTTAGGCACACTGTTGCCTGTCCAATTAGAAAAACAAGTACATGATCTACCTTACCATGCCTCTGTGCTGTTGCAGATCCTACAGTCTCAGAGCTGGATAGACCTTAGAGATGAGTGGATCCACTTTCCAAATAAGGACATGAAGGTCCTGAGAAGTCATGGAGGGTAGGGACTGGACCTGGGATCTCCTGACTTCAAGTCCAGTAAACTTCCCAGTATACCACCCTGCCTCTCTTATTGAATATTTTCCCAGGGTACTAAGAAGCATCATATATACCAGATAATAAAGTAACATTAGTACCCATGGTCGAAGTAGTAAATAGAGAATATTTCTGAATAGTTTAATGATGGTTGATCTGATTTTCTGAGATTCCAATTTGCTTTCATGATTTACATTTTGGAGTCTCAAATTTTATTAGTAAAGTATCGTATACTTAACTAAATAGTAAATGGTATCTAGTCTCATGATTGAACCCGGTAAAGGTGTTAGATGCTAAAAGGGCAGCATGATCCTTCCAATAGCTGCATGGCAGGGCCCCCTTTGAATGCAGAATCTTCTAATGTTAATTCATAATACATCACGGTACTATGCGTACCTCCTTCATAATTTTCTTCTCATCATAGAATATTGGATTTGAACACCTTTTTGCAGGCATTCCCAATTTTGTTATGGGTTCATAATACTTGAACAAACAGACTAACTCTAAATCTTTATGATCACACATGACCAATAACCCAGTAGAAAGAGTATAGGTTTTGGGGTCCAAAAATTTGAGCTCATTTCTAAATTATTCAACCTCTTTGAACTGTGGTATCCCCAACGCTAAGTGGTGATAATGATAGTTTCTTTAGATTATATCTGGAATCAGTACATGTACAAAAATTTGAGCTCATTTCTAAATTATTCAACCTCTTTGAACTGTGGTATCCCCAACGCTAAGTGGTGATAATGATAGTTTCTTTAGATTATATCTGGAATCAGTACATGTACAGTGTCTGAGACATATAGCCTCTCATTAAATGGCAGCTAATTTTTTTTTTAATTTTATTTTTTGTGGTACCCAGGCCTCTCACTGCCATGGCCTCTCCCGTTGCGGAGCACAGGCTCCGGATGCGCAGGCTCAGCGGCCATGGCTCACGGGCCCAGCCACTCTGCGGCATGTGGGATCCTCCCGGACCGGGGCACGAACCCGTGTCCCCTGCATTGGCAGGCAGACTCTCAACCACTGCGCCACCAGGGAAGCCCAATGGCACCTAATTTTAAAGCTACTAAAAGGAACACTTTCTATGGACCAAAAACTCTGATGTATTATTTCACTTAATCCTCATAGTTCCACTGCAAGGAAACTCAGACTGAGAGAATTTGGGTCATTTGCCCAGCACCTCCCATGGGGTAAGGTCATAACAGAAGTAGAACTGAAATCTGTTGACCTGACTCTCAAATCTTGGGTAAATGTACTACTTTTTGAAACACCATAATGGCTAAGGGGGTGGGGTGGGAAGGAAGAGAGGGAAAGCCTGTGGACCTTCAACGTTGCAAAGAGTCAAAACCTTTTCTCTCCTGTTCCTTTGTAATTTTAAGACAGAATGCTTTGGAAATCTTTGTGTTCATCCAACGTGTGTTGGCTTTTCCATAGGACTCCATTATTTCTGAGCAGACTGTAAACGATTCATTCCAAGCTCAAACCACGCACTCTGAGAGGAATTCAATTGATTAGTAGGAGACAAGAGTCGTATTCCTGCTAACACCCCCTGTCCTCCATTTCCCTGCTTACTTTCTGGCTGTCAGTATGTTCGTCTTTTTGTGTAAAGCAATCTAAGAGCTGACAGGGTGGCAAGACAATCAATAGGAAGGAGAGCAGATGATTGTCAAGGGCACAAAGGCAAAGGTTATCACTATGTGTTTTAACTTCTGTTTAACTTTCATGGGACCCAGACGAGGAATGGTGAGTATGAAATAACTTGATAGAAAAATCAGAACTAATTAATCTATTACCATATTCCATTAAAATACATTTAAACAAGGCACCTACTCCCTTTTGTAAAACTCATGCATCCAATTCTAACAAACTGTTTTCCCCCTTTTGCAATGTGAAAAAAAAAACCTATTTTCTACTATGCTGAAAATTAAATTGGCTTTGTGTACAAAAATAAAAGACAAGGCCCATGGCCCTAAAAACCCATTAAGATTTTTTTTTTTTGGTGGCAGTGCACAAAATGCTATAAAATAATGTGAAATCCAAGTATTCTTAAATAATCAAAAACTAAATGAGATGGGATAAACTCTTTCAGTACCAGGATGATGTTTCTTTCAGAAATCATCTGTAAATGTTATATTTAGAAGCAGGTTTGCTGGCATATGTTGATCTAGGATATATAAGGTACTCTGTGGAGTGTTTGGTCTTAAGAAATAAAAAGCTATGTTAGCTTTCATGTAAGACTTACAACATTCAGAGTATTGTCTAGACAGTTAAGTATCACTAGAGAGTTTTCAAAATGACATTTATTTTTCCTTCGGTGTCTCCGACTCAAATGGTGGGAGGCCTAATGAGCCTCAGCCACAATTATTTGGCTAGTTAAAATGTTCAGCTTGGTGAATGATTTGGGAGAGGTAATATGATTAGAAGGCAGAATTTTGTTTCCTATTACCATTCAAAGGTTTGCACTAAGGTCACTGATCAGATTTATTAAATTCCCTCATGGACCCCCAGGCAGTTCCATCGTCTCCTTAGGCAGTGTTAATTTTTACTACTATGAGATGATTTTTAAGTTGTTATTCTTGCTGAAATAGTAAGTGCCCCTCAGGCCATTGGTTTTTCTTTTTTTTTTTTTTTTTTAATGTTGAGCCTTTTAATAAATTAATTAATTTATTTAAAAAATTTTTGGCTGTGTTGGGTCTTTGTTTCTGTGCAAGAGCTTTCTCTAGTTGTGGCAAGCGGGGTCCACTCGTCATCGCAGTGCACGGGCCTCTCACAGTCATGGCCTCTCTTGTTGCGGAGCACAGGCTCCAGACGCGCAGGCTCAGTAGCTGTGGCTCACAGGCCTAGTTGCCCCGCAGCATGTGGGGTCTTCCCAGACCAGGGCTCGAACCCGTGTCCCCTGCATTAGCAGGCAGATTCTCAACCACTGTGCCACCAGGGCAGCCCAGGCCATTGGTTTTTGAAGTGTTTTTGTTTCTAGACAACATACCATCTTGCTAAGGACCAGTTTGATCTGGGGGGCCGTTGGAGGTCTAAGTCTGGAATGCAGAGCAGAAAGTTCTCTTTGGAGACGAAAGTGGGCAGCCATTGTTCTGCCCAAGCAGAATCCATCCTTTGCCTCCTGGTCACAGCCCCTCAGCCTCCTTTTTGGGGACTTCCCCTCTCTCATTGCCTACAATCCTGATAAAACCGTCCAATAGGCTGTCCTGCCCTCCTTAGGACAAGGATGGGTGCATGACACTAGCCAGGATATTAGGAATTTAAATATGGAGAGCATGACAAGAATTAAGAAAAAAAAGATTGGGGTTGATTCATCCCAGTGCTGGCATGCTGAAAAGACTGTCGCTTATTTCCCACCACTTAGGTCCTTAGAACAACTCTTATCTTTCAAGGTCTATTTTCTCTAGATAGCTTTTGATTTTTAGGAACTATCCTAATGGTAGTTATTGGAAGGATACCTTATCCTTTCAATAAATTTCTTTCATTGAAGGTAGTCACAGTTGTTCTTTTGCTGCTAGTGAAGGACAACACCCCAAAATATGCTGCTTTGGTATAGTGATTATTTTGAGCTGTCGGCACTTGAAACACAGTAAATGCAGGGAGGCTTTCTGTGAATCCCCTTTATCTTCCTGAAGACAGATCCTCCAGAAGGAACTCTATTGTCATAATCCCCTCCCTGGGAGTATATTCAGCTAAGGAAGAAGGACTCTTATCCTGGAGAGGAGATAAGAAGGAGGCACCACACCCAGACAAACTTGGTCACAAATCATCACATCTCCCACCTGTTCTTCTGAGGGCCCTTTCATCTTTTCTAAAAATCATTTACTCTCCCTTAAGAGGCCTACATCCTCTCTCCCTTTTCCTGGTTAAGATGGTATTTAAGTCTGAATTCTAAGCCACCTGTGAACGTTACTCCTTTCTCCCTGGGTTTCTCCCACATGGTATACATGTTAATAAAATTTTGTTTATTATTTTCTCTTGTTGATCTGTCTTTGGTCACAGGGGTCTCAGCTAAAAATTCAGAAGTGTAGAGGGAAAATTATTTTTCCTCCTTCCACACCAGCGACAAAGAATCCTAACCAGCACAGATATTCTTTTTATTTTTTCCAGCACAGATATTCTTAAGGAGATGTAGACAATGTGTGTCATTGGGAACCTAGGAATAAGCTCTACCCAGAAAGGGGTGTCAAGTTAAAGAAAAACACACATCATAAGAGTTATGAGTTTGAGTATTGTTTACGGTCTTACTGAGGACCAGGGCACAGGAGACAGTTCTGAGGAACTGCTCCAGAGAGGTAGGGGAAGAGCCAGTATATATATGAATTTTTGGCTAGGAAATGCGTGCAGTCAAGCATACATTTTGAGAAAAGATTACTACTAATCACAAAAAACAGATATCTCAAGTTGATTTTAGTGCTGTTCTATGTATAGGAAAATGTAAGAATCTGGGATCATTGAAATTCTTCCTGAGACATGCATCTAATTTTCTAGGGACCCATTTATCCAAAGCACAGAGTGCCTCATCCTGGTTTGCAACCTGAATTCTGCTCAGGGTGCACTGCTGGTGGATGACGGCGGTGGGTTTCCACCTAACCCTTGTGTAGCTGGATGATGAGTGATGCTCTTTGGGTTTTTTTTGTTGTTGTTCACAAGGGCATGGGCTGCACAGGGAGGAGCCTGAAGACAGCCAAATACAACCTTCAACCTTGCACAGATTGGTCTACTTTTGTTTGTTTGTTTGTTTGTTGTTTTTTACAACTTTATTGGAGTATAATTGCTTCACAATGGTGTGTTAGCTTCTGCTTTATAACAAAGTGAATCAGTTATACATATACATATGTTCCCATATCCCTTCCCTCTTGCGTCTCCCTCCCACCCTCCCTATCCCACACCTCCAGGCGGTCACAAAGCAGACTGGTCTACTTTTAATAAAAGTAAAGTGACCCTGAAAACCTAGACTTCTGCTTTCTACAGAATTCAGTGCCCTCTATAAATCTATCTTCTCACGGAAAAGCTATGAGACCATTTGCAAAGTCTCCAGGGGAAAATATGTGCATATAGGCTCTCTCAGAGTCCTCGAACGCCCCAGATAAAATGAGGTTCTGGGCTTCCCTGGCGGCGCGGTGGTTGAGAGTCCGCCTGCCGATGCAGGGGACGCAGGTTCGTGCCCCGGTCCAAGAAGATCCCACATGCCACGGAGCAGCTGGGCCCGTGAGCCATGGCTGCTGAGCCTGCATGTCCGGAGCCTGTGCTCCACAACGGGAGAGGCCACAACAGTGGGAGGCCCGTGTACCGCAAAAAAATAAAATAAAATAAATTTAAAAATGAGGTTCTGTCCTTGTTCAGAATCTTCCCAACTGTGGGTGTCTAGAGGCAGGAGAGAGCAGACTTAATCTTCCCCATGTCCCAGGTCCTCCCAATGTCATCGGATTTGTGTCTGCAGTGAATCTCAGAAGTTCTCTTAGGTCTCCTGTGACCAGGGGAATGATCCAGCTAAAGCCTTGCGACAGTGTGGATCAGTGGTTCCCAGACTTTTGATTTCACTCACCAGTAAAGTTTAAAAAAAATTCAGACTGACTTGGGTTGCTACTTTTTTGTTTTACCAAATAAAGATATTAAAGTAGAAAAAATGACCAACTATTATCATCAATGTTACATAAAAGAAAGGTAAATTTAAAGACCAAAGCCATCAGTGCATAAATTTATACACACACACACAAAATCAGTTATGTGAGTTTTAGGAAAAACCTAGTTTAATTGTCTTCATTTTCCTCAGGTTGTTGTGTGAAAGTCAGGCCCTGGTCCAAGGAATGGTGAAGAGTTCCAGGCCTCTGAAGAGCACCCTGATGGCAGAGGTCAGTCACTTCATGGAGAGTAAAGGATATACATAGGTCTGGTTTACTGCTTTCCAGGCTCACCTTTCTGGAGGCTGACCACAGCCATACTCCATGGTGCAAGGGCTGAGAACAGTTCTGTTCATGTCAACATGTAAACACAGTGGGCTGATTCGGAGCATAGCAGGTTTGGGTTCTTAACAGAAACCTCCATCCCCAAGGCAACCAAGAGCACATTACACGATGCCTGGGGCCCAGCTAGAGAGCCCCTGGGAACCTCACATGGGGTTCCCTCCCTTTCCCAGCCTCCTCTGAACTCTGGTCTCCAGTTTCTCCTTTATGCCTGAACTCCACCTCTCTGCTCAGTGTGTTCACTTAGGTGCCAGCTCCTTGGCTGCATCCCCAGAGACAATGGCCCTACCCACTGTAGACCTCTAGCCAAGTCTGCCCCACCCTTGACCTCAAGCTAAGTTCCAGGAACATCTTTCCAAGTACAGTATCCCCAGGCGTGCATTTTCCAGGAGGGATTTGGGACAACAAATTCAATCCCTTTTGGGCATGACAGGTTGCAAGCTCAATGTGACTACATTACCACCACGTACCAGGCACTGATGTACTCTAGTCTAGATCAGCAAACCTTGAAATACTCCCTAAGGCCTCTGAATTCTTTCCTTAAGGGGGCCAGGAGAGAGAGAGACTGCTAACCAAGTACTAGAGACATAAATAGGAGATCACACAGGGAGGAGAAAAGGACACACCAGCAGCCATACATGCAGGAGTAATGGTAGACACATGCTGGTTGCAAACTGCTGTAGGTCAGCCCAAAGAATCATGTGCAAATAAAAGAGAAGGGTCAATGGTAGTGGAGACTAGTGTGTATGTGTGTGTGTATGCATATATATATATGTATATATATGTGTATGTGTATGTATGTGTGTATATATATATATATATATATCTCACAGAAAACCAATCCTCTTATCATCGTTTGTTCAGGTTCATGGGTTGCCAGTGTTAAATATGCATGTTAAAGTAATTAGAATGAAATAGTCCATATTATCTTAAACTTGTGCAGTGATCTATATCAGCCATCTTAAGGTAAATTATTCTGCAGTCATAAATTATCCTCCAATCTTTGTGGCTGGCAACAGCAACAGTTTAATTCTGCTCACATTACATGCTTATCATAGGTTGACCAGGATGCTGCTCCACGTGTCTTCACTCCAAGACCCAGGCTGATGGAGCAGCCCCTCTCTGGGATATTATTGGCCTCATGGCAGAATCACATGATGGCTCTTAAAGCTCATGCTGAGAATGGACATGTGACACATTCAGTTGCATTTCACTGGTCAGATCATGTGGCCAAGCTTAATGTCAATGGGGTAGAATCCTCCCCCAGGGAGGGTCAGTGAATGTTTCAGGTAATAATACAATATACCACATGAATACTCTATTTTCTCTTTCTCACTGAATATCTCCTAGAAGTACAAGTACCAACAGTCTTTAAGAATATTGTTACTCTGGAATTACAAATAGCACATCTTCTAGAGATTAGTCCTCGCAATTCCTTAAGCTTTCGGATCTTTCCCAAGTTCGATGCCAATCCTTCAGTGCCCCTACGTTCTGCAGGGGAGCCTGCTCACAAAATGGCAGACGTGCTACCATGTCTGTCAGTGTTTACAGTGGATAATGCAAGCACAGCATTTCACCACACCCCTGGTGGCTGAGTTGCAAAGTTATTTATGGCTTTCCCGTTTATGGCATGCTGCTCAGTTTCCCATGAGTTGCTAGGAAAGATTCCTGATAGCTACTATGAGCCATTGAAACCTATGAGACTTCATTTATTATGGCATAATATCCACATTACCTCACTTGTGTTAGACCATATGGAGAGCTCTCTGTTGAATTTGGCATAGTTACTGGGGTGAAACGGGAGTGGATTCTGTTCCTCGTCCTCTTCAATTATGCTGTATGTTGGATCAGGCAGCCAACTTCAACAGATCATCTGGGCGTAGCAATCAGTCCTCAGGACAGCATCGCTGCCGTCACCTATGCCAGTGAAGAATAATAAACATGATACTGAAGAGTGTCTGAGTGGCAGGGAAGAACAAAATCTCAAGAGTGGATCAGTAGGGTTCCCTGCTGACAAGAAGCTCGTGCTTGGAAGTTGAGGGAGAAGCAGGGCACCCATTTGTCACTCATTGTGGGGTGGCATTTGGAAGGAGAGGCAAGAAGCTCAAGAGAATCTGAAAAGCACAGCCAATTTTCAATCCCAGTGAGCAACCAGCAACAACTCCTCCAATAGAGAAAGGTCCACCCAGGGGGAACGCCAGAGCCCATAATCTGCCATGCCATACCAGTTTGCCCTTTGCTTAAAAAAGGGAATGATGAACACTTGGACTCTGTGGGCGTTGCAAGAGGAACGTTAATCCCCATGATGTAGCTATAAGGGGGCGGGGGCGGGGGGGAAGTGGCCAGTATACAGATATTTCCATGTATCTTTAGTCCTTCTGGGGCTGGTTTCTATGAGACAGTAAGGACTTGGTGTGTTTTCTTATACACATGATTGGAAACCCTTTGGGGGAGAGGTTTTTCCTACTTGGCTGGTAGTGGGGAGCACTAACCCTTTTAGGAACTCTTGGGCATTTTACTAATAATTACAATGAATTCACCTAAAAGAAAAGCAAGCACATTAAAAATTAGTCTGAAAATTCACATGATAACCTGAAAAAATAATCCTAATAATTTTCTGTTTACAACTGCAAGAATTGTTCTATAATTTCCCTCTTATATCGCCATTCCATGTAAGATGTTTGTGAATCTCTGTCTCTCTCTCTCTCACACACACACACACACACACACAACACAAACACAAACGCAGACCTAAAAATCGAAGTAAAACTCAGCAAAGAATAAGAAGAGTTAGCAAGTGCTTTAAGACACTTGACGCATAAGCTCAGTCCATCCTCATATTTCTTTTTCCACTTGGCTTCCTCTATGTTTCTCATCTTTATCAAATTGGAACACTAATAATTGAAGAGTTCCCGTTGCAATATATTATCACTCATAATGAGCTGCGGGTGCAACAGACCCTTCCTTTCCAAAGGACAAGCTCGAAGTTTGCTTATCGTTAACTATTTAAAATAAAATCAAAAGATTGGCTCCTGCCCCCCCAATCCCCCCCAAAAAAAGTCTAATTAGTGTTCGTCTATTGGAGAGGAAGCTGAGCACGCTGCTCCACCACTGCCAAATGAAATTAAGGCCCAATTATTGATAAATGAAGAGTGGTTTGAGCTGGAGCCTGGCCTGGAGTCGCGGAAATACATCTGTCATTTGGCCTGTACAGGAGTCATTCATGTGTGACATAGCATCCTGTGCATTTATCATGCATCTGTAGATTTTTGTTTTAATTCAGTTAGCTGTCTAACTAGATTCAGTGCTAGATGCCCCGAATGGAGTCAGGATTTGGACTGACAGATGCAATTCTAGTCTGAAATGGTGTGTGACAGGACTAGCTATCCTGCATATTAATTATTATTGAAACCATTATAGGCAGCACTTTTACACTAATGGTCCATTCCGTTATCTGTTTTGTAGCTTCTATGGCTAACAATTTCCCAGTTGCTCCAGGGCAGGTAGGAGACACGCTGGATCAATGGACCATTGTTGTCAAGTGCACTTACTATTACCATGAAAATTAGAATGGAAGTGCTTGAAAGGCAGGAATGAAAATGCCCCTGTCTTACCATTGTGCAAATTATACATTCTCTAAATGAGATAAGTGGGGGGAGAAACACTTCTCATAAATCTTAACTAGGTAAAAGAGTTTATTAAATTCTATTGTCAAAAACAAATTGAAAGCAAACATTTGTTAAGTTGAGAAAAAAAAATAAGGGTGGGGGGCAAGGAAAGAAATGTCTGGCTATTCCCAGACTAGCTCTGCACAAAAAGCTTTAGTTTGGTAGCATGCTAAGGTTTAATTTAAAGTTTCTGTCATTTTATCCTTTGGTTGTATAAAATATTGAAAACAACTGTCACCTTCAAAAAGAAGCCACTATTGCAAGTTTTTCTCCAAATTTCTGAGAAAATATTGTTTTAGGAAGACTTTAATGGGACCAAGTCCAAGGGCAGTCATCTTGCCTCAACTGCTATGGTTTTCCTTCATTATTTACGTGTTTTACATGTATCCTGGTCACTTGCCCACCCCTCCTACCCTTCTGATTTAATCTAATGAACATTGTGAAGCCCTGCAGAACACATTCCAGTCACAGAGGACTGATCAAAATAGATATTGCTGAAATGTACAGTTTTCTTGTCATTTGCTTATCAACCTCATGTGACAGGAATTGTGTGGTTACAAACTTGGGTGAGTTCTGTTTAAGGCACAGCTCAAATTACACATTTCCATTCCTTAAAGAATTTGTTAAGTTGCTGAGGACCTCGATAAAGCAAGATGTAAAATGGTAACATAATGAAATGTAATATTTTGTATTAAATAGAAAATTAATGGTAGAGTTAAAGTCATAATGATGAATTTGCATCTTTTCAAAAGATTCATATTTGTTAAAGGACATTTCATATTGGTATTTCAGGTCCAAAGAAGCTTCGACTTTCCTAAACAATTAAAAATTTGCATCTTAGAATAAGTGCTTTTTCATCTCCTGATGTTTGAAAATGAGGTGCTTAAAAAGAACCTGGCTTCAATTTAAAAGTTCAGTAGCTTGATTATGATATTGGGTTACAAGATTTTCCTTGTTAAAGAACATTTTGAATGAAAGAGGGAATTAGAAAGCAAAGATATATCTTAGTATAAATAGATCTTAAAATATTAATAGTCATAATATTCAGGAAATATAAGTAAACTTTGACTTTACAGTTTGGAAGCTATTATCATTTTTGTGTGATTAGCTACTCCAATTTACAGTGTTTGCCTCACTGCTTTATTTCTTTCAATAGGTTTTTTTTTTAATAAGACTCCAAAAACTTAATTATAGCTTATGCAAATATAATTTGAGGGAAAAGAAGGTAATATTAAATCTTTAAAAGCATTGTTAGGTTAAATGCTGGGAAAGTCGTCATAGGTATTAACTGGGATTCAGAGAAAAAAATGGAATGGAGGTGGGGAGACCTCTTGGAGATGTTCTCATTCCTTTCTTGAAGCCATGTACAATACTTGGGTCAATTTTCCCCAACTTTTTATCAAAGGTGAATGTTTTAGAAAGCTAAAGGAAAAAAAAAAGTTTTTGCTTCTGAATTATGTACAGATTGAAAGCCAAACTAAGCCATATGATGCCAAAACTGCTAAAGATGAATACGTGAAGCATGGCAGCTACTTTCTTTATAGGCATGATGCAAAGCCTCTTCTTATTTCTGTATTGAATCACCTAAATTTTTCCTATAATGATTGGGATATCCAATAACATCCAAAGCCTACAGAAAAACACACAGGTGAATTGGAGTAACAACCATGTGTAAGTAAGCTGGTAAAATAAAATTTTTTACCTAAGAAGACATGAGGTTGGAAGTCAGCCACATATTTTTAATGCACCCATAGCCTGCTGAGCACTGGGCTGAAAGAGTGAAGAATGCTTAATATCATGAAGCTGCCAGATGTTGGAAATAATGTTTGGGAAGTATGGGAGTGAGATGACAGGAAGGAAAAGAGGACAGTGGTCAGGATGCAGAACAGGACAGATTGCCCAGCTTTACCTGTTTCCCCAGCTTTCTGACTTTGGACCATTATGAGTGTTTGAGCATTCACAGGGCTGCTGCCTACAGAGATAAGGAAGTGTCAGGAGGAAAAACTTCCTCTACCCTCTTAGATTTAGTAAGCAGGGACCCGTGAATTAAACTACAAAAGACAGTTTCACAGGAGAACAGGCACATAATTTATATTAATATTTATGTGCATGAGAGTTCACAGAAAAGAAGTGAAACTAAAGAAGCAATTGGACCCAAGGGCTTATATACCTTCTTAACAAAAATAAAGAAAGTTTGGGCTTCTAGGGACAATAAGCTGTGTGGAAGTGGCTAGGAAATATCTGGGGGAACCTTAATGGAAGTTAAAGTCTGTTTAACTTTAAAGTAAGGTCTGTTGATGCAAACTCATCTTGCTGTTGACTCTCCATCTTCAATGATGAATCTTTCTTCTCTCCTTGGTTGGGGTGGGGGGGATCTTCCTCACAAGAAAATTTATTCCTTCTTTTAAGGCAGATAAGGTAAAGCAGAGAATTTTTCCTGGGTCTGTTGATTCTCAATTGCCTTCAGCTCAAAATAATCCTATGCCAAAGTAGCATATTTTGGAGCAATGTATTCTCATCCCCTTCAAAAGATAATATCGTGTTTTTAAAAATAATCTTAAGTACCTTAAATTAAATGGACTGTCTTTTATTCTAAGATTTTCTTTCCTCCATTTTCAGCTTTTAAAATAACCTGTCTTTCATGAAAAGATGTGTGTAATTGGTGACATATAGTTTCCTCTTATGTCTTACTTGGCAAAATAAAACCTTGATGACTCAATGTCATTCCCTCAACTTTTTTTTTTTTTACTTTTACTTTTTTACCTTTTTTTTTTTTTTTTAACTTTACTACAGCACTTTCTCCAGAGGAAATAGTAACTATAACCACCCTTTACTGAGTCCCTGCTATGCCTTGACAATGATCGGGGATATACACATATATTCTCGCTAACACTAACACTAATCCTAGGAGGTAGACGGTATTGTTTTAATTTAATACATGAGGAAAGCAAGGCTGACTGATGTTAAGTTGCTTGCCTAAAGTGGCATAACCAGAGGGTGACCTTAGCATCTATCAGCTAAACAAGACACACTTTCAAGTGAAAGAAGGTAACAGTCACAGTTATACCAGGATATCAAGTATAAATGGGGTCTTTCCAGGACAACCCAGCACATAGTCACCCTCCAAAGATACTCCATAGGCCAGGATTTCAATCAGTTGGCATCTGAAGCCCAGGCATGCTTTTGTCACTGTACTAGGCTGCTTCTGAAAGTTTTACAAAAATAGGGATATCAATTTTGGGGCAACTGAATTCACAAACTGTTTGACGCCAGGGTAGAAAAAATAATCATTTATTCAGCACTCTATTAAGGTTTATTTGTATCACAGGATATCTATTTGCAATGGTGATTTGACAGGTAGTTTGAGGATGAGAAGGCGATTCTCAGAGAAGACACCAGCCTGTAGAGAGCTATGTTAGTGCCTGATCTTAAGAGAGGAATCAATTTTCCACATGTAGAAGTTAAATTAATGTAGTGGTTTGTGGGACTCTGATTTCATCTAACCATGCTCACGGGACAGAGATAGGAATAGATCCCTTGGTTGTCATTACTGCAGCCCAGCAAGGCAACCCCAGAAATGGTTCTGGGACTCATTGAGCCTAACCCTGGAAGGAAACTAGAAGTCTGGCAATTATTTACCTTGAAATGAGAGCCTGATCATATACAGTAGTTAATGCCCTGTGCTTCACTTTCCCTCTGTAATCGAGGAAAATGCAGGCAAAACCTGCCCGTCTTGAATAGATCAAGATGATTGTGGGAAAGCAGCTCAACTACACTGAGTCCAGATGTGGCTCCCTCCCTCTCCCTCCCCCTCACGTTGTAATGAATGAACGCAGTTCAGCTTCGAGGTCGATTCCTGATGCTCTCACCTGCACTGTGACCTGTAACTTTTTAATTTTTTTAGAGAAAGCCTCTCCCCTTGCCAGAAAGGACTTTCTGTTTGTGAAAGAATATGTAAAAGAGCACCAGGTGAAGAATGACTTTTTCACCCAGTCTTGAAACCATCACAAAGAGACAAATTTTGCTGCTTTTTGCTTCGTGTGTGAATTTTTTTTTTCCACACAGCTCTATTCATTGCCTGAAACAATGGGGCCAGTGTTGGCCAGCAAAGAATGGTGCTATTCATGCACCCCCGTACCCTGCACAGTGCCTACACTTGTTAGTCTTGGCTGCCCTGCGCTGCTGGCGGCTTCAAGAAAGTCGGGTCTATGTTGTTGCACGGAGCGGGGCAGATCAGAGCACAAACACTGGCAGCCAGATTCCCAGATAACCTCAGCTCCGCTAGAACACCCTTGTTGACATAGGCCTGTGCTTTAAGGGGCGTCTGGAATTCCAAGAACTTGCGCCAGGTGTGTGGGCAGGTGCGTGTGCTCTCAGTGTAACCATCCCCGTTGTCCCGGGGCAATCAAACGTGGCTTCATTTGGGGTTAAATAACTGGAGTAGGAATCAGACACCTGATTTGAATTCTGGCTCCAGAGCTGACTGGTGGTAGGAACTTGCACGAGTCTCAGCCTCTCTGAATCTCCACGCCTTCATCTGTAGAAAGGGGATATCAGTGCCACCTACCTCATGGGGTACCGTGAAATTCAGTGATGTCATATCATGCTCTGATGAGCATGGAATGAAAGTTAGCTACTAGGATCATTCACCAAAGGCTGACACAGTGATCATTGTTACGAATGACAGCCTGGTTTAGGGCAGGCTTTCTCGGGATGGAAAGTTAACTGCTGTGAAGTGGTGAGCAGCATCGTTGTAATGCAGGGTGGATAGAAGGAGGGAGGGAGAAAACAAGCTTCAGAGCTCCGTTCAGAGTACCGGAGTGCTAGAATGTTTTGCACAGGGAAGAAAAGGTGCTGTGGCCGAGGCCACTCCATTTCTCTCGAGGACAGACCAGAAGACTCATTTGCTTTCACGGGGCGCGATCCTGGAAGAAGGGGTCTGTTAATGTATGCTAGAGACGGTCTCGCCCTCCCTGTCCTACCTCTCCAACCTAGACTGAGTGCAGCACAAAACCTGCACCCTATCCTTAATGCTCTTCTTAAGTGAGATGAAGTCTTAGAGGTCTTGTTTGGCTTTGTTGGGGGAGCCAAGGGCCAAGTGCAGGCAACCTGTGGAAAACTTAGAGACGGGTAGATTCTGCTTAACTGTCTCCAGATTCACCCCAGTGCAGAGTCCAGCAGACTGTGGGAATCAATGTGTTATTAAGATTGGGGTAGCAAAAGGACTTGCCGTTGCAAATCAAGTCAAGTCTAAGATGGATGGAGGGCTGGAAACAGTCTTTCAAGTTCCTTCCAACCCAAGATGTTGTGATTTTTGAAGTTTTCCTCTGTTTTTTTTTTTCTTTCTTTCTTTTTTTTTGCCTTACACGGGCCTCTCACTGTTGTGGCCTCTCCTGTTGTGAAGCACAGGCTCTGGACGCGCAGGCTCAGCGACCATGGCTCACAGGCCTAGCCGCTCCGCGGCATGTGGGATCTTCCCGGACCGGGGCACGAACCCGTGTCCCCTGCATCGGCAGGCGGACTCTCAACCACTGCACCACCAGGGAAGCCCTGAAGTTTTCCTCTGAATAGCATCCTTTAACTAACTTGTGTCTTCTGTGAAGTTGCCACCATGAAAGCCAGGCACATTTGGCATTGATTTGCTTGGCATGACTTATAGAGCCGTACACTTATTATAGTGTCAGCACTTGAGATTCTGCTAATGTACTATATGAAGCATAAAGAGCACTAATCACAAGGGCACTTTTCTATGTTATGTACGTTATAGAGAAAAGATAATGTATCCTTGGTGATTTTGGGCCTCTTAACCAGTAGTTCTGTGAACAGCAGACTTCACTTGGTATAATCCCATAATTAGAAGACATTATTGTGGTTCATAAATGGCATTAATTAAAATTTTAATTAAGGTTTCAAAAGATAATTTAATACAAGTAGGATTGATTAGAAAATTATCAATGAATTTACAGATTCATTTAAGACATTTATCTCTGTCACTTTTAAATTTCATTGAAATCTGTTAAAAGCTATAGTAGGTATGTCCACAGTAACATTTAGTCACTGTATTGTTTTGAAAGGCCAGTCATTTGGAAGATGTGTCTTGTTGTCTTTTATTGAGCAGTGAACTTTACCAGTCAACCCTGTTGAACATCGTCCCGAAACAAATTGACAATAAAATGAGAACTGTGCAGTGTTCACTCTGAATCCAAAATGTTTATTTGGCCAAATACATTTTTCTTGAAAACATAAATAAGGGTTTCAGAACAAATGTATGACTGAGGCAAATTTACCAATGGCCTACTTGAGTGTCAGTCAGAGAGCTGACATAGAGCAATTCCAAATTCTAGCAGAGGATGGACAATAGATCTAAAACCTGTAAAATAATAAACAAACAAACAAACAAACAAATAAAAGTACTGGGCCAGAAAGCAGGAGATCTAGTACTTATAAAGCATGGGTAACAATATTTAACTTAGGCCCACTTTAACTGCACCAGCAAAACATACGATTTCCATTTCCACAATGTAAGTGGTGTCAAAGAGGACCTGGACATAATGCATTCATTCACTTATTCACAACTTCATTCACTCAATCTACAAACACAAAGCTAGAGTGATGCAGTCAGCAAATCCACTCGACTCTGCGCTTAAAGTTAATCCAGAATCCAATCACTTCTCACCACTCCTGAAGTTATTGTTCTACTCAAGCCACCATCCTTTATTTGCCTAAACAATTGCATCAGTTTCCTAACTGGGTCTCCCCGTTTCCACCCCTGTTACTCATGATTCATCAGTGGTAGTCTTCTGAAATGTAAGCCAGATCATTCAGAACCTTCCGGGGCATCAAACCCCACTCATAAGAGAACTCCAAGTCCTTCCTGTGTTGTCCTTCCTGGCTTCTCCTCGTCCCTGTTGCCCACCCCTCCCCCTCACTGACTTCTCCCCAAACACAGTGCCTGCATCACTGAAGGGGGCTTTGCTCCCCTAACCCCTGCCCAGATACCCCCCTGCTTTGCTCCCTCATCTCGCTCAGGTCTCTGGTCAAGTTGCCAGAGCTCGTGTCATTCCATCACTCTCCATCTTCTCACCAGGCTTTATTTTTCCCCATAGTGTTTATCATCACTTGTGTGTGTTATTCACAAAAACATTTTTATGTTTGTTCCTTTTCGGTCTCCCTTCCTCCCTGGAAAGACAGGAGGCAAATGATTCCGGTAAAGCATGGTGAGAGTTATGACAGGAGAAGTAGACAGAGTAGTGGGAATAGAAACAAGAACTGACTGGTTTTCTTACTGTTTAGGTGGAGGCTTGAAGAATGAATACAAGTAAGCCAGACAAAGAGTTCTGGGAAGGGCCAACAATGTGTGTATTCTAGTTAGTTAGTTAATTTCATTCTAGATCATGTCTTCCTGTCCTTGTCATTTTAATTCTTGGGAACGTGACATCTGCTTCTGGCAACAGTTGGATTAGATGACCTGAAGGAGTTCTTGCTAAAAAAAGACCCCATCCACCTCACTACAAAGAGATGTAAGAGGGAGGGGATATGGGGATATATGTACATGTATAGCTGATTCACTTTGTTATACAGCAGAAACCAACACAACATTGTAAAGCAACTGTACTCCAATAAAGATGTTAAAAGAAGTAAAATAAAATACAAAAAGAAATGGGAAAAAATACCCCAGAAAGGTGGACAAAAAATTGAAAAACATGTTTCTAAATACACAGCTGAGGTTTTAGAGAGTAAGGAGAGTGAGAGAATCTTCAGCCCAAACAAGAAGTACTAAAGACCTGAGCATGACATCACTGTTATCCTGGGGTGGGGTGGGTTGCAGGGGAGCCGAAGATGCATGCCCAACCCACAGTTATGAAACACGGGAGGAAATAATCCACAATGGATGATAGCACACATGCCAAATCAAAGGATTAGAACCCAAAGAACTTCAAGTAATAGACTGTTAGAGGGAGATTCTAAAATATGTTTAAAGTGATTAAGGAAAGAAATAAATCAGAATAGCATAAAACAGTATGAATAAAGAATGGGAAGCTTTGAAAAGGAATTGAATTCTTAAAATGGAAACATATACATATTGATGTGAAAAGCACAGCAGATAGTTTAACCAAGGGATCCTAACAGTTCAGTAAAGATGTTCCCAAACTGTAGCTTGGAGAGATTAGGACAAGAAAAATATTTTTAAAAGGAGAGAAAGAGAGCTCTAAGGAGAGTGCCAGAAAGAGAGGATAAAATGGGGCAGAGGAAGCATGTGAGGAGATGAGGCTTAGAATCTTGCAGATCTGATGAAAGATATGAAACCTCAGGTTTAGGAGGCCCAAGTGGGATTAGGCAATACCTGGACACAGCTTATAAAAATGCCAAAAACCAACGGAAAATCTTAAGAGTAACGAGAGAAAAGACAAATCACCTCTAACAGGACAATCACACTGACTGTAACCTTCTCATTAACAGGAGAATGAGGAAGACAATGGCTTCAAAGCACCGAGGGGAATCACTGCAAACCTGTAGATTTTGTATCCAGCTACACTATCACTCATGAATAAGAGTGAAACAGATTATCAGGTAAAAACTGAGTGCTTGCCACTATCAGACCCATGCTGGACGCACAGAATAAAGATGTGACTCAGGAAATAGGGATCTAAACTCCAGATGAAGGAGATGCAAGATGCTGAGCAAAGAAACAGGTAAATAAGTGAGTTTATATAAGCAACAAATGATTATGTAAAACAGCAATGATAATAAAGATGAATAATTTGGTAGGATCTGAAAATAAGGTAGAACTGAATACTGGACAAAGTAGCATGTACAGTGGAAAGGGGAAGGGGATGATCAGAGCTAAAGTACAATATTCTAAGGCTCATGCCATAGGAGAGCAGAACAGAAACATTGACTAACCTTAGACCCTATTAGGTCAGGACTCATGTTAAAAATTTAAGAATAATAACGAAAATAATAGAAACATCTATCTTCCAAACCAGTAGAGGAAAACATGAGAATAAAGGAAACTCCACCACTCCAAAAGAAGTTAGAAAAGGAGTAAAAAAGGATCCTAGAAAAAGTATGGTAAGAAAGCAGAAAATAAAATGGAAAAAGTTGAAACGCATGTGCAATTACAGGAAATCTAAACTCATGAAAATAATCCCAGCAGTGACAGCAAAAATATACTTCATCTGGAAATTAGGTGGATGGCTAGATTTGACAGTCATCGAATGTGTAGATTAGAAGGTCCCTGATAGCTGTAACATCTCTCTCGATATATAATATACATAGAGATATAGATATTATATAGATATAACATATACATATATAGGTATAGCTAGTATATTTCATGACTATATATTATATATTCATATCTGTACCTGTATCTATCTGTATCTATCTAATCTATCTCAATTAAGCAAGCACTAGAATCCACCATTTTCCAATGTGGAAAATCAGTGTGGCCTAAGGATCTCGGTCTCCAGAAAGGCATGTTAGCCCAGTATTAATCTGATTCAGCAATGGGAAGAGTGTGCTCAGTGCAGAAATCCAGGGTTCGAGACAATGA
This sequence comes from Mesoplodon bidens, assembly GCF_964165515.1. Lineage (NCBI taxonomy): Eukaryota > Metazoa > Chordata > Mammalia > Artiodactyla > Ziphiidae > Mesoplodon > Mesoplodon bidens. The sequence goes on from NC_138169.1 coordinate 71,734,714, forward strand.
CCAGGAGCACAGCATTTTAGGGCTGCACGTTTCAGGAACCGTAAGGATAGAGAGATGAAGCAGGATCAAAGCGGTCAAGTTAATAAATAAACCATCAGGCAAATAAATAAGTAAGTGCCTATAGAAGAGGCAGGAGTTTCAACTTCAGAAGAGCCCTAGGTAAGAAAAAGCCTAAATAGTGCCCTGTACCTCTCCAATCTGGAGATGTCTTGGAAATACCTTGACATCTGTTCCCCCAGGTTTGTTTTTCTTCTCCCTCACACCTCACACGGAACACAGAGAGTGAAGTCCTGTCACTTTGATGCCTCTCTCTACTCAAATGGCAGAAACCAACCAGGTGAGTTGTCATAACTTAGATGAGGCTGGGATAAAAATACACCTTGGAGAGCTTGCTTCCTGACGACAGACTGAGAATAGCTCTTTTTGATTTGAGTGATTTGGAGCTTAAATTCAGTGCCAACCCGTATGAGTGTCTTAGGATGCTGGGTTAGAAAAGGGATTATACCGGAGTATAAGGTCTTTTGTCTGCCTTCTCTTAGGATTGCCTTTGACTGAAGGATGGAAGATCCTATCCTAATTTAAAATTGTAAGTGAAAGCAAACAGTTGGATTTTTAAATTCAGTATTCATGTCTGAGTTTACCTTTAAAAGCAGCTCTACTGTTGCAGAGTTATGCATCTTAACTAATGACACCGTCTGAGAATGCAACTATCCCATGCATTCAATTTAAATCATTTAGTTTTAAGAGAAGAAAAAACCCTTCCGTGCCATTTAACAATTTAAAAATCCTTAATCCTAAACCCCAAATCTTGGTCTTCATTTGGAGCAAATGGTATGAACTAGTTTGTAAGGCGTGTCTCCCAAGTTGCTCCAAGAGGAGTGGCAGCCAGCAGTGGAGGCATGCCATGGCACCACCCAACACAACTCCGACGCTGCCTCTCACCGGGGCTGCACAGGGAACCACACGGACGTGAGCATCTGCTGTGCTCTGGGTCCCTGTGATTGTCAGCAAATGGAGGGGATGCCTTTTCTTCACCTTTCGCGGTATCTTTTGGTGGTAATGACCTTGAGCTCCTTGCGGTATCTTTTGGTGGTAATGACCTTGAGCTCCTTGCGGTATCTTTTGGTGGTAATGACCTTGAGCTCCTCACAATTCATGGCTGTTCATGGCTGGCATCTGTTCTGACTGGGTGATACCCTTGCTTGATATTATAAATGCTTTGAAAGTCATCCCCTGGCTTTCAGGGTATCAACACAGTACTATCGTTCGCTTGTTTTTGATTTTTAGCAAAGCAGCTATTTCTGTTTTGTTTATGGCCTCCCCTCACCCATAACCAAGGAGTGAGCTCATGAGCTTGATTTTAAAATAGATTTGAGTGACTTAAAATCATTTCTTCCTGCAATATGAAACTTTTTGCTTTATTTATTTATTTTTACTGGAATCTAATGCATTGTTCTGACCTCATTCTTACCTTAGAACACATGATTTTCCTAGAGACCTTCCGTCTCCCCTGAGGATAATCTTACTCAACATTCCACTCTATATGTACAATCATGTCTGAATCCCAGTTTAGGTTCAAGTGAAAACTTCAGTACGCTAATGAAAAACATTTATGTGTGCCCACTCTATTCTGGGCACTTGTCCTTTCATGTAATCCTCACACCACCTGTTTTATAGGAGAACATCACACAATGCTCAGATTCAAATTCAGGTCCAAGGGACCCAGAAGCCCAAACACTGTCTCTCTACTTTGTAGACACTCTCTCCTTCTTCCTGGATAAGGCTCTCAAAGGATTGGGAAACAGGAAGATATTAAGGTCATATCTTTCATGCTTGCTGAAAATATGCTATATGTTGGATATTAACACGTCAACTCCTGGAACTCTTCTAGAAGCTTGGGAGCCTATGTGATTCTCGGAAGCATTAGAATTCCAAAAAGGGACGAGATGGGTTTCAGAGTTGAGACACTAAGGGTGGCTTCTTTGGGCTTGCTTCAGGATGTAAGTTTTAAGGGAGAGAAGCAGTTGAATCCATCTTGCCCAACACTCATGTTTTTCTGTATTCCCTCTGCTTTAATCTTGTCCATCTTTAATCTGTTCTTACATAGCTCCTAGGGTTACTCTTTTTAAGAACAAACCTAATCATGTTATTTTTCTGCTTAAATTATTTGAAAATAACATCTTATTGGACTAACATAAAACAAACCATTTCAAAGTGAACAGTTCAGTGACATTCAGCACACTCACATTGTTTTGTGACCATCACCTCCTTCCAGCTCCAAAGCACTTTCATTATCCTAAAAGGAAACCCCTTACACATTAAGCAGTCACTCCACTCAGCTCCTAAAGATCACTAATCTGCTCTCTCTCACTGTAGATTTACCTATTCTGGATATTTTATACAAATAGAGTCATGCAATGTGAGACTCTTTGTGTCTGGCTTCTTTCACTTAGCATCATGTTTCCACGGTTTGTCCATATCATAGTATATATCAGCACTCCATTCCTTATGTGACTGAATAATAGTCTATTGTGTGAATATATCACAATTTGTTTAGCCATTCATCTCTTTTATAATAACTAAACCTCTTTATATTTTCTAAATATTTGACCTTAACTTTTATTGTTGTGATGCTGGTGGTGATAGTTCATGGTTGTTTGGTTTTAGCCATTCATTTCTTGATGGACATTTGGGTTGCTTCTTCCTTTTGGCTGTTATGTGCCTTCTGTGTTTACACACTCTACTCTTTCCCATTCTAATTTGGAGTTACCTCAATGACACAAATCCTGGAGGATTCGGGGAGGTGATGAATGCTATCTGTGAACAGACCACAAGCTCTTACAGAAATTTTAGTGCTTATCAATGAGTTCCCAGGCAGATATCTTTCTATAAAAGCCAAGCTACAGACTGAAGGTTCAGGAATGGCTTCTGTGTGCCCTTTGTTCTTATCTAGTTCTCTGCTACTTCACAACAGCCCTAAGAGGTGAAGTGGATGTTACCACTCCATAGAACTTTCCTCCAGGCAGTGAGGCCAGACATGAGGATGGTCAGTTAAACCTGGTCTTACTGGGGACATGCTGCACTGTCATATGTATCTCTCTCTCTCTCTCTCTCACACACACACACACATATAATGTAAACTTATTATTCTGGAAATTTTCAAATATGCATAAAAATAGAAAGGCTGCTTTAATGGTTCAACAATTAACATCTGCTGTTCTTATTTTATCTATTCCCCTCCCATTCCTTTTTTTTTAACATTTTTATTGGAGTATAATTGCTTTACAATGGTGTGTTAGTTTCTGCTTTATAACAAAGTGAATCAGCTATATGTATACATATATCCCCATATCTCTTCCCTCTTGAGCCTCCCTCCCACCCTCCCTATCCCACCCCTCTAGGAGGTCACAAAGCATTGAGCTGATCTCCCTGTGCTATGCGGCTGCTTCCCACTAGCTATCTATTTCACATTTGGTGGTGTATGTATGTCCATGCCACTCTCTCACTTCGTCCCAGCTTAGCCTTCCCCCTCCCTGTGTCCTCAAGTCCATTCTCTATTAGGTCTGCATCTTTATTCCTGTCTTGCCCCTAGGTTCTTCATGACCATTTTTGTTTTTAGATTCCATATATATGTGCTAGCATATGGTATTTTTTTTCTCTTTCTGACTTACTTCACTCTATATCCCATTTCTTTTTTAAATTATTTGTTTTTAATTTGTTGTTTCTTTATTTGTTCCTGCAGTATTTTAAAGCTAATTCTAGACATATCACTTCACTTATTTTAGTAGGCGTATCTAACTTTTCTCTTTTAACACAACCACAATATTATTATCAGATTCCCCCCAAAAAAAACCCTCACAATTCCTCCATATCATCAATTTGTGTTCAGTTTTTCCTGATTGTCTCAAATCTGCCTTTTTTTTGTCGTTTTGCTCAATTCAGAATCCAAACAAGATTCGGTGGAGATTACATATGGTTAATATGCTCTTACATCTCTTTTGATGTGTAATTATTTCCCTCCTTTGTTTGGCATGCTTATTATAGAAATTGAGAATTGAGTCTTTTGTCTTGAAGAATTGCTGGATTTGACTGATTATATCCTTTTGGTGTCATATAATATGTTCCCCCATCCCCTATAAATCAATAGTTAGAGATAGATTCTTGATTAAGTTGAGTCATTTGGAGGTGTGGGAGGAGTAGGGTAAGAATAATGTATTTATCCCATTTTGCTTAATATTAAGATTGATTGATGGTTCAGTGTTGTGATAGGCTGAAAAAGAGTCCCCTAAAAGATATCTCTGTCTCAATCCCTGGAACCTATGAATGTTATCTTATGTGGCACCAAAAAAAAGGGGGGCAGTTCTCTGTAGATGTGACTCAGTTAAGGATCTTTAGATAAGGATCGTGGATTTTCTTGCTGAGATACAAATGCAATCACATGTGCCTTTGTAAGAGGGAAGCAGAGGTGAGCTTTCATACACAGAAGAGGAGGAAGCAGTGTGACTAAGGAGGCAGAGGTTAGAGTGATGCGGCCACAAACCAAGGGATACCGGGAACCACCAGAAAACAGAAGAGGCAAGGAACAGATTCTCCCCCTAAAGCCTCCAGAGGGAGTGCAGCCCTGTCACACCTTGTCTCCAGCCAATGAAACTGACTTTGGACTTCTGGCCACCATAGCAATGAGAGAATAAGTTACTGTTGTTTTAAGCCCCTGCGTTTGTGATAATTTATCACAGCAGCCACAGGAAACTAATACACATGTAATCTGCTTAATCCATCCATTGTAAAGCTCCCCCTCAACTTTCCAATAATAATTTTAGCTGCCATTGATTACTGTTGCCTAGATCCGTATTTCATTATGGAGTGGAAAATGGTGATTTTCTAATTCTGTCATTTTTTCCTCCATTTAGTCCACATGATTTTTTTATACAGAGAAGAACTGTTTTCCTCACCAACTATTTGATTAGCCCAAGTTCTCTTTCAAGTAGGGAAAGACAGAAGAGAGGCTCGAGATTTTTGCTTAATTTATACATTTTCAGAAAAATGAGTTGGTACCCTAGCAACCTCCATGGTCATCAATGATTTTTTTGTTGTTTATTTTTGAAGTATCATTATGAACTCATAAGTTTTCATTTGTCTGATAAGTTTCAACTCATTGTAGTCATTATGACTTATGATCCTCAAATTGTCCCATCTTTAAGTCCTTGGAGCTCCTATAAGCTTGATCTGCTTTTTAAAAACCAGATAACCAGAAACTGAGTAAAGATAAGGTACTCTGGTGATGAAACACTGACCTCCATCCTGGTCTCCTTTGTATGAGTCACACAGACACTCAAAAAAATTATTGTCAAAGCACTGGCAAAAATAAAGAACTATGAAGATGCTTACTAAATCTAATAACATCTTCCCATTCCTTGACACAGTAACTCTCAACCTTTACTCACAGCAGAATCACCTGGGCAGCTTTTAAAAAACACTCCGCCTGGTCTTCACCCCCAGACGTGAGGATTCCCTTCCCTGGGGTGGGGCATTGGTATGCCTTAAAAACTCCCCAGGTGATTCTAATGTATAATCAGGAATGAGAACCACTGTCTAATGGATCCACCATACTTCTGAGATGGGGTTTTTAAAAAACAAGCCCTGGTCTTCTGCCTTCTGCAAGCATCTCTGACATTGACCACATGTGGAGCTAGGTTGAAAGGCTGCCCATAAACAATATGTTTTCATGCCTCCTAATCCAAGGAAGATTCTGTCACTTACCACATTACTAGATCTGAATTAAGAAGCAAAATACCATCCTATCCTAACCCGAATGCCTCTGTTTGGTATTTTCAAGTCCACATTCAGTCTTTCCTTCTTGGTTTCACCTTCATTCTCCAAGGACTTTACCCCCTTATGATACTTGTGTCCACTGAAATCTCCTTCAATAAATTGTATGCAGGGGTTGTGTCTTATCACCTTTGTAGTCTTACTTTCCCACCCACGGAGCAGAGATTTACGTTTAGTAAAATTTGGTTTGTTGCAAGATAATTACCAGGATAATTCTATTTTTTCTTCCTCACATCCCTCCACCTCCTGAAAAAGAAAAATCTTGTTGGATTCTATTGGATAAACAAAGAATTCTTGAAATTTCCGCGCTCTTTGTCTACATAAGGTATAGATAATTACTCATTGTGCTTCCATTTGTGCTGTAAAGGACTCTGGGTAAAAGATACCAAATTTTACAAAGACACATGAAATTTAATATGCATCTCAACTTTGAAAAGTTTCCCTTTTTAATATATCTAGTGATAGTAAAGGTAAGCAGGTGTTTGAAAACATACTGTCATGAAGTACCAACCTGGCAGAAAACCTGTAGCGTTTATAATGAGAACACAATTCAGTTGCATTTGTAATTAGCACTTTTGAAATGTGCTCATTATTATTGTTATTATTAGCCACAAAACTATGCAACTTTGGCTCACACCCATTGGAATTTTAGGGTGTGGATCTAGCCAAAAGCAGTCAGTATAGACAGAACCCAACAGAAGAAATACGTTGCAGATTTTATGGAAGTAATTTTAAGTTAAATATCCAACCAGGAATATCAATTAGGTAGAAATTATTCACTGTCTGTGTCAAAGACAATGTTCACTTTTGAAGATGCAGATTGTTATGAAAAATATCCTAAGGATTTGAGAAAAATGAACACACGCATTAAAAATAAATAAATAAATAAACAAACAAACACACTCATAAATGGAAGGCATTGGGGAAGTAATCCTGAAAAAAGGAATAGTCATGGTTGAAGAGACCATATCCCAATGGAGCAGAAAGATTTCCAGACTTCAAAGACCTGTCTTCATTGAGCTTCCAGAGAAAGCTACTCCAAACACTTTCCAGAGCAGAAAAGTATTCTCTGACTGACTCATTCCTGATGATTCAAGTAAGAAAAGTGACTGGACACCCAACAAGCTTGCAGTTCGCTCCATTAACAAACATTTATTGAGCAACAACAATGTACTGTACTAGGTACTACTGGAGAAATATGGAAGGTCTGATAAATTGGATACATATAAATAGGAGGGGATCTTGGGGCTAATCATCAATAAGTCAAAGCAGTAATCACGGGCCCAGTACTAATTACTGAGGGAAATGCTGAACAAAAGCAATCAGATAAGGACCAGGCTAATCAGGAAGAAAAGATTTCTGGAGAAGATTCATTTTGATTCAGATTCTAAATGATGCCGCCTCGGCCTGATTGGTGGGAAGGTTAGGAGATGCCCTTTCAACAAGAGAACTGACATGCGTTAAGGTGTGGACTTAGTGTCATGTGAGCACTGCGGAGGGATGGCCACCATATTGATTTGCAAAGAACGATAGAACTTAGCCTGGTACATAGCCTGGTGCTATGCTTGGTGCATGTGTTTATAGGTGCTCAATAAGAATAAATACTCAAAAAAGCATTTAAAGGTGCTCAATAAATATTTGAGAAATCAATGACTTTGACTTTCTTGTTTTCCCTGGAAGGTGTATAAATAACACACTAAGGGACTCTGACTCAACACTTAACAATGATTTAGTCCAACTCTAGACAGGACGTGACCATTTGGTTGCAGTCTTCCATGAATCTTGGGTCAGTCCAACTCTGCTCATTCATATGACCTGCACAGCTCTGTATGCATTTGATTTGATTGTATGATCCTTGGTTTGGGAAGCATGGATAGAATGTGTATTAGGTTTGCCTGTATGATCACAGCCCTAGATGTTGAGACCACAATGATATTTTCAAAGAAAACAAAATTAACACCTATGAAGTCTGCCTTGCCTTTCAGGTAATCTCTTGCCTCAATCTCAGGCAGGGATGGGCCCCTGGTTGCCATATTTCTGCAGAGTTATCCTGCCCCTCACCCCAACCCACAATATATTTTTTTCAATAAAGAGTTATTGAACTCCTTCTATTTGCCAAATGCATTCCTAGAAAAAGAACAAGACCATGGATATCTCAAGGATCTCAGTTGTAAGAGACGAGGCAGTGGAGCAAAGAGACAGTTCCAGAACAGTGTGATTTTTTTCTGTGAAAGGCTGGCTAGAGCAGCTCGCTCCCCAGAGATTCCGATTTCACAGGTCTGGTGTGGGGAAGGCCACTGATATCTAAGCCCCGCCCCAGGTACTGCTAATGTGCATTCCGGGTGGAGAATCACTGTGGGTCTCAAATAGTAGTCTTTGGATCAGCAGCATCAGCGTCTCCTGGTAACTCAGAAATGCAATTTCTCAGACCTCCTGAATCAGAATCGCTGGTGGAGGGGGGGAAAGGGCAGTGGTATGTTTCAAGAAGCCTTGCAGGTGATTCTGATGCACACTCAGATTGAGAACTAGTGAGCTAGGGAAATACAGATTGATTCTGTGTCCAGATGTTGAGGAAGTCTCCCAGGCCCCCTCTCTGACTTACTTTCCTCCACCAAACCTCTATCTTGTTCTTTGCAACTCCATTAGTCTCTTCTCAACTTACTCTATTACCCAATTTCATGTTTTTCTTCTTATTTTTTTCCATACCCTCTATGTTCAGGGCACTGACGAGGCCAACTTAATTCAATCCCAGTTCAACAAGTATTCGTGTGTGAACTCAATTTCATCATAGGAATTACACAGGATATATTTTTTTAAGTATATGGAATAGTTCCTGGAGCCTTTGAGGAGTCAGGAGTCATTATAACAGACAATATGCTGCTCATAAAGGTACTGGGTGCCTCAGGAGATCAAGGGAGTAATGGGATTTATATGGGGAACATGGGAAGAGCAATCTTGGATAGCTTCATGGAACAAGGCAAACTTGATCTGAGCCTTGACATATGAATAGAGTTTGGACCTTTGGGAAAACAGAATGGATATTACGAGCAAAGAAGCTCTTTATGAGTACCAATGAGGACATGATCCTAACCAGAGAGACAGACGCAGAGCTGAGAGGCACATCAACCTTCTCCATTAAGCATTCTGCAATGTCTGGTGTCTCACTGACATCCCAAAATACAAGTCAAAAAGTCAGGTTCTCATCTTCCTTTTTGCAAATCTGAACTCAGGCAAATTGGTCCTGGATGGTTAGCTGAGCTGGCTTCTTTAGCTTGTAAGAGGAAGCCTGTTACAGCAGAAATAGGAGAGGTTGGAAATCAAGCTGAGCAGGCTTAGAACCATCTCCTAGATGTGAGACTTAACCTCTCTGAGCTTTAGTTTCCTTTTCTACACAGTAGGGAAAATGCATTTTACCTAAGCTCTTTCAAACGATTAAATAAGCTCACAAATGTAAGATAGCAAACCCTGCACTAGGATAGTCCCAGGTGGATCAATGTATGTTATGGTCCCTCTCGCCCTCCTTTGACCTAAATGGAATCGATCATTGGATTGGATAGGAGGGGAAGCAGTAGTGGTTAAGAGTGAAAGCTGTGAATTGACAGGGCGGATCCCAGCCCTACCACTAAAGCATTGTGTCACCTTGACCACGTAACGTAACTTCACAAAACATCAAATCCCTCTCTGTCATAATCTGGAATAATGATATTACATACTTCATGGGATGGTTGGGAAGATTTGACAAATAAAATGGCTAGCACCGTGCCTGGAACATAGGAAGCCCTCCATGACGGTTAGCAATTATGAAGGAGGGAAAAGCTATCTGCTCATGAAATAGGGCACGAGTGCAGTCTGATGGTCCCCAAGGGGTTGTGTGCCTCTCTAGGAAGAAATGATTCACATCAGGGAGCAGGTCACCTTTCTCCCCTCTGCTTTCTTAGCCAGTTCCAAAGCCCCCCACCTTCATACCACCTCTTAGTAGCTTTGCAGTCTTTTTTTTCAGAAGAGCAATCAATGATTGAATCAATTTGAGATATGCTGCTCAAGGTACACAATGGCTGCCCTGGGAATAGTTTTTTCAGTAAAATTAATACTTGCAAAGGGTCCAGACCTGCCTGCAATAATATTCAGATTCAAGAAAAATGAGAAGTCAAAAGACAAACGTTCTCATCTGCAGTGTGCTCGATCTCTCCATCCGCACCCAAACCCCTCCTGCAGCTCCAATCCCCGTTACCAACAGATCCGAATGGAAAAATCCAATCCAGGATAACATTCTACAGCGGGTTTACACATCCCTTAAAAGTGCCAGATTTAGCTCTGCCATTGTGCTTGTACACCATAAAAATAAATGGTGAGAAGCCTTTGAGATCTTCGTTCTGTTGAAGAACTTCGTTTTCTTCTTATTATTTTTTTGATTCTCATTTTACCTCTTATTACTTCTCATGAAGCTGCTGTTCTGGGGACAACTGCACGCCTGCCCACTGGAAACCCCTGCTATTGATCATGTACTTACATGGTTGGGAGCGTTTTATGTAAGAGGAATAAATGATAGAGTTGTTTCTATCCATTAAACTATACTGTTATCAAGGGATTGAACAACTGCCCTGAACATGGCCATTCTTTTCGGAGGCTCTGTAATGTTTAAATATAATTGCCTAGTCATCTTGTATTTACTATGAGGTGGCAAAGTATAGCTAGCATCTTGTTTGCACCTTATAAAACGTAAGGCTATGGAGCAAGTTTAATTCTCTGTTGTCTTCCTCCTCCTCCTCCTGGCCTTTCCCTTTTCCTGATGATGCTCCACCCCCAGGCATTTGGATATGTGACTTCTAGAGACTTCCCAAGTGCTGTCATTTTCTTTTCCATGTGAACGCATCCTTGGAGATCAGTCACTTAGTATGATGTGGGGCTTCCCAGGCTTCGGCCATATGCGAAGGAGAGCTGGGGTCCCTGAGGCACACAGGACTGTGCATGATTACTAGAGCTCTGAGAGCCCCGGGAGACGTGCCTTGTGAGCAAACACCCCAGCCTGGAGGATGCTTAATTATAGTCAAGGGAGGCTATTCCTTCCTCGGCAGCAGCTGCCACTGCCCACGTGCGTACACACACTTGTACACCCACGTGCACACACACACACCGCCTTTACTTTAATTCTTTCTGGAAGTTCCTCCCACCCCCGCCACCTAGAGGACCCCTAACCATGGTAACTGTAAAGCCTAGCCTTTCCATCTCCCAAACAAGCCTATTTCGGCCTCGCTTTCACTTTTTAAGTCATTGGTGGAGAAAGCCCTGAAACTTTGAAAGACCAAATACAACCAAATGATCCTAATAAAATAACAGGGAGCTTGCTAAACATGAGGCCAGGAACTGTTTCAATCTTCTACTGAAGTATAATAGAGGCTGAGAGTCTTAAATGTTTTTCTGTTTCTCTTTGAAGGTGCCAGGAATTTGCACACGAGATTTTAAATGTGCTTCTATTACTGACTTGCAGGAGGAGATTTCTAGACTGTTCCTGCTCGTTCCGATGGTGGCAACTTAAAATCCAAATGCTTGATGCTTTCCTTCTATAGAACTTGACTTTTCCAGTTTGTGAAGGAGGAAAGAAAGAGAATAATGTCTTGTTCTGTTCCTACACACAAGGTTTACAAGGGGAACCCAGAGGATTTAGTTTGGTGATAGGAGAAAGGCTTGGACCCCATCGTATTTTAGAGCTTCCTAAGGGTGCCGTCTTGTGCCTGCTTTTCCTTATCTGAGGCTAAGTGCGTTCTAGCTTTCCATCCCCTCGGAGACTCTCTGCTTCTGTCCGTCCACACAGTCACTATCCAAGTCTCTGTTCTCTTTCTTGCTGCTCTCCCTTCAAGTTATTAGAAGGCAGCCTTGGGATTTGTCTCCTCTGTTTTTCACGAGCTGGCTTGGAGGAAGAGTACAGGGTCATGGATCAGAACACAGACCCTGGAATCAGCTGCTTAGGTTTGAAACCGGGTTCTTCTCTTTACGGTGTTTTATTGCAGGCAAATCACTTATCTTCTCTTAGTTTTCCCACGTGAAAATTGAGGATACTGATAAGAACTACCTCCGAGGGCTGGTGTGTGAATTAGCTGAATTAACACGGGTGAAAGGCTCAGGGCAGCACTTGCTCCTGTTGTCTCCTGAAATCCTTTTTTAGACCAACTTGGGCTCCATTTTTATTGTGTTTTGGTGACTGCCTCTATTCCCAAGCCTTGACTTCATTACACCAAAACAGTCAACTGGTTGATTGAATCATAGTGATGACAAGCATAAACGCAGTGGAACCTTCCCCTTAGGATGAGGGGAAGTGGAGTCAAGCTAAGCAGTTACTTGCTTGAATTTTTTCTCATGATTCATTCTCTCATATGAATGCGGGTTGGTTTTTCCGAAGTTGCCTTTCCTCACTCCTCTGTTTTCATTTTCTCTCTTTTATATAGTCTCACCCCATGAGGAGTTTTACTACAAACTCCCATTAGAGTAGGACAGACCCCAGAACACATGCTTTCTCTCAGTCCCCCATTGTGGCTTTCAAGAGTGTCTGTGCACATTTTCCAGGATCATTCTCCCACCCCGGCAGAGACCCCCATGGGACCAAGAAGAAAGGATCTGAGGAGAGGAGAAAGGACAGAAAATTCTACTTCCAGATCCCTCCCCAGCCTTCCTCCTCCCCCTCTCCCCCTCCCAGTTCTGTTTTATTGTTTCCAGTGAGGACTGTGGACCTGCTAAGACCCCCGCGGGTGGGATGCTGCATTTAAAACCTTTAAGCCCTTCAAGATGAAGGCTCTTTTTCTGGTCAGCTTCATTTTCCCCATTCTCTTTATGGAAAAAAAAAAAAAAAAAAAAGCCAAGCCATTTTCTGGCGGAGTGAAAGTAAAAGAGAGAGAGGCTAGGTGTGGGGTTGTGAGGGGCAACGCCATTGTTCCTCAGAGGGTTTCGTATCAGGACTGGTAAATTCACAAATTCAATGCTGCGTTATGACACAGATCAGCTGTTATTTTTCCAGTCTCAGAGGAAACCTGGAGGAATCTCATTCCTTCCATTGTATTAAATTATCTGCCAGTGTTGTCCTTTCCTTTCATTGAAGCATTTGGCCTGGGCTGCAGGAACAGCAAAAATCTCTTTAAGAGCATTGTTTCTTTGAATGTTTGGTTTACCTTTTGGTTCCACAACAAAATAACTTAATAAATGAAGGGCGAGCAGAATTGTTACTATAGCAATCCCCATAGTAACATCAAGATGCCAGGCACACTCATCCTTCCAGCCCTCTGGAGGCATTCTCCTAGCTCGACCCACGTTTCAGGTATAGCTTCCCAGGCTTCAGCTCTGAGGGCTTGAGATTTTAGGATATTAAATTAAGTGCATTTTATTTCCATCCTAAAGAGTGAATAGACTCACAAAATGCCAAGAATTCTTATCCACTTATATCCCCTGCAGAAAAGTCAGAAGTGAATTTTCTCTGAGCTTGACAGTATGTAGGAACTGCTTGCATTTCAGTTGCTTTTCCAATTTTAGGTCCGTCCTTAAAAACAACAACAATAATCCCAGTCAAGGCATGAATTGTTCTTTGTTGATTTCAATCGTCTTACATAACTTACACGGGGGGCAGGACTAGGATTTGAAACATCTTCAGAATGCAGCGTTGTGGGAACACACATGTTTTTAATCTCCTATTTTCCAGAAGATAGCCAGAAGTGATCCCCAAGAGGTCACTTGGAGAAGCCTTTTGCCACCTGGTAGGGTTATAAGTTGATTCTCTGGTTAAGGTTGCTGTTATTAGGTTGAATGAATGACTGAGAGGTTATAGGAAAATTAAATGGGAGGCAAAAACGGATTTTGAACATCATGTCATAACTTTATATAATAGGTATTCATGCATACATGCAAATATGTATGTCGCAGTTTGTTCATATTTAACATAAATTTATAAACCAGTTGATGAATATCAAATAGTGGATCTGTGTGTCCTGTTTCTTAGCTCGTTGTATCTTGAATATTAATAGTGACACCCTAAAGGCAGAAACTACAACTGGAAAGCAGTTGTGTTAAATTCAGAACCAGTGGGGCTGTAATGTGATGCAGCTTAGAGAACTCAGGTCAGACTACTTCCCAAGGAGAAAGCTTTGACAGATAAAGAGAAGAAGCAGGAGAATAAAAAGCAAGCCACAAACAGGCAATTCATAAAAAGAGAAATAAGATTATTAAGAAACACATGAACAATGTCCAATCTCACTGCTAAGCAAAGAAGTACAAATAAAAATTAGCATACCAGGATGTGGAGACAGGCTTCGACTTTTGCCCTGGAATCAGCACCAGGCCCCCAGCAAAAAACCATAGGTGTTAACAAGTGAAAGAGCAATCAGACCCCAGCCCCACATCACCCTTATATAAGCAGAGGACAGGAAGGGAGCAGGAAGGAACGGGAAGCAAAGTTGGGAGTGGTCAGGGACAGTGTTACTCATCAGAGGTTACTCCCTCTCTCCCGTGGGCAGATGAATCCCATGATTCTACTCAACCTGGATAGAGAATCACCCGTTGAGACTGTAGGTGCTAACAGATAGGCAGACTTGGATTTACTTCCCTGCCTGGAACTCTGGGGAGCAGACAGGCTTTCTGATCTGCTCCCATGCCTACCAGACAGTCACAATGAGGTGAGAGAAGCAGCCTGTACCACCCCCCACCCCAGCTGGTATCCCCAAGGATGCACAAGTTTCTAGTGGGTGACATGGGCACCAGAGACTCTAGCTAGTATTGATTTGCTCAAGAAGCTTGCCTAATGCATGAGGCCATCCAGTGGTGGGAACTGAGAAGAGATAGAGAGATACAGCCGGACCTCCCATGGAAAGAAGTGTGCAGAGGGGATCCTACAAGGCCTTCCAGAGAATCTAACAAATTCAGAGAGACTTTGCATCCACCTCTTGGAAGAGCCAGCCACCCCTGGATGTCTACCACATAGAGATATCAATGTCTAGTTAGTCTAAGTCAGAAAAATAGTCATGTGCCCAAGAAAGAATATTGCCATTGCATCCATATGGATAAGAAGATACCGGTCCTTCTCCCTCACACTCCTCTTCTCTAAAAAAATTGTTTCATAGATGAACCTACGCTGAATTGAGATTGCCCAACAAACCAGTCACATGACGATGTGATATTGTTTGTCTGGTGAGTTACCATAACTTTAAAATACCTAGGTTGTTGAGGGCACAGTGAAGGAAGACAAATTTGCTGATGTGAGTGTACATTGGTTTATCTTTTCTGAAGGGCATTTTGTCAATTATTCATTTAAAAAACCTTAAAACCAGGCAGGCTATTTGACCTACTGATTCTACTCCTAGGAATTTACACTAAAGACATAATCAGAAATGTGCACAAATAAATACAAACAAAAAATGTTTATTGAGACATTATTTACAAAAATAAAAAGGAGAAAACTTGAATTTCAAGTTGAAAATGGCTAACTAAATGTTGGCATATCCATAAAATAAAATACATGCAACCATTAAAATTGTGCCTTTAGGACCATTTAATGATACTGCACAGACCTCATAATATAAAGTTTAGTAGAAAACAAATAGCATAACATTTGCCGTTACATAAGACATAGGAGGGAAGAGCAAAAATATCTCTACTGGCAGAAGACATGAGTATATAACTGAAAAGTCCAAGACACTCAATGGAAAAGCACTACAAGTAATAAGAGAATTCAGTGAAGTAGCAGATAGGGAAGAAATCAGTGTAAACAGCCTTCATACATACAAACTAAAAGTAGTTAGAAGATATGTGATAGGTATGTTTAAGATAGTAATAATGATAAACTTAGGTACATTAAAAAACCAAAAAATTGTGCAAAAACTGTACAAAAAAAACTAAAAACACCCCTCAAGGATGCAAAAGGAGATTTGAAGAAATGGAAAGATGTATCAGTTTCTTGGATAGACAGAAGTCAGTTCTTTCTTAGTTAATTTATAAATTTAATTGAAAATTAATTTAACTTAAACAATATAATTTGAAAACTACTATTTGGGAGGAAAAATAAGCTGGAGTAGTCAGGAAATCCTTGTAAAAGAAGAGCAATGAGAATAAGGACTGGCATGACCGTATACTAAAATACATTCTAAAGCCTCTATAATTGAAGAACTATATAGGCACATGAGTAGACAGATCAATGACTAGAAAAGTCCAGAAATAGACCTAATTGCATATGGAAATTTAATATACAATAAAGATGGCATTTCAAATTGGTGGCAAAAGATGGACTTATAAATAAGTGGTGTTGGGATAAGTGGATAGCCATATGGAAAAAGATAAAATTGGATCTATTTCTCACATTGTACACCAGGATAAATTCCAAAGGCTCAGAGATCTAAATGTGAAATGAATGAAGCTATACATATTCGAAGAGAAGGGTATTTTCCTCCAATAACTAGGATGAAGAAAAGTGTCTCAACTATTTAACCAAGTCCAGAAACATCAAGTAAAAATCTAGCTAAATTTTATGGTATTAAAAAAAACTTTTTCAAGTAAAAAAACACTCTAAGCAATGTAAAAATAATGACAAATGGGAAAAAAATTGCAACTTTTATCACAAAGGGTTAACATGTCAAATATATAAAGAGCGTCTAAAAATAGAGAAGAAAAAGCCTATAACTTGGTAGATAAATGGACTAGGGAAATGAACAGACTGTTCCCTATAAAAAGAAAGGCGAATGGCTCTTAACCATATGAAAATAGAGTGCAGCCTTGCTCCTAATAAGAGAAATTCAAGTTATAATATCCTGAGATACCGTTTCTCACGTGTCAGATTGGCAGCAATCCAAACGTTGCACACACTCCTCCAGAAGTGGTTAGGACCAAGACCACTGGGAATAGAGGCCCAGAGGATGGGTCTGGCTGGGGCACTTGGGGTCCTTTATGGACAGTAATGGGGCTCCTGCTGCTGAGGCTGCTTCTTCCTCTGGTTTCTTCTGGGGTGAAGTCACTGGCTGCTCAGGGTGAAGACTGGGGCAGACTGGGCTGGGGAGTGAAAGAGTATAGGTATAGGAAACAGGGCACAGATACACGATGCCCTATATTTAGAAATATAAACACTGGCTGTGCTTATATTACAATAACATATTAAAATAGACCTAATTCAACAAGTATTCATGGAGTGCCTTCCCTGGGCCAAGCACTGTTCTAGACACCGGGGATTCATCAGTGAACAAAACAGTCAAAAATCCTCATCCTTCAGATGCTTACCTCCTAGCCTTCTCTACCACTCTTTAGTCATCATTTTGCAACCAAGGCTTGGATACATGCTAGAACTCAACCCTAATCACCCACAATGCTCACTGGAGAACCGCAGTCACCTCTTTGACAACATAATTTCGTAACTGTGACAAAATACCAAATTTGAGTTGAAATGCTCCAGGACTTAAAGATGGCCCAGTAGCAAATGGCTGACTTTTTTGGTTCCTCCCTTGTAAGCCAATCATCGCTAATCATTTGCCACATTCATTTTGTAAACTTGTCTGTTTTCATTTATACAGGTGCAAAAAGTAGCATTCTCATAGGCATGAGGTTGTGTGCATATTTTTTGTTTGTTTGCTTATTTTTTGTTTTTTGTGTTTTTTAACATTGCCTGCATTTGGAAAGGGTCAAGCTGATTATTTTACAACCTGTTTACATGAACTCCCATACTGGGATGTAGCACGCCAAGTCTCACTCAAGTTCAGATGCTCACAAAGCCTCCTGGAAACTCAGAGTGGTATTTATAACAGGAAACGGTGACCCCAAGTCCACAGAGCCACACTATAAATGTCCTCAGAGCTGTCCTCTGGGTCCTTATTAGGGGTCTTTTTGTAAATGAGATTGCCTTATAACTGTCTTCTTTACTTCCAGAAATAACCCCTTTCTAGATGAGGCTCAAGACAGGTCCTGAGTAAGAACCTGTGTTGGATTCTGTGCTGTAGCGCATGGTGTGGTTGCAGTGTATTCAGATCTGGTAGAAATTGCAGACCGTATTGCCTGTTTCTATTTTGATGCTTAGTACAATGCTTTGCACCTAACAAGTTGAGTCAAAGAACATATGGATACAGTCAATTCTTATTGTTCAGGCAGTTATCTTCTATAAAGTCACAACGGACACTGAATTCATGAATCCTGAACCGTTGCTCCTAGAGAAGGTAGAGGGTTAGGTTCCTGTGAGTCTCTGGTCACAGCATTTTGGTCAGCTGATCAATATGTAATGATGTTTTCTGCGTGTTTCTGCTTAAAGACACCTTATTTAATATGTATTGTTGATTCATGACATTGAACTTGTGGCCAATAGTATCAGAACTCATGCCTGAACAAAGCTTATCTAACATGTATACTTTCTACATAAGGCACATCACAGCCTTCTTGCTCTTAGGAACACTAGACAGCACTTCAGCTCTATACTTGGGGACCATTTTAAACACCAAAATCATCAACAAAAAGCACAAAAATGAAAAACGTGGCACTAAACAGGCTGTGAGAAAGTCACTCGTTTTACAGTATGAGAACTAAAACAAGAAGGCAGAGGGTCACCTTGTTCTATCTCAGCTGCCAATGTACGTCTCAGAAGACTCACATTTTTCACCGCTCTGTGTTTGTCCATGAGTGACTGTGCAAGCACCGTGAGTGTTGATTTTGAGGTTAGAAATAAATATTAGCAAGTAGGCGAATTTGCAAATATGGAATCCATGAATACTGAGGATAGGTTGTATGTAAATGTATGTGACTTTTAACTTACAGCACTTAAGGGCAAGCAAAGAAGAGCAAGTATAAAGTTTCCAGCCATTATAAAATTAAATCTGCTCTGAGCACCCACATATCTGACCAGTGGGAAATTCCATTTGCTTAGTAAAAAAAAACATGTTGATCTGTGTGTGTGCTGTGAGAAAAATCAAGGGAAGTTCCTTTCTTAGCATCTGGTAGTCCCCTTACTGCCTTTGTCCTTTAGTCACTTGTTACTGGTGCCGAGTGCTGGTATTCTAGCATCACTCAAGCCTCTACTCCAGGAGGATGCAGAGGGGACCTTCTCAGCAGTCAACAAAACTGACCATGGTTATATAAACCCACTGGGAGGGTCACTGATGCCTTCCAGGCCAGCCTGGTACCAGGTGCGCGGTCTCTCTCTCAGCATCCCACAGTAGTTCCTCACTGGAGCATATCCTCCAGGGGGCCCAATGCTGGAAAATCCAGTGCTCCTTGGTCCCTCCATCTCAGGAATCCCCTGCATTTCCTATGGACCCAGCTGTTCCTACCTCTCAAAATCCTCAAAATTCTGTCTTCCTTTAACCAACTTTATGCTACTCAGAGGCCTAAAGAGGGTGGAATGAGGGGAATGAAGTAGTGAGAAGGAAGTTTTCACTTCCATTACAGGAATGGGAGTAAGAACAGCTCAGACACTTGGAACTATTGAAACAACACTGGCTTCTTATATTCAAAATGAGAGTAGGGAAAGGAAACGCTTATACTAATTATTTTTTGTTCTTCATAAATCATTGTATTACAAGTAATGTAATGTTAGGAATGGCTTATTTTAACTTGGTATATTTCCATGTTTGAGCTTTTAGATGGGAGCCCAAGTTATCATAGTTCTTTTGTGAAAGGGGAAAAGGTCTACAGAACAGATTAGAAGCAGATTAGGGGCAGAGATGATAGTTTGTATTTCTTTGGTGTTATTTATAACATTAGGATAGTAATAAGCAGAGCTAATAGGTGATAGATGCATTTAGCAAGGCCCAAATCCTCTATATTGTAGATATGAGCCGTTGTACAGGGGGGTCTTCAAAGCACCTTCCCTGTGTAAATTTCTATGCTGCATTCCAGAAAAGTGACACATTCATGGCATTTTGAAAATCACTTCATATTAAACAGAGAACTGGATATTTAGATGAGTCATGAATAATTTCATAAGCCATCTTTCCTAATTTATATCTTCTGTGAGTTTAAATTTCATTACGGATCTGTTCTTTTAATATGGGACTCATCACAAACTGTTAATATGTTAGGCTATTCAAAGAATGTTTCTAAATCTTAGCGGAACTTGTTAATAACAATTACTCTGATTATTGAATCACCCATATGGTCTAATTTTATGTCTCTAAATATTTCTAAACTATGAGCCCCAGCATCTTCATATGAGAGATGGGATTAATATCTACTTCAGAGAGTAGTTGTGATGAGAAATTGGATATTATACATGAAATTGCAAGATGACTTATAAAGTGAGATGTAACTATGAAGAATGACTATGAATTCTCCCTCCTTTAGTTCTTATCCAAATTCAAGTCACTGACCAAGGCCCATATAAAGTTCAACCTTCTCTTTGAAGCTTTTTACAACCACTCCAGCCAACAGCTGTCTCTTTCTCCTCTGCATTCTAACCACATGTGTTGCATACTACCCATCCTAGTTCTCAAATATTTGGTTGCTGTTTCTTTAATGTGCTTTGTGCATACGTTCATTCTTAAAAATAAAATCTGGAAGAAGGAAACTCTGTCTTGGTGCTTACTGAATGGATGGATGATGAGAGGGATGGATAAATACGTCATCTTTGCTCTTTTCAGCCAGGTGATTTAGGATGACTAGAAGAAATCCAGATGTCAGTGCCTGAGAGCTCCCTTTTCTTTACTATCCAAGTCAAATGGCTCAAGCCTCCATCCAGTGTCAGTGGAAGTCCTCCACACTCTCCCTGATCACCTCTGAGGATTCCCAGGGAGAGGCTTATGTTCTCCTGGGTCTGTCTCTGTGTAGCCTGCCTCCAAACTAACTCTCTCAGCTCCAGTGGCCAACATCCTTCTTCTTCACTGCTTTGGTCCAGGCTGAGCACTGCACCACTTCTTCCATTCTGTCCCAATACCTCTAACACATCTCTAGGCAGATCTTTACAGGGGCAGATCTTTACCGAAGCTTTCAAGGCAGGAAAGGGTGGTGTCAGCACAGAATAGGAAACAACTGACAATTGAATATTAATCACCACTATTCTTGAAAGTCCATCAGCCATCATTTCACCTTGACTTTCACACTGGCTGTCTTTTCTTCTCAGGCTCCTTGCCAACTTCTTGCCAAGTTGCTCAGCCCTCTCTAACAACAATAAAGCATCAGTGACCATTTCCCCAATGCCAGTTAATTTTTAATGTAATGCAGTTTAACTCCCTTTTCTTCATCCTATCTTTTAAGATAGTGGGAGCATCATTTATATAAAAAGGGGCCCATCAGGCTCTCTTCCCCAGACAAAGTGCTGTCTCCTCGGAGAGGAATAATTCCACTTCTCTGCCAGGCAAAAATAATGGAAAGTCGGTGTTATAGTTTAAATAGTAAATATACCCTGCATTTGTCATTTTAAAAGATCTTTCACTTGAGATTTCCAGAATGGTGCAAGATATACTCGTTCCCTCAGTAGCCTTCTGTCTGGTAGTCAGATATCCCAAGGACCATTTCTTCCATCCATCTCCAGAAGCCATCACAAAAAAGTAACTTCTCATCTTCTCAGAATGCTGAGTCTTAATGGACAGTAGTGATGTCATGAGGTGTGGTCTGTCTTAACCATATTCAGTAAGTTATTAAATGCCTGCCAGACACTTGAGTGCAGATTATTTCTTCTGCACTCTAAAACATTGATTATAAGAAAATCAATTTCACATCCTAAACATTGATTATAAGAAAAGCTTTTCTTATCACCACACTTTGAGCTCACCAGCCAGCCTCCATCTGGTTAAAAAAAATATTAGTTAGCTGTAAGGCTGTAGGGCAAGAAACTCAATAATGTATATGCTGAGCCTACCAAGTTTTCAATCTTAAACTATACATTTCTTTCCATTTTCTGCTTTCTTCATGGCCCAGTTCCCACTTTGTCTTTCAAGTAAAGTTTTGTCTTGTAACAAATCCCATGACACTCTTCCCTAATACTGAATATCCTATCTGCCCATGTCGAGTTACACCATTCTACACCAGCTTATACAATGCCTCCCACGTGGGCTATTCTGGCTCCACAAAAAATTGTATGATTATTTATTGGCAGAAGCATGTCTTAGGCTTATTACAAATTCATCTTGGTGCATAGCTTAGTGCTACGCACATAGAAGGTGTGTGCCAATAAATTCTGTTTAACATCTAAGCAAAATAATTGCCAAAAGAAATTTTATCACTTGAGAATGAAATGTAGAAACGTGAAAGAAGAATGAAACTTAGTCCTCTCTACTATGCCAAGCAGAGAACTTGTGAACTTAGTCATTAGTGAATGAATATGGAGCCCCATTGGTATACAGTTGTCTGTTAAGAGTTGGGGAAGATACAGGTGCAAGAGAAAGTATGGTGCTGTTCTCATGAAGGCTGAGATAGCTATTTTCCTCTTGCTTCATTGGAAAGACATCCAGTTTGTTGTACATTTATAAGATATGAGCCATGAAACACCCATACATTTAAACTCAGGTAACGTTACGATAAACAATGGAGAAAAAAAGGAAGTAGCATCCGTTAAAACATTTAGCAATTACTAATCCTTTCAAGGCTAAACACAGCTTGTCTTCACAAAGTCATTTGAATCGAGTCCAATTGTTAGACAAAAACATTTTAGAGTGCAGACATTTTGGGGAGACAATTGACCATGCCTTTTAGAAATGTGTACTTTTAAAGCAAAGGCAGTCGTGTGTTGAACTTTCTGTGGAGGTTGGCTCTCCAGTAGCGTATGTGATGATTTCATTACTACCCCACCACAAATTCTTTTAAGAGATGGAAATGAGAAGTTTTGTGTTTCTTTTCTGAAATTTTCATCACCTCTGTTAGAGACAAAAATATGGTTTCCCCTTACAAATGATTCTTTTAAAATGTACAATTCAAGCAAGCCATGAGCATTCTACCAGATTGTCAATACTAATGGTCATGAGAATTGCAGGCAAGATGGGGACACAGCACATGCTGTCTTTTTGGAAACATTTGCAAGGGTGGTCTGGAACCTGTGAGGTGAGAGAGAATTTAAGAAGTAATCTTATATGGCAAGAAAGCCAGCTTGGAAACTTCCTGGAAACATAAGCAAAATCAAAGGCCATTGCTGTAAAATTTCCAAACACTCCACTGAAGTAGAATATTGCAGTCCTAAAGAAAATCCCTGATAGAAGGGTACCATGAAATATCAAATCTTATCCAAGTTTTTGACAATAAGTCATAGCTATGTTAGGTGTTACTGGGGCTATACACTTTAACTGTGTCATTAATGCTTCGCTCTATGAAACATTGGCAGATAATTTATATATTTCATATGTAATGGTGCAAACCATCATATCAGCTTATCTAAGTGTCGTCTATTGTTTTCCCATCAGCTGAGGTCTAGATGACACAGACGTTGCCAAGCCTTCCTGGGCACCAGCAGAAAAACGGTTTTTTTCTATGTATTTGTTTTCTCCCAGGAAACACCTCGACCTCACTTAGGTATTAGCCAGTTAGAGCTAATCCAACTGTACTAAGAAGGGAACAGTAACAAAAGTGTCTTATTTGATAACTTCTGCCCTCATTTGATTTCTTTTCAACACTTTATTAAAAATAAAATGCATTATCACCTCTTCATTTATCTTCCACATCCAGAAGGTCCGTCTGAAAGATTGATCTAATTGTAGATACTAAGGGAGTGTCACTCTGTGGCTGATCCTTAGGGGTCTTCTGGTGTCCGAACCTAGGGGTTTTAAATAGAGATGTGTTTTCCAATGCAGACTTTCCAAATGCAATTTCCTATCAGTGTGCGTGGAGAAACAATGCTGACAATATTTCTACTCATCTTTTAAATCCCCGAAAGGCGATTATATAGCATATGGCTGTTAAGTTTAACTAAAGTGGGCTGGGGGGTGGAGGGCAAGTGGGGTAGGAGCCCTGGCCATGAACATTCCAGAGACTGGAGCAGCTCCAGCTGAAGGAGTCAGGAGGCCAGTGGCCGGATGTGCACAGATCCCTGGAGGGGAAAAAAGAAGCCAGAGCGGCTTAAATGGTCAAGGAATCCAATGTAAAGTGAGCTGCAAGGGTCAGATCTGGATTGAAGCCCAAATTCTGAGTCTCCGCATCCGTCCGGGGATAAACTTGGCTCCTAATCAGGGCTGACAATTAGGCCGTACAGTTAATATTTTTACAGCTGTTTTATTAATAACACATACAGTGCATCCAGCCAGGATTTGTTGGAGACACCTCAGGAAAACGAATGATGTAAATAACAGATGGATGTAGAATATTCCTACAAACAGGCATAAAGATATTCCCTTCTTGTTTAAAAAGAATTTAAATAGACAGATTGTAGATAAACAGGCAGACAGAAAGGGGGAGAGAGAGAGGATTTATGATATCTGAGGTAGTGGCTGCATGCATTCACATGGTAGATGGACATAGACACAGAAGCTTTCTATAGGGGAGGAGAGACTCAAAGCCTTGGCTTCCAGAAAAAATAAATTCCATGGTGCAAAGGGTTGAGCACAGCAGCATGGGGGCCATTAGAAGCAGGTGTGCTATGTGGTTCCTCTAACACCTCCTCTGATACATGTCGCAGGTTTAGAGACGACTCATGTCACTTGCCCAGCCGTGCCAGAGCCCAGCCTTGACGCACAGGGTGGCCTGGGGCCGTCCTTTCCTCTTTCTACATATGTCAGTCTCTTATCCAAAGACCCCATGCACACTTGCCCATTTTGCATCCGAACCAGGAGCCGTGATATTTCACTCTGAAAAGAGAAATAAAAAATTCAGGATCTTTGTGTCTTTTGTTTTCACTCCTACTATTTTTTTTTTTTGTACTGCTTTTTCGTGTGTCTGCTGCACTGTGCTCCTTCCATACTTTGCAACCAGATGGCTCAGGAACGAGGAACAAAGGCCACTAAAACGTGGGCGGGGAGAAAAGGAGAAAGAAGCCGAGAGCTGAAAGTCAAGGCGACCGGAGATCGAAGCAAAGCCCAGAAGCTTTCATCACTGATGACTTTTGGTTGAATTGTGAACCTAGAACAGTTCTTCTTCTTGGTGGTACTTTATGTGTGGGGGGTGTGTGTGTGTGTGTGTGTGTGTGTGTGTCTGTGCCATACACAGAAACATCCCCAGTCATTTATTTCACTGATAGGGATCAAAGTCAGAATCCTGTTTCCTTCGATCCATCTCCATGTTTCCTGACACATATCAAAAGGGGTGTGAGGCACCTTTACCCAGAGCGGGTAAAGCACAGATGTGGGCATGGAAGATGCATCCCAGCATCTAGGGAGAGTTGTGGTGAGTTTGAAGGACTCAGGAGTTGTAAGACCTGCCATTTCACAGCTGGCCGACCTTGGGCAAGTCACCTCCCTTCTCTCACTCTTTGTTTCTTCCTCTGGAAATACCTACCTCAAAGGGATGTTGTGAGTGTTAAATGGCTAATATGGGTGAAACTAGAAAGCACCAGATGAAAAGATTGTGTTTTTCCTGGAGTACTGCAACTTCTCCCAAAATGAAAGGTGGCCTAGAGTTGTCTTCAGTGCTTTTCTATGACCCTCTATGCTCTTGAGTTTTACGCTGCACTTAGATCCCTACCTAAGCCTGCCTCTCCAGATTGTGTCCTGTACTATCAAGCTTTTCCTTGACCCCCAGTTGAACTTACTGTTTGTGTACCATTGGACTTTTGTTAGGTTTTAGGATGAACTAATTGTGACTTAGCCTCTTAATTACTTTGTGTGTGAGCCATAGAAAGGTTTCATTTTTAATCAAGAACTTCTATAGATATAATGCCTTAAAGCAAAAGGAATGACTATCTAATGCTAAAATTTCATGCAGGTTGAGGGGGCTCAATAACTTTAGAAGGGAAACAGTTGTTATTCTTCTGGTCAGGGATACACACAAAGGCCTCTTCTGCATCCTGGTAAGGCCAGGCCAGCATCCATGCATTTGTGGGAGTATTGACTAGGAAGAAAGGAAGACTTCTTGTGTGATTTATAAGTACTTCTGCTAAAAGTCCCTTTACACGCTTTACATATCCCTTTACACCCTCCAGGTGGGCTAAGCTTTTCTTCTCTCTGCAGTATGTAGAGTCACACTCCTCTTTCTAGACTTAGACAGGGTGAGGACACTTGTGAAAAGGCAAGACTTGATATTTTCATTTCATACGAAATCACATCCATGGCTTTTGCCTTCTCTGATATCTTGGGGACTCTGCAAGACAGTGAGGGGAATTTGGGTTCCAGATGAGTACAATGAAATGCAAAGAAAGTGACTGACTCCCTCGTCTTCCAAGGCCAAGCAGGCATTGGGGTATGCATCGCATCTTCCCTCGTCAAGAAGAAGGGGCGTGGTCGGTTTCATAATCTAGACAGAGACCTGCGTCCATCTGTATCATGGGCTGAGCTGCTAACTGATACTCAGAATCTCACACATTTGGCAGCAAATTGTAGAAAAATTAAGAAGGACTTGCAAGTCAGCCTACAAATTTCAAATCTTGACTTTCCTGCCAACTATATGTTCTGAACCTCTCCAACATTGCTTAATTTCCTTAGTCCTTATAAAATGGCATCATGATTACCTAACACATAGGGTTGTTGGGAGTGTTCAATGAAATGATGCATGGAAAGCAATTAACATGGTGTCTGGAAGCCTAGAAAGTGTTAAAGGGTGCTGCATTTCATATTCTCATTATGGGCTTAATGAGCATGCCCCTTTCCATATTCTAGAATCATAGAACACTAGAGTGGATGGAAACTTAAAGGAGTGGTTTTCAAACAGTTTAACCAAAATCTCTAAGAAGAAATGCATTTTATTGTATCACTCAGGACAAAAAAAAAGAATATTACTTGCCATGGAATTATTTGAACATTTTTCAAAAATTGCTAAAAACTGGGGTTTGTTTGTGATAGCTTCTGATGTTTGTCTCTTTATATTGTTTCATTTTTAAAATTTAATAAGCCTATTGTAGAGGAGCAAAACAATTTCAATATGCATACATACTGAAACAGAAATTGCATGAAATAAGGCATACTGTTACTGCCTTGCCATGCACTCTGATATTTTCTTCTTGTTTTTTTTTAAATTTATCTATTTTATTTACTTATTTTTGGCTGTGTTGGGTGTTCATTGCTGCGCACTGGCTTTCTTTATTTGCGGCGAGTGGGGCCTACTCTTTGTTACGGTGCGTGGGCTTCTCGTTGCGGTGGCTTCTCTTGTTGTGGAGCACGGGCTCTAGGTGCGCAGGCTTCAATAGTTGTGGCACACGGGTTCAGTAGTTGTGACTCGTGGGCTCTAGAGCGCAGGCTCAGTAGTTGTGGTGCACGGGTCCAGTCGCTCCACAGCATGTGGGATCCTCCCGGACCGGGGCACGAACCCGTATCCCCTGCATTAGCAGGCAGATTCTTAACCACTGTGCCACCAGGGAAGTCACTTTCTTTTTGGTTTGATTCTGGTTTTTTCTTTTTTAAACGTTGGTCGTGATCCAAAAAATTGTTTTCCAAACCCACTAATGAGTCATTCCTAGTGGTTTGAAAACACCGATACAGAGAAAGCACTTCTTTTTACAGATAATGAAGTAAAGCTTAATGTGACTTGTTCAGTATCACTCATATGCCAAGGGCAGAACTGAGCCCTCCATCCAGGGCGCTGAGCTCCCAATCCCAAGAGGCTTATAATCACTGAAAGGTACTAAGCTGCAGAGCCTTGTCCTTTGCTGTTTAATGTCTTGACTATCTAGAGCAAGGGTTCTCCGTGATTCATTACCACTCAGAACAGCCAAACAGACATATGTGGGTCATTCCGAACATTCTTGAAAATTTCCTGAATCTTAAGAAAGATCTGTTTTCTGCACTGCATTGGCAACACAGTTGGAAAGTTACTTGAATGTTTTTCAAAAGTTGTTTATAGATTTGAAAACTGTTTGGGATTTGTGATTGCTTCTGTTGTTTGCCTCTTTGTATCATCTCGTTTTTCAAAATTTAATAAACACTTTGCCGAGGAGCAAGATAATTGATCACACACTTGTGGGTTCCCAGATTTGTTTTACATGTGTATGCAATACAGCGTAACTCAAAACATGTTCAAGCCCAGTGCATCAAATCATCTCTGATGCTGTGGTCGAGACCAAAGCAGACCTCAAGCGAGCACCCACGGCCCCAGACCACATCACTCACCGGGCCTTTTGACCACAGCACTTGGGAGCCAGATTCGGGCCCTGGTGACGTATGTGGTGCCATCGCGGCCACGGCCATGGCTGGCAGGTGCTGTGACAGGCTCATACAGAGGGCCGAAGCCTCAGTCTGGGCCCGTTAGTGTTGAAGGCTTTGCCCAGCTCTGCCACAGAAGGAGGCAGCAACCCCTGCAGGATGCCAGCGGTGCCAGTGGCATGTCTGCCTGGTTCCTTTCACCTGGACAAGCTCCTGCCCCACAGTGGGCTGCTAAGCAAGGTTTGTCTTGGGCCCACTTGTAGAACAGGTAAAGGCTATATTATCTCTTTTCTTTCTTTATCCGGCACCTCCAGGACCTTCTTTTTTTCCCCCTATGAACCATACAAGCCCATTTTTCACTGGAAGGGTGCTAAAGGCCTTGTGGGTTTTCTTTTTGTACCAAATCCTTGAGTGGTCTTTCTCTATAGAGATCATTGATCTCTTTTTACCTTGGATCATTCAGTTCTTGGTTGTTGAAACTCATAAGACAAGTTCAAAATCACCTTCCACTTCCATTCCATCCCACTTCATCACAACAGCTTGCACCTAATAAGGCCTGGTTAACTTGCAGGTGTTTGCTTTGCTTTAACTTCCCCATGAAGAAGGAATAGGTTGAGGAGATTTGGTGAAAATGCCAACAGACCTTTAAACTGCAACGACCTGGTTCTTCGAGAAAAAAAATAAGCAGCCAAACTATACAATCAATGTCAGCAACCCATCCGGGTCGTTCAAGCCCCCAATTTGGATGCCTCTGAAATCTGCACCAATCCCATATTCATTTATTAAATCATTCATCTATCTATACAGTTATTTATCCAACATTTCATTTAATGATGACGTTTAGGTCTTCACTACAGTGAAGTACACCTCACAGTAGATTAAGAGCCAGGTTTATACTGATGAAGTGGATTGGAATACGGAAGCTCCAGTCCACATGGGGACATGTATCTGCCTTTGCCACAGAGTGAAGGTCCAGAAATCCTAGTCCTGTGGCTCACAGTGTCTTATTAGTTATTCATAGTGAATCACAGCAGCAGATATTTTCTCCATTTCATATTATAATGGACGGTCTGGTACCAGTGGCTGTAAGCCCAATGTTGCTGTTCCCCTACAACGTCTCCAAAACAGTTTTAAAATGAAGAAAGCAGTAATTTTTATAACACAATACCTAGAATGTTCCATTTCAGCCCCGATTAGACATTCAGACCTGAGACTTTTAGCCACGGAAGTATAGACCTATCGGTTTGTTTATTTGCTCAAAATTGCTACCTGTTGATTATCTTAACTCATAGCCATAGCTGTGTAAATATAGACACCATGTGAATGGTCTGGCCAACACATGTCCCTTACATATGACTGTAAACTCCTTTCTCACTCCTTACCCACTGTGCGGTGATTAAGTTATAGTCTCTTGCTCCAGACCTAAGCCTCTGTAATCTGTTCTGTGATACTGGGATAACACTCTACAAAGTAAGTTTTCCCTTTGTTTCCAGTTAGGTTCAGCCAATAGGAGATAGTAGAGGAAGGAATCCAGGAGGAGAGGAGAAGGGACTTCTTCTTTGGAATAGATACTTTCTGAACTGAATTGTCCCAGTAATGGCACCTGACGCCAACTCCTTTCAGCTTTCTCAGGACCAGCCCCATCACCACGCTCCCAGGGAACTGCGGCGTCTAGGCACAGAAGCCACCCTACCTAAAGGTCTGTGCCCTTGCTCCTTGTAGCCCTTCCTCTGAACTGCCGGCTTTCTGGCAGTGTTGCCTTTTTGTTCTTTAACCCTCTAAATTCCCTTATTAGATTTTCCAGTTGAAATACTTAATGTGATT
Organism: Mesoplodon bidens; assembly: GCF_964165515.1. Taxonomy (NCBI): domain Eukaryota; kingdom Metazoa; phylum Chordata; class Mammalia; order Artiodactyla; family Ziphiidae; genus Mesoplodon; species Mesoplodon bidens. The sequence continues at coordinate 71,764,515 of NC_138169.1, forward strand.
TCTGTTTTCCTCATGGACACTGATTGTACAGTATTTGTACCAGGAGGCCCTCCAGGATGGGGTTATGGGATTGGTCTGGTTCTATGCCTGGGCTTGAATGCAGTGCTGGCACCTGCTAATGGGAATGAAATGTTAGTATTTCATGCCAAGCAGCAGCCTCTCAATTTATTGTGGCTAATTGTGATAAAGTTCCTATTAAGTCAGTGTCTTAGGGGACCAAATGCTTGCTGAACTTGGCCTTCATGGTAGCAAAGTGAGGGATAGTGATGACAGTTGACGACAATTTCAAGGACAGCGGGGTGAATGAATTGAGTGAATTGAGGGGCTTATAGGAGGACAATGACAAGTTCAGGGCTTTAAGCTCTCAGCTCAAATTACAGTGAGAAAACTCAAGAACTTTTTCTATGGTAGCCCCCAAAGTTTCTCTTCTTATAACCACAGGGCTGAACTCATTGAAGACCAGACTCAGAATTTAGTTGTGTTGATTGCAAAATTACACAGACTCACCAAACATCTTTTGTGAAAGTCAGGGCATTGGGGAAAAAGGGGACCCTGACACTTGGGAGGTGGCCTCTGGGTCAATTGAGCCAAAGCTGAGAATCTTGAACCCCCAAAATCTTAAATCTTGAATCCTCTGAGCCTCCCTTCCCAGTGGAAGCAGCTCATCCTCCTGGGTTTGAGAAAAATCAGCTTCCCTTTGCTCAAAGACTCCAGAATAACCTTGCTTGGGGCAGCTGCCTGACAACAGGTTGTCTATTCTCCTGAAGACTTACCCCAATTACTGCTTACTGTCCTCAGACCTATAACTAGATTCGTATCTCAGCAAGTTCCAGAGGGACAAATGCAAAGTCTGATCTGGGAGGACATAGCTTATACTAAAAAAAAAAAAAAAAAAGTAAGATGTTATTCGCTTATAATGACAGAAAGCTAGCATATGTGTGAGAATGATTTCTAAGGGTGTTAGACCAAAGATGACGAATATAACGTTGGATTGAGCTGAATTTGTTGATATGAATACACTTAACAGAGACTTTAGATTTGTCATAATTGCCCACTTTCTTCTTACTTCTCGCCCACCCTCAAGCCTCTTCAACTACCACCTCCATCTTGTCCTGTTCCTCGACTCACTGGAGAAAATTCATCTTTCTCTTGGTCCACCTCCTCCATTTTACCATTTCTTTTTTATCCATTTCCCTTTCTCCTCCTTCCATTGCCTCTCCTTCTTTTCTCAAGACAGAAATATTGTAAGAATAGTGCTAGTGATAGGCATATATCAAGGGAAAGGACATTCATAAATTTTGAAGGGAAATTAAACAAAAATAAGAGTCCAGCTGATCAAATGCCAGTATTCGTGTACCTGAAACACACCCTTCAGACTTTCCACTCTAGTTAGGATCTCAGGGATAAGGTCTTTCACAAACAGGGCAACTGAGGACTAGAAACATTAAATCATCTTCCTGGTGCTATTTCTATTGCCCTCTGTAGTATTCCTCTTCTATTATTTATCATTAAAATTATAATATTTTATTTCCATTAAAGATTTTATTTTTATTTATGTATTTATTTGCTTATCTTTAATGATCTAGAACAGATGTACAGTTTTATAGCAGAGTTTTCGGGGGAAATGTATTCAAAGTGGCAAATAACCAACTTCAAAGAGAATTTGAAATAGAATCCATTTTTAAGTTGAGCATTGCTTGGATAATCCTTCAAATAATAATTGAGAAAGGGAATCGGTAATTAGATTAAATGGTTAAGATCACAGATTTGGGGGCCAGAATGCCTGCATTCAGATCTAGTTCTGCCATTTCCCAGCTGTGAAACTTTGGGCAAAATATTATCTCTCTGAGCCTTGGTTTCTTCATTTGTAAAATAATACCTATTACATGCTGGTGTTATAAGAATGAAGTAAACTAGTAGATGTTAAAGGGTAGGACAGGACTTGGCACATAGTAAGCTGTATATCTGTAACTTTTATTATTAACATCATTTGAGGGCATTATTTTTATCCTGACTTTATAAATAGGAAGCTTAAACTTAGTATCAACTGACATGCTCCAGCAGCATGGCTGATAAATGAAAAAACTGAGATTTGAAACCACAGCCATTCAATTCTGAATTCCATGTCCTGTCTCTGAGGCCTTGTGGCTTTCCTTTTAATAATCAAACATACAGAAGTAGATGTACCACCTAAGAGAACCCACAGATTAAATAACTTCCAATGTATAAGAGTTTCATTCACGTAAGTGGCGTTTTTTTTTTAATTTGGAAGGTATTTTTAACTTGCTAAATAGTATAAATGAGATTAATCAGTTTTGAGCAAAAAATAATTGTTTTATTAACGATATGGAGGAGAAAGAAGAGAAAGTGGGAAAAATTGCCCTTTATCTTATGATAATCCTCAAAAATGGGTCACAAAACGTCCTCAAGGGATCACATGATTTCTAACTTCTAGACTCAGAAATAGTCCCTTGTTGATGCTCTAGTTACTACCGCATCTCATGTTTTGGGGAAAGAGAAAAAAAAACCCATTCTTCCTCCTCCCAATTTATGACTTATTATACAAAAAAGAAGCCCTTAAATGTTATGAATTTTTAATTTTTTTTCATTTAGTTGATTCTCTTGCTGAGAAAAGTGACTGCCAAAGAACTGTGCCTAGTATGAGCAATAAACATCAACCATATCTGCTGCATTAATAATTTAAACATAAATAGTCAAACAAAATGATCTGGCAGATCCCACAGGTGAGTCACGCAGAGTTTTAAAGATGCTGGTATGTTTAAACCAGGCAGCTTTTAAATGAAACTTTTACCCCAAGTGTGGTCAGAAATGTGTTAGAGAGCCCATGGATTCAACATCCATTCCACTACCACACTGATCTTACTGTTTTCACCAGGATACATCCCTACCCAAGACCTCACTAGGTTAGGACTTCCCTGGTGGTGCAGTAGTTAAGAATCCGCCTGCCAATGCTGGGGACAGGGGCTTGATCCCTGGTCCAGGAAGATCCCACATGCCATGGAGCAACTAAGCCCGTGTGCCACAACTACTGAGCCTGCGCTCTAGAGCCCATGAGCCACAACTACTGAAGCCCTTGCTCCGCAACAAGAGAAGCCACCCCAAGGAGAAGACTGTGCACCTCAAGGAAGAGTTGCCCCTGCTCGCTGCAACTAGAGAAAGCCTGTGTGCAGCAATGAAGATCCAACACAGCCAAAAATAATAAACTTTTTCTAAAAATTATAAAAAAAGAGACCTCACTAGACTATGTTTTATCCATGGGATTAAGGTCAAGGCCATCTGTAAAGTGGTTGTATCCCATTTACCCTGAACTGATGTCCAGCATGGACTTCTGATTGTCTGGGCATCCATTCTGACTGGTCGGTCTCTGTACCTTTTTTTTTTTTTTAAGTTATTTAAAATACCATTGTATTTGTAGTTTTCTATCTCTGCAATAAAAAGTTATCATAAGTTTAGTGGCTTGAAACAACACAGTTTATGATCTTACAGTTCTATAGGTTAGAAATCCAACACAGGTCTCCCTGGGCTAAAATCAAGGTCTTGACAGAGCTATACCACGTTTTGGAGGCTGTAGGGAATAATTCACTTCCTTGCCTATCTCATTTTCTAGAAGTTGCCAACATTCCTTGGCTTGTGACCCCATTCCTTCATCTTCAAAGCCAGCAACCATGGATTGAGTCCTTCTCACATCGTATCACTCCTAACTTCCTCTTCTGCCTCCCTCTTCTACTTACAAGTACCACTGTGAATATAATGGGTCCACCCAGATAATCCAGAAATACCCCCCTATTTTAAGGTCAGCTGGAATTCCATCCACAGCCTTCATTGATTGTGGAGATTGGGACATGGACATCATTGGGGACCATTTATCTGCCTGCCACAACTATTCATGCAGTTATCCCTGCATACTCTCTACTGCTCACCCAAATATGCCCTTTGCTGCAATCAGGCTAAGCTCCCCATTGACTCTCAAGGTCAGTGCATTTTCCCATCTCTGTGCCTTTCCCTACTTGCTTCTTCCTCTCAGCTAAGCCCTTTCCCTTTCTCTCAGAGTCTGCCTATCCTTCCAGGACCAGCTTCAGTTTCACCTCCCACACGGAGCTTTTCCCATTTCGGAGTGCTCACCTTATATTTGTCCCCCCCTCCATCCCTTTTCTGAACTTCCATTAGAATTCTGTTACGTGGACATATACAAAATTGCCAATAGTTTTCTTACAAAAAGAGAAATTGTTTACCATTTATCCTAATACTCACTTACCCACAATTTGTCATTTAGTTGTTCCTGAATTATTTTATTTGTATTTGTTTTCTCTTCCCATTTGGATTGTAATCTCTTTGAAACCAGAACTATGTCTCATACTTCTTTGGAATCATTCCCTTACAACTCTCACTTGCTCAAAATATAGTGGTTCATTTGGTACTGATGTAACTGGACAATGCTGTACCTGTTATTGTTGTTTCTTTGAAAGCAACAGAATTACAATCTGGCCAATTTAAGGAAAGAAATTAATTTATTAGAAGGATAGTGAATTCAAAAAGCACACAATTGTAAAGAGCAGTCAAGCATCAGGAAGTAGAGGGTGAAACTAAGTTTAGAAATGCATATAGTATTGACTGTGAGTCAGCTCCCAGAAGTTTGGTTCTGTGACAAAAATCTCTGAAGAAAGATTATCCTGGCTTAGGTCATGTCCTTACTTTATGAATGGGGAATGGATCTAACAAAGACACTTGGGTTGACAGCTCCTAGGACCACATAAAATGTGGGGAGAGCAGTTTCTCCAAAGAAAGGATGCTCATAGCAAAGAAAGGATATAGAGATACTGGGTAGACAAAATGACCAATGCACACGAAACTTCTATGTTAATTGGCAATGTCAATAAAAAAACAAGTAGAGACAGAAAAAAGTATAAAACAAAACACAGGCAAAAAAAAAAAAAAAAAAAAAACACGGGCAAGGATGACTCTTAATAGCTTATTAAAACCTTTACCTCTCTTGGGCTTCCCTGGTGGTGCAGTGGTTGGGAGTCCGCCTGCCGATGCAGGGGACACGGGTTCGTGCCCCGGTCTGGGAAGATCCCACATGCCGCGGAGTGGCTGGGCCCGTGAACCATGGCCGCTGAGCCTGCGCGTCCAGAGCCTGTGCTCTGCAACGGGAGAGGCCCCAACAGTGAGAGGCCCGCATACCGCAAAAAACAAACAAACAAAACCTTTACCTCTCCTCTGTAAGTAAGCAACTACTTACCCTGAATTGTAAAAAAGAAAAAAAAAGAATCTTCTTTTTATAGAAGCACCATCAACAGCTAATATTTACTGAGCATATATTATAAGCCAGACATTGTACTAAAATAGTACATGCATTTTCTCATTGAATCCTTATGACAACCTCCTGAGTTGAGTACACTTGTTGTTCTCATTTGATGACGAAGGAAGTGATGCACAGAGAAGTTATGCAAGCTGCCCATGCCTTGTATCTGCGAACCGTAAAGGAGAAGTAGTGATGAGGCGAGGCAAAAGAGATGGAAGGGGAGAGGTACACCTATGTCATTTGGACATCAGTGACATTTGAGAAAACCAGGGTTAAGGAAGACAGCTTTAATTCGGTGATTCATTTAACTAGGCACTGTGCTGGAGGCCAGTAAGTGACAGAGGGAAGGGCATCTATTGTCTAGTAGATCTAGACTGACACTTGGGCAACTGATTCCAGTGCAGTGTGAGAAGCCCTACACTAGAGCTCCCTCAACTGAGCAGAAAGAACTCAAAGAGACCCATGACCCAGGGCATAAGAGGAAAAGGGAGGTTGAGCGAGTTTCTCCAAGAGGAGGTAGGTCTTGAAGACATAGAAAATAGTCATGGTCAAGAACGCAATCCTAAGAAAAGACATCAAGATGAGAAGGAACCCAGTGTATCTAGAGAGCTGCAAGCAGTGAGGTATGATTGAAGCATATGAGTCATGATGGGAATTTGGGGATGGGAATAACATGAGATTAGACGGAAAACATAGGTCAAAGCCACTTTTTAAAGGATTTTGAATGCCATACTAAGTCATCTGCTTCTTAAACTACAAGCAGTGGAGAGATTCTGAATATGTTTAAAGCCTGTATATTAGTGACAAGATTAGGGAGCACTCTGAATGTTAGACTGGAGTTGGGGATGACCTCCAGCTTTCTGATTTAGGTCACTGGGAAACTGTGACACCATTTATCCCAGGACTGGATTCTAAGAGGAAGGATGGGTTTGAAAGGAAATAAAATGAGTTTGGTTTGGGGAGCTCCTCATGTCAATATCCAACACAAAGTAGAAAAGGTAGGGTAGAGCCCAGGATGCATCAATACATGGGGAACAAGAACTCACAACGATTGAGAAGGTTAGAGATGGAATAGTGGATGAGATTACCCAAAGAGAACATGCAAAATGAGAAGAGAGATAAGAACATAAACTCTGGAGGCACCAACATTGAAAGATAGGAAGAGGACAATAAGCCAGGCAAGAAGGATCAGAAGGAATTAAAGGGTTAAGAGAAATGTTAAAAAAAAAAAAGTAATAAATCAAGAGACAAGGAAGTGTCAAGAACACAAGTCACTGCATACCCTTCAACTAAAGAGGAGAACTCAATCTTTTCCACAGGATTTGGCTACTAGGAAATTACTGGTGATCCTATTGGTTAGTTGGTGTTGCACAGTAGAGCCAAAGTCAGGGAGTTGAGTGTAAAGGGCAGTTGAAGAATTAGGGGCCATGAGAGTATTTTATGAAAATGAAAGAGAGAGATAGGTGGTGGTGGATTCATGGTAGGAAGAGTGCTTTTCGAGACAAAGAAAGAAATGGAGATGAGGAGTTGGAATGAAGATGAAGTGGGGGAATTGGCATCCCAGTTGGAAGGGACGGATAGAGGCCCCAGTGAATTTTTGGTCCAGAAGAGGTGGTATGCTCTTTCCCTGAGACGGAGATACACTAGTTCCCCCAAGATTCTTTTCCTCCTTTCTTTTCCTTAACTTCTCTGACCTTTTCAAATTCAGTCCTAGTATGGGGATCATGACTGAGATCATGTATGCAAAGCGCCTGGCCCTGTGCTGGTTACATAACACAAGGTCAAATAATGTTATTTCCCTCTCCACTCCTCCTCTTTGGGCTGGACCACTCCCTTCCCATTTTCCCTTTGCTTATGAAGGAGATGAAATGCCCCAGGGCCAAACTGCCAAGATTGACAGATCAAGTAGCCATGACACATTAATTGTGAGAAGGGCTGTAAGAAACAGTTGGCTATAGCTCCTAAATTCCATCTTACGACAATGGACTTCCTATTGGAAGCATCCTCCCTTGTGGGCTTCACAGAGTTGGCCTGTGAAGATATTCCCATTCCTTCTTCCACCCTCCTACTGTTTCAGGTCAGAAGTGTACAGAGCATGGGTGGGTCACGTAGCCCAGCCAGAAAGAGCTAATGTGAGTAGCAGGCCAGCCTCTGATGAAATAAACAAGGAACATAATTCTGATTGTGTCTGTTCTATTTGCCTTGGATTACTTGGTCCAATTAAATTTAGGAAACACTATGTGTAATACAGTACTTATAATACATATTGGCAATAAAGAAAATAATTGTTAAAAAAACACACATTTTGGGCTTCCCTGGTGGCGCAGTGGTTGAGAGTCCGCCTGCCGATGCAGGGGACACGGGTTCGTGCCCCGGTCCGGGAAGATCCCACATGCCGCGGAGCGGCTAGGGCCGTGAGCCATGGCCGCTGAGCCTGCGCGTCCGGAGGCTGTGCTCCACAACAGGAGAGGCCCCAACAGTGAGAGGCCCGCATACCGCAAAAAAAAAAACCCAAAAAACCACACACACATTTTTACAATTTGAACATGGATTCTGTTTTTAAAGCCACATTTTTTTTAGCCAGATTTTTAGAGCCACATTGGATAGAACAGGTATAGAACAAGATTTGATCATGTGAATGGTCATCAGTCAAAAAATTCCTTAAAATTAATTTGGGGATTCATTTCCCATCATAGTTCAACTACGTACTATCTCAAGCAATCCAAAATTGAGAAAATTTGTAAATGAGCTTGTATTTGGTGGATTTGAATGAATAAAATTTCTATAGCTTTGCAAAGATATATTTTTAAGCCTATTTTTGGGAGATAGTTGGGTGTTCCATTTGGTTTGGTATCCAATATTCATAAATTGCCATCCTTTTCTGTTGTGCTTTATCCTAAGTATATTCCATAGTATGTTTTCATAATTAATATGCAAATAGATGTATAGTTTATAATTAATTTCAGCCGGGCACAGTGAAAAACTTGAAAACCTCAGCGTGGAGGCATCTTTCTTGGTAGAAGTTCAATGAAATCCCCAAATGTCTTTGTTTTTGCAATCCATAATTTGCAGATTATTAATACAATAAATCCTTGTTGTCTGTGAGAGTTGGCATCATACCCACAAACTCCTGTGCAGAAAGCCCACAAACTAAAAATCCAAATGGAAAGAAAAAAACCATGTGGTTTCTGTGTATGCTCATTACCTGCTTCTGAAACCATAATATCTCGGCCTTTTATAGATCTTATAACAGGCTCTGCAGGAAACAGCTGCAGTCATTAGCCATAGGACAGACTAAACACACAATCTGCGTGGAAGGAGGCCTGGATGCTTTTGGACCCCCAATTTTAGGCACAGGAAAGAGCCCCATCAATAGCACATTTTGTACATGTACTTAAAATCAAACAGAGTGTAGTGTGTTTTACAACTTAAGGGATTTGAGAAAACAAAGAGTCCGCCCCCATGTTCTGCCATCTTTGGTACAAGGTTTGGATTGGTTAAGGGGCTTGCCCGAGATCCCATGTTTAGTAGGAGACACAGCTAAGATTCAAAACCAGTTCTGGCTTCTGTGTCTACGTTCTTTCTATTCCCCTCCAGTGGCTCTTTCAAGGACCCTGAGAGAGGGACACAGCACAACTAGGTAACATCTACCCACACACTTGGTGCCCCTGAGCTTCTTCAAATCTAAACATAGAGCTATAACTCCTGTGACTCCCAATCCAGAATTCCTCTCATCACACCCTTCTAAGGAAAACACTAAAATGAAGACACCCCTTCCCCAATCCCAAATTCAAATTCCACACAGCCGTGTCCTCATTTTGAAATCACCCAACTTGTCATAAATTCAGCTGGACTCGTTAGAGTTAAAGCACTGACAAAACTGAACACTTGGTGACAGAAGTCATAGCGGTTTCGGGAGCTAGGGTTCACCTTTCTGAGACCACTTTGGTGCCAACCCAGATCCAATATCCCAGTGTCGCTGGAGGGAAGGATGGTGCCCTGCATTTCAGAGAAGAGTTTAAACCGCGATCCTAACTGCTCATCATCATTAAAAATCTCCAGGCAGTTTTCATAAGAGCAAGGGGGTGGGTGCCTGAGGTTTTGGCTGACGGTCAACCAAGCTAATTACATTCTGTCTACTGTGTCCTCCTGCAGTTTCAATCGGATGTGGTAGTTGTTTTTAACTTCCTGTCCTAATCTGAAGGTAGGGTTGCTCCGTGTTCTTAGGCAGATGCTGCTGTTCTTCCTGGTAAGAGAGGCTTTTCAGATTTGTTTTTTTCTTACAGAAACTTTTTGAGACTTTAAATAAAAGACGTCTTCTAAATGATCCTAAGATCCCGGTACCAAATAAATTTTCAGTGTAATGTCTGCTGGTAATGGGCTATTTATATTGTTATTTTCTCTCACCAAGGATTGACATGAGCAGACATGCTTAACCCCAAGGTGATCATGTCCTCCTTAGAGACAGTCAGCGTCATGGCAATGCCCTTAGCTTTCCCTGTCTCGCCTTCTTCCCAATTGCAATCTCTCCTGTGGCTCTTCCTACGGGCGAATTTCAGGGACAACTCACACATTTTGTGGCACAGTTGTAATGAGAAAACCTTAAGCTAGTTTTATCTATCTGTCTACCTCTCTGCCCATTTATGTCTCTGTCTATCCATATTGCAGTAAGTCAAATAAAGAAGAAAGGGGGCTTCCCTGGTGGCGCAGTGGTTGAGAGTCCGCCTGCCAATGCAGGGGATATGGGTTCGTGCCCCGGTCCGGGGGGATCCCACATGCTGCGGAGCGACTGGGCCCGTGAGCCACGGCTGCTGAGCCTGCGCGTCCGGAGCCTGTGCTCCGCAACGGGAGAGGTCACAGCGGTGAGAGGCCCAAGTACCGCAAAAAAAAAAACACAAAAAAAAAAAAAGAAGAAGAAAGGGAAGAAATTGTTAAAATCCTGATCTTTTCTGGCAGAGCTCCTCTGTGAACTCCAGCATATAGCCATCGGTGGAATAAGAAAGCATTGTTTGGTGCGAGCTCAAAAACCCGGGAGACACGACTTTTATTCCTTCTCTCCCACCCACACTGGCTTCCAGCTCCGTGACCTTCCATAAGGGCTCTCGCCTCTCTGAAGCACACACTCTCCAGCACTGAAGAGCTGAAGAGGCACCAACGGTGGGTCTTCAAGGACTCCTAGGACATATAAATTTATATACTTTCCTCCATGGATAGAAACTATGAGTTTGCACATAAAGCACTGATAACAAACTTTAATGATGGGCGTTTCTGTATTGATAAAAACAGTTACCCAAAATTCTCAGCTATTTCAGTCAGGCAGATTAAAAAACACTGGCTAACATTTTGAGAGGCTTACTCTATGCCAGGCACAGACCTAGGCCCTTTATCTGTATTAACTCATTTGATCCTAACTTGTTAGTCCCACTTTAGAGATGAAGAAACAGAGACACAAAAGGATAATTTTCCCAAACTAGGATGAGGGAGAGCCAGGCTTCACAACCAGGCAGTCTGATCTGGAGTCCACACTCTTCCCAGCTCTGCAATGCTGCCTCCTCGGGGACAGGCACTTGATCAACTTCAGTTCACCTCAAACATTGATTAATGTCCATAGGAGTAAAAAATGCGGTCCCTTCCCCCCCAATCCTCAAATAAGGACTTAGAAGAGGGACAAGTAAGATTGTCTTCTGTGATTAAACTGTAATCTACACATGAAGAATCAAAACAAAGGTATTCAAAATCATTTAAAAAGATAGATGACTTCTTAACCTGCTCTTTTTGGTTCTGCATGGGTGTGATTTTTTTTTTTTTTTTTTTGGTACGCGGGCCTCTCACTGCTGTGGCCTCTCCCGTTGCGGAGCACAGGCTCCAGACGCGCAGGCTCAGCGGCCATGGTTCATGGGCCCAGCCGCTTCGCGGCATGTGGGATCTTCCCGGACCGGGGCATGAACCCGTGTCCCCTGCATCGGCAGGCGGACCCCTAACCACTGCGCCACCAGGGAAACCCAGATGTGATTTTTAAAAATCGTTTTCTTACTTTTCGGTGTAGGCTTGGTCAAGACTTGGGTCTCACTTGTTTCACGTCTCACTCTCGTGGTCTCTATTTCCTGGAAGGGATGCCAGAAGAGAATAAACTATATAAAGGATAACTTATCTTTAAAAAATGGGTCATTCAAAAGGAGTTTGGTTGGCCATGAGATACTGAGTGTGTGTCCTTGAGTCAGATGTCACCAGTGCCTCTGGGAGCCCAAGCCAGAAAGGAGGGGCCTCTGGGCAAAACTCTACTTGATTGCTGTGGTGGTATGTGTGTCCCTGTGAGGAGAATGGACGTCTTAGGTATCTTGACTTGAGTAGACTGTCTTCAGACCATAGAGCCACATCCCTCTGTGCTTACTCCAAGCCCATTAAACTTCCTCCTGTTGACTACCTGGCCTGTCACGGCAGTGCCTACAGGAGGATAAGATGCAGCCCCACCAGCATGAGTACAACTTACACCTACATTTCCCACTGCCAACGAGTTATTGGTATTCTGATTAGACATAGTCTCAAGAACTGTGCTCATGTGAGTCTGTCCTTGGAACCATCCCTCATCACCGGGATTGCAAAGCTCGTTTCCTGAGCCTGAAAACAAAGGATCACCCCCAATGCCATGGCAAGTCCATGAAGTAATTGCTCCCTCTTGGGGCCTCTGAAAAGTGCCTCTGTTCTCTTCTTATGATGTGCCTCTGTATCTGGGACCCTGCACATGTATTCCTTTAAACTTCCCCATCTGTGGTATGAGGTTTTCTGTGATCCCAGTAGAAAGTCTCAACAGATGTGTCTCTCAACCCCAGTTTGAAGCCTTCAATACAGTAAGCTGCAGTTTTCAGTTAGGGATGGACATGGCAATACATTTGTATTCTCACGGGTACATATTGGTGTTTATACTCACATGTGTGCCTCCATTTGCAAGACAAAAAGAAGTATAAAATATGAAATAGCAAAACTGGAAGTGTGAAATTTGTCTTTATCAGAATATGTTAAATGTCAGGATAAAAATCCTCTCAAGGGAACAAACAGTCTCCTAGAGCATTCCTGGCTGACAGGCCGTGTGTGAGAGGCACACAGCAAAATCCCTCATGCCTCTTCTTCGGCTGAACATTGCTGGTGTTTTAAAATTCAGACGTCGTGACACCAGTGACAAAGAGATCTTGAGAAAGACATCCTCAGTGCATCTGAGATATTTCCAGTTCATCGTAAAGAAGGAAATGAATAGATGGCAATTAAAACCAAACGTTATATAACTCAGCTACTGTGTGAAGTATGTACGGAATTGTGATCCGAGAAAAGACAAAAACCCCAGCTTGAGTCGCGTTACATATTGTATGAGAAGGATGTGTTTTGAAGTAATTGACATTTCAAGAGTTAGCAGAAATAATTAGTCTTGATGTCACCTCTATTTAAGTCAATCTGAGTGCGAATCAGAAATTAAAATGTTAACCAACTAGCTTGATTGCCTGTTTTGAGTTAGGCAGTAAGTATTTAAGTGATGTCTTCATATCCAGCACTGTGCTCATCGGGGGGTGGGATACAAAAATGGTCCCTGCCTGCAGATCCTTATAGTCTAGTAAAATAGACCTATATCCAAGAAACAGCTAGAAAATGCAACCTTCACATCCAGTCTGAGGTTACATCAGTGATTCTCAATCAGGGGCAACTTTGCCCCCCTAGGGACATTTGGCAAAGTCTGGAGATAGTTTGTGGTTGTTTCAGCTGAGGGAGATGCTACTGGCATCTAGTGGGTAGAGGCCAGGGATGCTGCTAAACATCCTACAAGGCATGGAACAGCTGCCCACAACAAAGAATTATCCTGCCCCAAAGGACAGTAGGGTAGAGGCCACATATGCATACCACACTATTGCGGCATTGTTTTGGACTAGAGAAATTCAGTAAAGTTCCCAGAAAGGGAGACCTAAGATGGCGCTTCAAACCTGGGAGGACTGAAGCTGTCAGAGTACTTGTATGTGCCAGGAAACCCTCTCATTTCAGCACTGGGATTCTCAGCTGCTACCTAGCTCATTGCACTCAGCTGCCAGCCCAACCTCCTCTTTGCACTGTGTGGTATCAGCTCATGTCAAGGTTTAACTAATATTTAACTAAGCATGTATTATGTACCAGGACCTTACAAATACTTTAAAGCATTTAGTCCTTGTAACAATCTTGTAAAATAGGTCCTATTGTCATCCCCATTTTAAAGATAAGAAAACTGAGGCACAGGAGGCTGAGTAATTTTTTCCTTGTTACACAACTGGTAGATGGCAGAGCTGGATTTAAACCTAGGTGGTTTCACTTCAATCACTATGCAATACTGCCTCGCTGTCGGATGACTTCTACATGGCAGGAGTGATGAGGTTTTTGGCAGGTTTCTTTCACAGTAAAGTGTGTGCTCACAGAAACCATCCATAGAGGTACCCCCGTAGGCAGCAAATGCACCTGGAAAATCCCGAGAGTAGACTTACATCTCCCCCAGGGTATCTCCCCTGTAATTCCAAGGGAAACTGGTGTGCGTGTGTGTGTTTGTGGCAGTGGCGGGGGGGGGGGGTTCTTTCCCCTTTATTCTTGAGCAAAATCCTTGATGGGAAGAAATGGACTATTAAGTTTAGAATCATAGAGCTTGAAGTACAATTGACAGAATGAGTTTCAGATTGTTAAAATAAGTTATGTACCACCTTACAATGGAATTGTATTTAAATAGTTACATTCAGGTGTACTGATAGGGAAGGATTTCCATGTTATCTTGTTCATTAAAAGCAACAAACGTCATACGCCAGTGCATATAACATAATCCTGTTTTTGTTAGAGTAAAATGATGCTATCATACGTGTGGAAATAAGTCCAAAGAATCCATACCAGTCTGTTACCCGTGATGGTAGAATTTTAAACGTAGGATGTGGAATGAAAAGAAGTTTAAAAAATAAAAAGTAAAACACTTCTCTCCCAGACTCCCATGGAAAGTTTACTGAGATGCCATCATTCCAGGGGCAGAGGTCCTGTCCTTGGAGATCCCCCTCAAGCCCAGTCCATGGCAGAACTGGGGGTGCAGAAAAATGTGTCTCCAGGGAGCTCAGCTTTCTTTTTTATACCTGCCTTTACTACTGAAGATGCTTTCTCTACTTAACGTCAACTCCCTCACATCAAATTGCATCAAAAAGGAAGAGAGAGTACATCAACTCCATCCCCCTTCCACCTTCTCAAAGGAAAATCACCTTCTTTTACCTTTTGGTGTATTTAAATTAATGACTACCCACCTTCCAGGAATATTTTCAGGTTTAAACTTTCTCTCTCATTGTAGCATGGGGGAATTTCAAACACTGCTAGTAGATAAAAGAGATACTTCAAAAGAACATCCAGCCTCCTATAAGTAAAATCTTTGCTATATTATCCCTTATACTCAAATAGATTCAATAAAAAAGAAACAACATTTATTTTCTTTGAACGCCTAACATCAAACAGTACTCATGGTACTATAGGGAATATAGAGGTATAATACTCTAGTTTCTGCTGTCAAGCAATTTTAAAAATTAGTTGGAGCACAAAGAAAATACATAAATAAGGTACTTTAAGTGCTACAATAAAGGTGAGGCATACTAGGGGAGGTCAGAGGAAGGAGAATTTACACCTGCTTCACACAGAGTTCGTGTTGGCTTCATGAAGAAGGAGACATTTGAAATGGACTTTGAGGGAGGGTATAACTGTAACAGGTGAG
Source organism: Mesoplodon bidens (assembly GCF_964165515.1). NCBI lineage: Eukaryota > Metazoa > Chordata > Mammalia > Artiodactyla > Ziphiidae > Mesoplodon > Mesoplodon bidens. The sequence goes on from NC_138169.1 coordinate 71,779,580, forward strand.
GATGAGCAGGTGACACCAAATGAACAGGGGGAGCAGCATGAATAAAACCCCTGAAGCAGGATAGCAAGGGGCATATTCAGGGAAAAATCCAGAGAGCAGGATGGCTGCGGCACAGGGGATTGTATGAGAGAAGTAGGAGATGACTTGGAGAAGGACCAGAAGTATGTCTCTTTTTAACCAGGGACACTAAGAAATACCTACCTAAAATGTTACTGGGCACGCATATAGGATATTTGCTTCAAACAACAGAGAAGAGTATATTACCTGAAAAACCTCCCTCTATAAAGGAAGGAAGGGAGGGAAGGAGGGAGGGAGGGAGGAAAGAAGAAAGGAAGGAAGAAAGAAAGAAGGGAGAGAGAGAGGGAAGAGTGGGTGGGGGTGTGGAAATCCCTAGCTGCTGAAATACAGCTGGAATTGAAAACTTGAGTGTTTGAGGAGAGCGACTGGTAGAGGTGTTAAACTTAGTAACGTTGAAGTTTTACACAGGCTAAGGAATTAACATAAGATGAAGACACAGACTGTTACTTCTGGGGTGCCAAATAGAAGTAAATTCAAAACCTCTCCAGAAAGACACACAGTCTAACCAGGCCACAGATAAATCCCTGCTAAAGAAAAGCTCACAACTCAAAATTATAAAAATAAACAATTCTATATGAGGGTGAGTCAAAAGGCTTAAGAAACAGTGGGACTAGACCCCTAAGAACATCAGGTAACAAACATTTTATGGAGGGTATAAAATAAATATGTTTAAATGATTGAAGATAAAAAAAAAGAGAAAAAACCCATAGCTTCCCCCTCCCCCCTCCAAAAAAAAAAGATATGGGGGAAAAAAAGGAAATGTTCCTAGAGAACCAAGTGGAAGTTCTGGAAATGAAAGTTTTCATCATTGAAATTAAAAACCAAATGAATCAAACAGCAAATTAGATACTGCTAAAGAGAGAGTTAATGAACTGAAGATAGAGGAGGGACAAGTTTCTGGAATATAATAACAGAGATAAAAAATTAAAAAATATGCTAGAGAAGTTATAAGACTTGGAGGGAAGCATACATCTATGATGAGTTCTGGGAAAAGAGACTAGAGTAATTGGCAGAATAGCAATATTTGAAGAGAAAATGGCTGAGAATTCTCTTGTATAAGTGGTAGATACAAATCGTAAGATTCAAGATGCACAAGGATGTCATGTCCTAGCTGCCTCTATCCTGACTCTGGTATGGACCAGAATGAAGCATGAGGGTGTATTCTGCAAATCTGACCACAGTGTAAGGAAAAGACCTATATAGGAAAGGATGGCTTCTGCAGCTGAACTGGCTTCAGCCCTACAGGATTCCCACTTTGTAAGCTAGATCCAGCCCCTTCTCTCCTCCACCCTCCTGCATGTGGGCTGTTGTCTGTGTTCTTTGCCACCAGACCTGGCCTTTAGAGATGTGTTGCATTCTGACCAAAGTACCAAACAATCCCAATCTTTAATATCAACTGTGACCACATGAGAGTTTCACAAATGGAAAAAAAATCAACACACTTAATGTTTCTCCCATTTTTCCAAATCCCACAATGCAAGAAACATTTTTTAGTTCAAATCAAGTAAAGGACACCTTCAAATTGACTTGTCAGGGACAGTTCCTGGGTACCCCATCTTAAATTCTCTTACTCTCTTTGCCACTTCTAACATAGATTCTAAATATCCTTGTATGACAAATTATGGAAAGAACCCTGTTTTGAAGGTGAGGAGGCCTGAGTTCAGACTTCGGCTCTGTCGGTGTCTAGCTGCCTGAGCCTAGGAAATCTCCTGACCTAATAATAACCGTGACCCGTGTTGAATGCTGGCTTGAACCAGACCCCATGCTAGGTGTCTTGTGCACACACTCTCACTTAATCCTTACAGCATCACTTTTATGGCAGTTGTCCTTTATGGTTGTTATTGACATATATGGTTGAGGCCATTGAGGTCACCTGCCCACAGTCCCATGATTAGAAGGAGGAAGAGGTCCTTGTGACTGCAAAACCCAGAATCTTAACAGCTACAGCCTCCAGTTTCGCTGGTCTTTTGTATTCTTCTATCTCAGATGAGGCCTCTTCACTGCTCTGAAATTCTATGATGTGGTTGTGTGCCTGTGTCTGAGATTGTGTGTGAATTTGAAGTTCCACTGAAGACAAAAAGAAATTTGCATCTATCTCCAGGGAAAAGAAACCAAAGGTATGCCCTATTTTCCTTGGAGATGATGTCTGATCACTTATAACCAAACATGGCTTTCAAAATTTAAAAATAACTATTGTAATTTGTAGATGTTATGATCTTATTTTGACAAATGATCAAAATATTGGTATCTGTAAGGAAAAGTCAATCAGCTTGGTAATAACACACGTCAATTCAATCACTTTGAAATCCTGCATTAGGAAATTAAAATTTTAGCCCATAAAGAGCTTTCAGCTCAGAGATTTTGGGCCTTCCTGGAAGGAAAGGACTTTGAAAACATGTACACAGCAATTTGCAATCTGAATCCTCTACAAAGCAAGGTTGTTTAATCAGCTGCCTATTCCCCAAAAGCACCCTCACTGCCTTCTTCCTGTCTTGTATTTTCTTACTTCTTTCTCTCTCTTCTCCTTGATACCTATTCGACTGTTGTGATGTGAGGCCCAATTTTTATCCTCTTTCTCATGAGTCCTTCCCTCAATTGACCAACCCAGTCTATCGGTAAGTGAACTCGTTCTTCCAAAGTCTTTGGAGCCTTTGCAGTGGTTTCCTCTCATTGAGCACTTATCTTTCTTTCACTGCCTGTTTTGTTAATTAAGAGTCATATAAAGGTAGGGGCCAAGTCTTAGTTTCTGTCACTGTTTTTAACCTACTCTCTCTGCACATAGCATGTATCAGATATAAATCTAAATGATATCTACATGTATATGTATATGATCAGTATAGATGTATGATCCACGTGGATACATATGCATTATCTTAGTATCCATGTGGGTGCAAGAAACAGAAATCCACTGAACCTAATTTAAGACCAGAGGGATTTGTTATACCAATGCAAGGATATCACATAGAACCTCAGTGCAGGAAGTACAGCCAGTCTTCAGAAGACTGAACGGGGACCTGGAAAACATCAGGAGCAAAAGCAACTACTTTCTCATTCTCTTTTTTTTCTCTCTGGGGCCACATGATCTACCATCTGCTCTCTTCTCTTGCTTTTCTCAGCAGACGGCCTCTCTCCGCACCAAGTTTTCATGGGCCAGGGAGCACCATGACCTCTAATCTCTTGTCTCTTAGTTTAAATTCTTAAGAGACAGAATGTGAATGGCCTAGGTCATGGATCAGGTGTCCAGCTCTGGTCCCATCAGCTGTGGCCAAAGAGGAGTACAATCCCATGACAGAACGAGGAGGGGCCCAGCCCTTCAGCTAGGACAGGCAGTTGTCACAGGAGCAGCTCTAATAAAAGGAATTGATATACACATGTTGTTTTCTTTGATTATATACTGTGTGTGTGTGTATGTGTGTGTGTGTAATGAGCAAGTGAGTAATTTGAAGAGTTGCTTATTGCTTTTATGAGGAAGAAAAATGAGAAATGAGTTTTTTTCTAATGGAAAAAAACAAAAGCAAGGAAAAGTTGCTGGAGGCTTGTAAGGACAGAGAGATGAAAATAGATAGGATATAAAATTCAATAGAAAAGCACTCCTTTTTGAAGATGTTATTTAAGAAAGAATATTCTGATATCTATCTGCAAGGTGGGCAGAATCTGGAAACAAAAGTGGGCAGGAGGCCCATTTGGAGTTTGGATTTTATATTATTCTGTTCATAATATAGAACCAGACCCTAAAGGTTTAAAGAGTATGGGCTAAGTGTCCCTCGCCCAGCCGACAGCATTTTGTTGAAGAAATTTAAAGATTAAAAGCAGAAGCACTTAGTCTACTGTGTAATATTTACTGATTTGAGCAGCTCTACTATACAGACATCTTACACATAAATTTAGCTATTATTATTGTGTTGCCCTTTTCCAAGAAAGGGTAAAGTAGATTTGTAGGAGCACTTAACACATGTAAATCCTCCACCTCTTTAAACCAAAGCTTGTTGTATTAAAGAGCTACATAAATTTTACAAGGATTCTGTCCTTTTGAGATCATAGCCCTATTTTTTCTTGCAACACAATTAAAGTGATGCCTCTTTGTCAGCCGGTTCCGTAAACTCTGATCCAGGGGTTCCAGACCCGGGTACTGTCAGAGCTCTATCAGCAAATAACTATTTCATTGGCTACCACAACGTTCTTTGAACTTCATTTACTCTTTTACTGTGCTTTACCCATGTTTCTTAAGACTGGCTTTAAAAAAATGACTGAAAGCATGACTTCCTTCAAATAGCTCATAGTCCATAAAACAGCTTAGTGCTTGCAAGAGAATGTTCAAATTGATAGTGGTGGAATCTCAAATGCTATATTTTTCCACTGATAAGGGGCAACCCAGGCAGAGATAGCCTGATTTTTATCTGTCTTCTGACCATATGTTTCCTCCAACTCAGTTCCAGAAGAAGCAAAGGTTCTATTTCATTTTGAAGGTGGTCCATGCCAAATGAATGTTAAATTTTTGATCAGCTTGAATTATTAAAAATGTAATTCATCCAAGAGGTTAAAGGACTATTATTTTGATTATACACACACACACACACACACACACACACACGACCAAATCATATAAGGTCCCCATAAATTCTACTGGAAAAGGAACAAGTAAGATTTAATAGTCTTATCTAATCAAGCTTTATGAGAAAGTTGGTTTTGGTTTGGCAAAGTCAGGTTTGGAATTCAGCTATTTCTAGACTCAGTGATTTAACATGTGCTATGTGATATCTGTATGTCTCCTAGGAGGCTACATAATACGAGATCAGGAGCTTTGAAATATGCTTCCTAAATATTTCATAACAGAATTTTTGTTGAGTGCACAGTATTCCATCATACAGCTCTGCTGTAATTTGTCATTATGATTTATTTAGCTAATCCCTGCTTGTTAGAAAATTTATATTTCTAATCTTTCACGATTATAAATATTTCTGTAGTGAACATCCTTGTAGATAAATAATACCCTTTAAATTTGTCTCCCTGGCTCAGGTCTCGCTCTGCTTGAATCAATCTGATCTACCCCTGACTTAGGCAGGTTATTCATCTGGAAACAACACTTTGTTAAAAACAGGATAGTCAAGTATTCTGGCTGTACTCAGAGCCTCCACAATCTAGTTTTTATCTTCTTTTTCTTTGTGATTCCCCCAGTGATCTCCCATGGCTCTGCTACTTGAAGTTTGGCTACAACTACCAGGGGATCTCCACACTAGCATCCAAACCATTTCCTCTTAGTGAGAGCAAACTCAGGGAAGAGAGTCCACCAAAGTCCTTCCTGGTGAATTTTGGAACTAGAACCAAGGAATTGTTGTTTCTGCAGATGACTGAGGTAGTAATATGTAAACCTGGGAAGCTTACGCTGCCATGTGAACCCTGGAATAGGAGAAGGTTTGCAGAGGGACAAGAGTAAGCAGGGGTAGAGACAGACGGACAGACAGATAGACTGACAGGCATTCTGAGATGAGAAGAAAGGGAAAGGGAAATCAAAGCATCCTTTCCTTGGAGGATTATTAGCACAGAACAACGGAGGGGAGGTGGGAAAGGGAGATGTAAGCCTTGCAGAGTGATTGAACTAGTTAATTAGTTCTGCTCATCTCATTGCTGCCCAGACATGTCAAACTCACAGAGTTGGATTGAGGACTGGACCACCCAAGTAACTATATGGTACACCACTGTATAAATGTATTAAAATATTCTTAGGGATATTTTACCAACACTAGAATATCCCCAGCAGTATTCCAACGACACTATAAATGTAGTACGATGGAACCAATTTTATTTCTAAAACTCTTCTCAGGGAGCCTCCTACATGTGGAGGGAAGGCATCCTTTGACAAGCTGCTTGGAGTAGCAGAAGACACACCCTTCCCCCATGAGACATGCTTGAGGCTCAACAGATGGTCCTAAAATAACCTTGAAACAAGAGCAGATCGTCTTAAACTCAGGGTTCTCCTTGTGTTGAGTGAGGTATATGTGTTTGGAGCCAAAGCTGAATTAATTTGAGACGAAGATCTTTGATGCTACCGCACACCTCCTTATTCTCTGCCCTTCCCTTCCTGTAACTTCTGACGTTTTTTTCTTTTCTGAATAAATTTAGAGAACAGCAGTTTGAAGGAGTGCCAAATTAAAAGCCTGCCCAGAGCACCCCTATGCTAGCCTAAAGAAGGCACCCACGCGTCTGGTCCTACATGGCCATGACCTTCTCCTACCTTTTCTTAGGCTATTCCTCTCCTTCTCTACATGATGCTTTTTTTTTTTTCAAGAACTAGCTAAAGTTCTATCTAGTTTAGCCAACAGTGGTTTCATCTAAGCCACCATTTACACTGACCTTGAATCCGCTGCAGAAGGGTTAGTGAGAGTTAGAAACTCAACAGATCTGTACACTAGATGTGTCCCCTGCAAATGCTAGTTGACACAAGGGCATGCATGCTATTAGCTGTCAGCAGAAAACAGGTCTGTCTCTTATGTAGGGACACGCAAGAAGCTCCATGCCCATAGGACACCTTACTTTTTTCTGGAAGACCCTGACCAGAAAGTTTGAACATCGTCATAATTCGGTGCTACTCTTCTTCTTATTTCAATCGACTTCTGACTGCCCCTTGAGTTTTGACAAAAATCTGTTCTACATTTTAGCAAATGCGGAGAAGGAAAAACATATATATAATCACAAAACTCAGTCTCTAACAGGCAGCAGGTGGAGGCCAGTTGAATAGCAGGCATCCCTCCTAACTCGAGGCAGTGACAGCACTGCCAATTCCTCCACATTTTCATGAAGGAAGTGAAAAGAAGAAAATGTATTTGGCAGTTTTAATCAGATAATTACTTTAAAAAAAAAGGTACGTTGAATATAATTTCCAGGTTGTTTCCATCTGTTTAAACTTAAGTAGAAGCGCGTCAGTCCTGAACTGACCATGCTACATGATGAATACGCTCTTGAAATGAGTGCTTTCAGATGGTTTCTTTTTATGAAACTTGCACAAAGATGTGTCCTGTGGTGGTGGAGTCAGCCTTGGAAGACATCTGGCCACAACATGTGCCTCATTAAGTTACACCTGTAAGTGTGGGGTCATTTTTTATACCAGTAATATTAATAATAAAGGGTTCATTGAATAGGATTATTAATGGTGCCAGGTGGAGGATGTGGTATTCCTTACAGCCTGGTAGGGGATTGGTTAATGTCTTCTCCCGCCAACGTTTCTGGTTTCATGTTTATAGACAGAACACTCCAGATGATGGCTGGCAACATAGCCATTGAGAAAATGAATTCCCCCTCTTTCCCATCAGCAAGAAAATTTACAACAGTTGGTGGAGAATTTGAATGAATCCATTTTCTAATTTTGAACTCATAATCTCGCTGGAGAGCAAGTAAGGTATTTACCAATTAATTCAAGAAATTAAAAAGTCAGTCTCAAAGCTTTACTTTCTCACTTGACTCAGATTGAAACTTTTCAGTTCTAGCCATCTCCTATCACTTCTTATTTCAACAGACGTTCATCTCTGCAGTTTCCCTTTGTGGTCACAAACTGGAAATTGGCGGGGATAAAAAAGCTAAGAAGACATCTAAAACCTTTCCTTCCTTCTGTGGAATGTTTGCTTTTGCTGTTTTACAATGCAAGGCTTGTAACAGAAGGAAATAGATGCTTGAGGTAGTGTCCTTTTTAATGTGCATTATTACAGGTGTTAACAAGTCTGGTAAATTCAGAGTATTGTTTGATTTGGCAACCAGATCTCAAGACTTAGAACACCAACCCATGTTTTAGCTTCATATTACATGCAACTAGAATAAGATTTTAAATTTAACAAGGCAATTGTTGAATGTTAATTGAATTGCATTTGAGTAATAAAACTCAACTGATTACTAAGGGCCTACTTATAAAAGGCATAATAGAAAATTCTTTTGCATATCTTTAGCCATTCATAAACATACATATACATCCATTTGTCCACAAACAATAAATAAATAAAAATAGTTTAAAAAGTCCATTTGTGTCACACTTTCGAATTTAAAAGTGATTTTTCACATACATTATATTAACAGCTCCATGAAGTAAGTGGTGGTGTTATCATCATTTTGCAGAGAAGAAAACTGAAGTTCGGAGACCGATATTCTCAAGATACACAGCTAGCCTCTTCAAAACCGAAACTCACCCCCACTGAATCTAAACTTTTATGTTTTTTTCCACTCCACCATCTGTTTCCCTTTTCTCAGCCAATTAACTCCCCTTAAGAAAATCCTAAAATCCAGGAACAACTTCCACTGCTACCTCGTTTTAGTAGAAAGATATTTGCATAATCTGGAGGAATCTCATTGAGTTGATGAGTGGAGAAAGACAGACAGAAAGAATATATACCGTATGATTCCATTTCTGTGAAGTTCAAGTCCATCAAAAGTAACCTAAGGTGATGGAGGTCAGAGCAGTGGTTACCTCTTGGGGGAGGGTATTGACTGAGAACATGAGGAAGTTCTCTGGGGTGTGGAAATATTCCATATCTTGATCTGAGTGGTGATGACACAGGTATATGCACAGAAAAGTTTAGCTGAACATGATTTGTGAAATTTACTGTGACTACCTCACACCTCAATTAAAAATTAATTTTAAAAAAGAGGCTATTGCCCGGCAAATATTTACTAAATGCCCCTGAAATGTCTTCTTATTTTCCCTTTTGGGTAAAAAAATCATATCCCTTTCCAGATCCTCCAGGCTTTTTCACGCCCCTACTATCTATTTACTGCTCAGCTATTTCTTCTATCATTTATCACAATATTTTATAATTGTCTGAATCCATGGCTTTCTCTCTCTCAAAGGGCAGATACCATTAGTTCCTTGCATGTGCATTCCCAGAATCTAACATGGTACCTGGCATGAGATATTTATTTGACAGTAAGTATCCTGTCTAAAGAAAAAAACAGTGAGTAAATGAATGAATGAGCCAAATGGCTTTTCACTATACTGTTTTATAACTTAGGCTTAGAACATGGGTTATATTAGGATATCCTGTAAGACCAGGAAACCATCCCCTAGTTGGGGCTTTCCAAGAAGTCCTAGATCGCCTCTTCCAAAAATCTGCTCTAATTAAACCACCATCACCACCAAGAAGAACCCGGACACACAACACAAGTGTCAGCAAGTCCACTCACTTCCGCTGTGGGATCCGATCGTCTCCTTTCTAAGCTTTGCTGTTGCCATGGCTCCGCCTGCTTATGCCATAGTGGAGCCCTCAACTCAAATCCTGTCTCTGCATTTCTGCCTAGGTCCTGGCCCTTTGATCAATTCTCCCTCAGATTCCTTTGGTGTGGAAATTTTACTCACACCCTGTCTAAAATGAAACAAAATCAAACCCTGGCATCTGTCATTCCAGCTTCATTTTCATCAGTCTCACCTGTCAGCCTTTCTTGTTCATCTAAGTTCCAAGCTCAGGATGAGCAAATGTCACCATTTCACCACTTCTGAATAACGGCCTCCCCTTTGGAAGGTTTGCAGTTCCTGTTCTGGTTTTTGTGTGTTTTTTAGTTTTGTGGCTCTCCTTATAGCCAGATACATCCTGCTTTCCTTCTTTCTCCTTTCTTCATCTGTCTCACTCTTTTTCTTCTAGACTGGGTCCAAAGAACTCCCAGTGAGCCTGAGCTATTCCAGGGGAGTCCTTGGGTGGATCATGCTCTGATAACAGAATAGTCAGACTGTGATCTTTATCCTCTAGGCCTAAGCCTACTTTATTGACTTGTTTACGGTTGTCATCTTTACAACCTGTTCTCCATTTGGAGTGAAAATAATCTAGAAGACTATGTTTCTTTCGAGGGTCTGGCATGGAGGCTCTTTTGCTGTTTTGGAGCAGATAAGCAACCTTAAACAAGTGCTGGCATTTACCTGTTTAACAAATGTATAAGTCATTAGCCAAGGCCATGTCACCTTGAAACCATGCTTGGGTTTTATTTTGATTCTTCTTTATGAAGTTGCTTTGATTGTATAGATATTCAGCATTTATAGGGGTTCGTGCTTTTTATTCTTGGAGCAAGAATATCAGGCAGTCTCAAGCAGGGTACAGGAAAATGCCCTGGAGTGTTGTAGAAGTGATGGAATTTCAGGACTGAGGCTCTGCTTTTCTTCCCCCCCCCCACCCCCGTTCATGCTCTTTATCTGGTTACCTGCAATGGGGATAAAGAAGGAGGGGGAAAAAACAAGTAGGAGGTGAATTAGCCTCGAGAAAGGAGAATACACTCCAAATGTAAATGTCACAGTTTTGCATGGTGCTAGTTCCTGAGTCTTCGTTAGACTAGAAAGCATACTGGAGTTGCTCCCTTCCCACTTTAAGCAAAATCTTCAACATCTGTCCCGTACACTTGGGCTATGTCATCTTTTGATGACCGAAGGCACATGGTTAGCGCCATGGTCAAATGCAGGATTTGGAGTCCGAGGAGACCACATTCAACTCCTGACAACTTCCTACTGGGAACATTGGGTCTCCTCTCTAAATCTCAGTTTCCTCCTCAGTGAAATTGGGATAATAATACATGCCTTCACAAACTACTTTAAGTATTAGTTGAGATGTTATATAAGAAAAAAAATCCTATAAGTGGAAAAACATTGCACGTATGTTCAAAGATTTACTGTGATTCTCCTACCTCTTGCTGACTACTTACAGTGCACTGAGGATTCTCCCTTGACTGGTCAGTCCCCTGTGAGAATGATTCCAAACCAGGACGTGACTCTATCTAGTAGATGTGTTGGTATGGGTGTGTTGGTTGTAGGGATGTGGAGAATATAAGCAGTGGAATTGGATGGGTTCTTCTGCTATCTGCTCTGCTCTGGGACCGAGGGGTTTTCTTGCCAATCATTAGGCATAGATTCATTTTCCAGACACTGAGACAATTGAAACATTTAGAAACTCTATGTGATTTTAAAAAAATGAATGGCAGGGAATTCTTAAAATATTACGGTAATGGATTAACAGGTCTCAATAAATGAGACCTGGTTGATTAAATTTCCCATACAATACGCGTTTGATGATCATGAGAATTAGGCACTGGGTACATCGCCTTTAGGGCATTATTACATCTAAAATGTGTGAGACATCGTTTGAGAGAGGAGCCCAAAGCATCCTCCCTGCTCAGCACTCGTCTGTTCCTGGCTTGAAATGAGATGCGGCTGGATCATTAGGGTGGCTGCAAGCTGTCTCTCGGCACACCTCCTACCCTCAAGATGGCGACGCAGGAGCCTCCAAAATGCCAAACCAGGAAACTGAACCCAGCTAGAAGCTATCCCCGTTGTCAAAGCGACACTTCCTTGCTTCATGTGAAAGCCTCCAGGAGCCCAGGCCAGTGACAGGTCTTAAGAGAAGGTACAACACCCTCCTACCAACATTTGCTCCTCCATTCCTTTTGGCTCCACTGGAAGCAGAAAGGAGGTTACTGGACTTGCAGGTGGTTAGTGCACAAGACAAGCAGGGTGAGTATGAGAGGTTAAGAGGGCACCAGGAGAGTAGGGTCCAGTAGACACCTGAGGGTCGGCATTGGTGGAGCCTCCACCATCAGAGAGGACCTTTTGGGCCTGACTTGCTTCCTTCCCTTTGGAAAGCACAGGGCGAAGAAGAAGAAGGAAGAGAAGGGAGAAAAGCAAGTTGTGGCTGGAATAAAAGAATGACGGGGACTAATTCAAAGATGACTTACAGGAACAGAGAATACTTCCTTCTTTTTGCTCCATGTTCTGAAAGTCAGGGGGCGGAAGAAGAGGGAAGGAACATTTATCATGTGCCAATTCTGCACCAGACATTCTGCTCACACTTTTAATGTTCCCTCGTTTAAACTTCATGGGAATTGCAGTAGGCTTTTTTTTTTTTGCGGTCCGCGGGCCTCTCACTGTTGTGGCCTCTCCCATTGCGGAGCACAGGCTCTGGACGCGCAGGCTCAGCGGCCATGGCTCACGGGCCCAGCCGCTCCGCGGCATGTGGGATCCTCCCAGACCGGGGCACGAACCCGTGTCCCCTGCATCGGCAGGCGGACTCCCAACCACTGCGCCACCAGGGAGGTCCTGAAGTAGGCTTTTTAATCCCCCTCATTCCATATAAAAAAGTCCAAGTCCGTAGTGATGATATTACCTTAGGTCATGCATGTGAAGCAGCCAGGTTGGACCAGGTGTGCCTGCCTGCAAAGCTCTCTGCCACGTTGCCTCCCAGTGTCTATGACTTTGTGGTATTTCTACAGGTCTAGAAATAGGGCTAATGACATGCTCTGACACGTTCTTCCTTAGGATTTTCTTGGACTAAAAAAGGGCAAACAAAACATTCATAAATGCAAATTACTTATACTGATAAACCAAGTGTATTTTTGTGAAAATGAATTAAAATTCTAAATGACAATAATTTTTTTAAACCATGGCTGGAAATTGACAACTGAGGCTTCGGTAACCTAATACATGGATAATATAAATTAAAGCCCCCAAGGCTGGCTGACTTCTAACAGCTTTGTGATAGTCCCACGATTTACAAATCAAATGAACAGGTTCCAGAGACCTCTTCAGGGTCAAACTAGACTTTCCCCAGAGCTTAACACATAACACATGTCTTGAGATAGGATCTGGTTTGGGTTGGGGGCTGCATACTGTATGTGTACAGAAATTATCATGACCCTGGGTTTACCTTGGAAGTGGCTATTGGGTTACGCTACCTTGACATAGTTGTAAGAAATTCAACTATCTTCCTTGACAAGTCTCAACTTCACCTGATATCATCTCCAAGTGTAAACTGGACCTCCCAAGGGGAGCAGATATCCAAAAAATGAGAAGGGGGGATTCAGTGGGTATTTGGGGAAGAGAAGCAGGGAATGGCTGCTGAGTTGACCAAGAGTGAAAATCTTTGAAGGATGTTCCACATCCCCATGGAACAAGGAGTTCTGCCCACTATACTCCCAATGGGTGTGCAAAGCTTTACAAACCACAAGCACGTTGTGTAAAGGAATCCCATAGGAGGCCGTAGGGGATGAAAGCTGCAAAACTGGGCCCTGAAATTTTCTTGCCTGAGATTGTTCACCCTTGAGAGATAGGACAGATCCCTGCAAAGTTGCAGAAAATAGAATCTGCCTTTGCAGAGGTGTGGGGATGATTAAGTGAGATACTACAGGTAAAGGTGCTTGTCTTTTAACACTCAGCGCATATTGGCCTTTATAGTGGTGATGGTGATGATGATGGTGATGATGACGGTGATGAGGAAGAGGAGGAGGAGGGGTATGGTAGCTTGCAAAGCACTCCCAAGTAGTGTGTTATTTCATTGCATTTGGGTTGCATCAAATGAGGTAGGTGGCAAGAGTCCACACCAGAACCCCAGTCCCGTGACTCCTAGCCATCATTTTTCCACTACTCTCTGCTGCTTCCTGAGGAGCTTTTAGGGAGGTGGGAGGAGGGGAAGTGGGATGAGAAATCGGAGCACAAATAGTAATTCTATTGAGGCTGCACTGTGGTTCCATTCACCACACTTCTCAAATGGGGTGAAAAGGCCTCTTTGTTGGAGCAAACAGGACCCAGAGATTCACCACCACCACCCTCCTTCCCCCTACAGGGAAAATGTAGAAGAGTCTCTTAGAGATTTATGTCTTTTCTAGGCCTGCAAGCCAAACCTGGTACTCCACCCCCCTACTAATTTTCAGGAGCAAAATAATACTTTTATCCCTTAAAAAGAGAAATAACAAACAGAAATTTTTAAAATCCTCAATTTCTGCTTTTAAGTTAGTTCTGAAATGCAATAATCTCTTTCACTTGATGTGGCTCACTTTCATTCTTCCATTTTAATATCTTAGGGGAAAAAAAACCCCAAATAACCAATAACAGTTTACAGCTTTGACACAGAGCACTAAAGTTGCTTTTCTATGAATATAGATTATTACATTTTTTTTACAAAGCAAGCAAACAGATGCATAAAAATGCATTATTTCAGGAGCACAAGAAAACCTGCAATAAGTATGGTGGTTTTAATTTGCTTTTATGATTACTTGTAATTAATTAGCATCAAAAGTAAATTATCAACATCCAAAATTGTATCATTGGATGTGAGCAGGGTACTCCTTGAATGATTGACTGGTTCATCTTTATACCAAGGTAGGAAGAAGGATCTTTTATTTTACTTTTTTTTTTAAGTTTTAACAATGGCTAAATGAAAGTGCCAAAAGCCAGTGGCAACGCAGAGGAAGAAATTTAAAAGCGACTGAAAGGAAGGCCCAGTTTGTTGCATGATAAATGGTGTCAAGGGGTCAAAATGATGTATATTAGCCGTCACATCATTCTGTCAGGTTAGACCAAGGATAAAAGTTTCCTTTAAAAAATAAAAATAAAAATGGATCAGCTCTGCTAAATTGGAGAAGGTTCTCATACTTCCTTCAAACCATCATGCTTCAACGATAAAAAGGGAGACATTTTGACAGGTGTTGGTATTTTTTAAACCATCTTCTGCTCTTTGTCACCATCTTTTTTTTCCCCCTTAAGATTAATGATGGAATTGTTTGCTATAGCTTTGATCAGTTTAAAACTAACCAATAAGTTCAAGGGAGCTATCCCCTTGACCTCTTCCCACTTCCTCTGACATTTACTCCACAGCTCACCCTGCTGTGAAGCATCCTTTGCTGAGGGAGTGCCAACAAGAAAGAAAAAATGAGTATTTAGTAAGCAGACTGGCTTTTATCTGCAAGGAATATGTGCAGGGATTTAGAAGACTCACCCACCTCTATTTTATTAATGAGAACGTACTTGAACTGAGAACTCAATCTCTTCAATACAAATAGAATTCAACAACAGAAGGGAAGGGAGGGGAATAAATAAGATTAAAAAACCACATTCTCCTTTCTTGCTTAGCATCTCTTCTAAGAGTTAGGTGCTCTCACAGTGGGATTACGGAGCTTCCAACAAAGTTAAATAAAATAAATAGATTAACTTCTAACAAGTTTCATTCCATAGCAGGCCCTCCAAAGACACACAATTTTTTATTTTTGGTAAGCTATCTGAAATGAAACTATATGTCTGTATGTTTTTTATTTTTTTATTTTTATTTTTTTTTGCGGTACACGGGCCTCTCACTGTTGTGGCCTCTCCCGTTGCTGAGCACAGGCTCCAGACGCGCAGGCTCAGCGGCCATGGCTCACGGGCCCAGCTGCTCTGCGGCATGTGGGATACTCCTGGACCGGGACACGAACCTGTGTCCCCTGCATCGGCAGGCGGACTCCCAACCACTGCACTACCAGGGAAGCCCTGTCTGTATGTTTTTAAATAATCCATCGGGAGGAATAGAAAGTGTTACATGTCAATGGGGAGTTGGGGATGGATTTGCACTTATGTTTACTTCAATACTGATGAAAGAATATAAGGTAAATTGCCTCCCAATCAAGACGTAGTCAAGGAAGGATTGACCTCAGCCACACTCCTGATTATTCTGTCCTCTTCCTCCAGGGAATCTACTACAGGTAACCATCGTGCTACCAGTGAACTTGGCTGGTTACTACGGAACCATGTCAGAGTTAACAGTCTCCAAAGAGAAAATGTCAAATCAAACCAAGGATGTCTGCATTGCAGTTACCGTACTAGAAAAATCTCTACTAAATCACACTAAAGTAATACATAACGGTCAAAGCTCAGGCTACACCAACTGCATCCTTGTTTAAATGTTTAAATTAAGGGTTTGTCACAAGTCTTGAATTGCTGTTATTGCTCCCATCCACCACTGCTGAAGACAAGGGTCAGGGAATACTGGGGAACCCATAAAATTTCTAGCCAGAATATTCCCACACTGAGCTTTACCAATGGTGGGCACACATTCCCAGTCCCCTGGCTTGCTGCCTGCCAAATTTGTCTTTGGAAGGTCAAACCACCTTTCCCCAAACACAGTGCTCAGGGGCACATATGGAGAAGATGTTGGTTATTTTTTTCACTGAAAAGAAGAAAATGAGAAGACTCTTCAAGGCAGAACCAAGGAGAAAAAAGCAGTTCCTTGGTTTCTTGAGGAAGTGGACCCAAGTACCAGGCAGCATTCACTGAAGTCCTCAACATAGGAAAAGCCCATATTTTGTTTCTTATCATCATTTCTAATTTGAAATTTGGATTCCTGGTTAGAGCATACCTTGGCATTCCAATATAGAGTTGTTCCCCTATAGATCCAACGGGGCCATTAAGCTCATTGGCCACTGGATGACCATTTCTTTTTAGTTTTTTGTCTTTTGTTATTCCTTTTTGTGTGAATATGTGTCTAGGAGAGGGAGGGTGATGGAGGAAGTGAACCACTCAAGTCTTAACTTCCTAGGTCCACCTGAATTTCAGATCCCAAAGATGGGTCAAATTTCCTCACTACACTACGGTGTCTAATTACTAGGTCTACTTCAAGGTCTTTATGATACTTCAGTAGTGGGTACATTTGGGTGAGGACTAAGACAAATTATTTCAAAAGTTGTTTTATAGTGAAGAGTTACAATACGTTTCTAGAAACCTTGCAGGGACTACCCTGAAAAGATGATTAAAAAGACAATATTTGTATTTATCACCCACGCCGCTCTTCTAGGCTTTTCTCCCGAGATTCTCTGTGCCCTAATGAAGCCCCATCTGAGTGAGGTACAGGATCCAAGCATTTTCTTCTCTGAGCAGATCCCTCAGGTCTGTAAATTTTAAAATATCCTTCCTCTGTAAAATGGCTCTGTCCTGGTACTAGACTCTCTGAATTCTGCACCCAGATTTCCAGGCTACCTAGTGTTTTTATTAGGTGAAGTTAAGGCAATAACAGGTAATTTTGTATTGTTGTATTTCCCTCTGAGTAGCAGGTGTACATTCTAGCATGTCTTTCTAAGTATATTTTGATTAAAAAGAGTGATCCTCAAGGGTTTTGGTTCCAAAGTAAGGGAGATACTTGGGGGCAGATGAAGTCTTTTGGTTCTGTCTAAACCACCCTGGGACAAGGCAATGCCTACATACTTTGAGTCTACAAAGTCTTGCCCTAAAGGTTTATGTTCTATTAATACAAGACGCATGATTTTCCCGATAATTACTTTTATCTACCATTGATATTTACCACAGAGGCACAATCTCAAGAATTGCCTAGGGCAACTGTCTTGTGTAAAACCAACATTGCTTTAAATCTACACATTTAAAAGCAGAAAAGCACACTAGTCATATTTTACCCATTTCCGATTTATGAAGTTCCCTGGGGCCACTTTTTACCATAAAGATCTTTGCAAGACGATTATACAAACTTCCTCCTCTTATCTTAGAAGAAACGATTGGTACCCAAGACTTTCTTCCAAATTCCTTTTCATCAGCATTTTACAGTCCTTTTTAAAAGCTCCCTTTTATGAAATTCCTTTCAAAGTTACACTTTTCCCTGCTGATATTATGATATAATGAACCTCAAAATGAACATATGATAACTTTTTCCCCCCTACTCTTCAAGATTCATGCTTCAGTCAGCAATTTCTTGTACCTTTATGCTTTCTCCTCTCTTTACCCTTTTCCTTCCTTTGAGGGCTTTTTCTGAAACACACCATTGAAAATCTTTCCCGTTTCTCTAAACAGTGTTCTTTCCTTGATAATAAACTGTAGGGATTTCCCCAGCGGTCCAGTGGTTAAGACTTCACCTTCCAATTCAGGGGGTGTGGGTTTGATCCCTGGTGGGGGAACTAAGATCCCACATGCTGTGTGGTGCAGCCAAGAATTTTTTTTAAAGTTAAAAAAAATAAAGCTGTAGATGGTAGGGGTTCCTCAACTTACTTGTCAGTTCCATTCTTTAAGGAATTCTAGAGAGAGAGCAGGGATGGTGATAGAGCTTAGGGTTTCATGGGAAAAATCCAACAGAGAACATTTTAAAAAGAGTAAATGGTCTATATATTAAAATATGTGGCACTGAAAATAAATATTTTGAGGCTTAGAAAGATTAATACCTTTCAAGACTAGACACACAGAAGTTCAAAGAACATTTATGGTTCTTCCAATCCTAATGCTTATGGACTTATGGTTTGGTTTTGTTTTTTGCGGTACGCGGGCCTCTCACTGTTGTGGCCTCTCCCGTTGCGGAGCACAGGCTCCGGACATGCAGGCTCAGCGGCCATGGCTCACGGGCCCAGCCGTTCCACGGCCTGTGGGATCTTCCTGGACCGGGGCACAAACCCGTGTCCCCTGCATCGGCAGGTGGACTCTCAACCACTGCGCCACCAGGGAAGCCCTGGACTTATGGTTTTGATTGATTAAAGTCATAGATGCTCTCCTTGACAAAATCATAACATGATATCTATCAAACAATCTTACAGGGTAATGTCAAAGGATATAAATGGATTCCAAAAGATTTTAGCTCCAAATTGCAACTTGAGGTGATGGTAGGAGAACTAAGAGTTACAAATGTGGTTTCCTGGAAGCAGTATCGGCCAACTGCCGAAGGCAAGCTGATTGGTCTGCTTTTCATGAAAGATCATAAACATTGCACATGGTTCAGCATGGCATCTGCTGAAGAATAAGAACCTTCTTCACTTTAACCTAAAGAAATATCTGAGGCATTAAAACAGATTAATCATTTACTCATGGTACAGTTATTTTAGTTATTTCTGATTTAGATCAAGACCTTATTGATATGTTTCCATGCTTTTACTGTGTGTGCCTCATCTTGTTTTCCTCTGTTATACAGAGTAGATTTTTAGTTTATTTTGTTTTATTCATTTCACTATTAATGACTGCTCTACATCATCTAGGCTTAACGGCACTATTCACCCAGTTGTCCATGGTAGGAAACCTGGACTCATTCTGGTTTAAAATTAATTTACTATATCTTAACGTTTTTCATCAAACTTCCTATTTGCTCTTCATTTAGCAACAATGAATATGAGTATCCACTGGGTACTACATACCATCTATAAATTTTGCCAGTTGATACCCTCCTGATTTGATTGTTCTGTCTTCAGAGCTTACAGTGTGATACCATCAAAGTCCCTCTCCTGCTGACCCAGCCACATCAAATTCCAAGTTCACCAGTTGTAGAAGCCAATTCACTTTACAGTCAGCAGATTCTTTATCAATTCTCACCTTCATAAGAAAATTGATGAGTCATAATTGTCTAGACCTGTCCTACTCAAGTGATGTTGGGTAATTGACAGCAATAGAATGATTCAATTTCAAAGATAAATAATTGTATTTTGTTTCAATTCTCAGGACTCTATGGAACATAAGACTCCATAAAAAAGCTTTGCCTTGGTTGAGTAAAGATAAAGAACTAAAGACAAGTAGTCTAATCTGATAATCTTCCTTATGAGCTTTAACGCTATTTGTTCACAAGACATCTGTGTTTTGGGAGACTAATATCCTCTCATTTAGCATTTTAAGGAGTCAGGGTTTTTTGCTGTGATGGTGATCACGTTGTTCACTGACTGGACAATGTAACTTGTAAGGGTGAGCTGGTCACGGTGATTTTAGGTAATATCAGTAGAACGGTGATTAAGTCACCTGAATCACAAACTCTGGGTTTATTGCTCCCAATCCTAATCTGACTCCTTCAAAGGAGCATTTCCATGGTTGGTGCAAATACAGAGGGCACAGGTTTTGTGTTTAA
Organism: Mesoplodon bidens; assembly: GCF_964165515.1. NCBI lineage: Eukaryota > Metazoa > Chordata > Mammalia > Artiodactyla > Ziphiidae > Mesoplodon > Mesoplodon bidens. Next base: position 71,799,232 of record NC_138169.1, read on the forward strand.
GATGTGCGTACATTCAAATTGAGATTCAGCCCCAGCTCCCTGAATTAGACTCACATATAAAAGCAGTTACTCAAAACCTGTATTTCAGGGTTATGCAGGGACAGGTGCATACTTGGAATTCAAGGGTAGGTTTTATTATCATTATTATGATTTCTCCTTCTGTATAATTCCACCAATAAGAAGCCCGAGAGTTCATCAGAAGGCTAATCTGGACTTGGAAGCTCTTGAACCCAGGAATCGTAAGACTCAGTAATATCAGGGTGATGGAGGGATTTGCTTGCTGATGCATATTCATCATCAGACCTAAAACAGGGTTGAATTTTCATAGGCTTCTTTTCTAAGGCTGGCCATTGGTTTCCATTATGTGATAATCACAGTTCAATACTGCTCAGTTGTAGCCCATCTGATTCATTCTTTCACATATATGTTTCCTACTATGTGCAACACACTGTGTTTTAACCAATGAGAAACATCTAGGATCACCTTTACTCTCACCTCAAATGAAAATTTTTCTATAGGTGTTACTGTTTATTCTTATTATTATCTCTTCTCTATTTACCACTCCCAAGGATGAAGATGTGAAGATGTGAAGATTACAAATAATAATGCTCCCACTAACTTTGCATTCTTTTGGTCTGTTTAAAAAACTGGGATGGAGGATTGAACCAGTGGAAAGAGGTCTCTGGACATGTAATGGCCTTCACAGTTCAAAATGCCCAAGTCCGGCTACCTTCTGGGAGAAGCCTTTAGATAGATGATAGATTGAAATGGACCTTGTCTAGGCAATCTGCAAGACTCACGTTCCCTTTTCCCTCAGTGGATAAAGCTGAGAAAAGTCATCAAATAATACTTTTTATGAGATATACATTTCACTGAAAGGGTCTGGGCCTAAGTATTGAGTCATCCCGTATTTGCAGAGTTGAGCATCACTCCTGTTCAAACCATGGCCCAGAGCGAGCAATTTTTCTGGACTTAGAGCACCGCAGTTTTATAAAGCAGTAGAGACATGGCATAAGTCACAGAAAGGGGAAGAAAACTTAACCCAGAATTTAAAAAATCCTTCCCTAAGTGGTATACCCCAAACTTACACAATGATTTATTTCTAATTAACTTGCTAAGAAAGAGACATTCTCTCTCTTTTGGCAAAATTTTGACCCAACAATCAGCTGGATATCCTGTCTAGACTTGACTCCAGCTTCTCCTCAAAAAGTCTGTCTAGAGCCTCCCAATCTAACATTTTGTCTGGTGAATGGAAAGACTTTAAACATAACTGCAGTTCTCTTGACTGTTGGTAGTGAAATGGAGTTAATCAAGAAAATGGTGGTGATCCATTAAAACTTTCTGCTACATATTCATTTGTTGATTCGTTTAAAATAAAATTTTGGAGCAGTGATAAGTAAATGAAAGGTGCTAGAAATATACAAATGACCCAGGCCTCTGACTCTGGGGGTCAGACACGCAAGCAAAGATTTCACCTTATGAAGTTTTATGCCTTACAGAACGTTAGCTAAACTCAAAGGAAAGAGATATCTCCTGGAGGAGCTAGGGATGGCTTTGTATGGATCACTTCCCATTGTGAGCCTAGGCTGAGGAGTTGCCCCAGGAATCTGGGATGTGGGACCTTAGAGGTGTGAAGTTTTTGCCGTGCACCCAGCACTCCTGCTGCACTCCACTCGCTTAGCCGTGTGTGCTGGCGGGGAGTGCTGCCCACTGGAAGGAAAGGACGTGGAGCCATGAAACCGTAAGGTTTTCACATTGGCTTGTCCCTCTGGGCAACTCTCTCTGATGCACACAAAGGTAAGCTGATGCCCTCCTGGAGCTGTAGTATGTGTTACAAAGAAGAGAGATCCAAAAGTCTACCTTCTCAGGGAGAAGAAAAATCAAAAGCCAACCAACTCTTTATGTGAATTTTTCATCTAAAAGTCAGAGAGAAAGAATCCAGGTACCCGAACCTGAAACCAGATAGAGCATAAAGACTCGAAATTGTGGGTAGAAGACAGAAGGTATAAATTCCCTGAACTGATCGTTGAGCTGTAATGGATACAGGTGACCTAGTTAGTTGGTGGCATGGGGGGTGTCACAGAGCCAGCCTGATGGGGACAGGTGTCAAAGAGGGGGTGAATTTGATGAAGGAAGAAAACAAAGAGAATTCCAGGCAGAGGGGATACTTCTGCAAAGACTCTAGGGGATGGGAGGCCATGGAGTGATGAGATGACAACAAGACTTCTGGAACAGCTGGGAGGTAGAGATAGATGATGAGGGTCAGGGGCTCAGGAGCAAAGATGCAAAGGGAGAGGAAGGCCAGCTCTTGAAACAATGCCCATAGTGTTGCTCAGTATCTCTCCGATAATTACCAGGATAACGATTTCCTCTTAGGTGGACATACTGCTGTGCTTATGTGCTTCCTTAACTTAAATAATTGAATCTGTGCAACAAATCAGTTTCTCTTTTTGCTTTGGTTGTTGCAAAGCTCTGGGCTCTGTTGTAGACAGACCACAACTTGGTTCACCACATTTTATTACTAGGATCTTGTGTTATTGCTGTTGACCTAACGTAATTCCAAATCATCCATTGTCCTGTGTGTTAAAGCACCATAAATCCCTTTAAAAAAGTAGTCAAGATATGAGTGATACATAGAAATAACATGCAGTAGAGTCTTCTATGTAACAACCAAATGGTAAATGTTTCTCGAACACCTCTGAGAGTTGACTTTTTTTTTTTTAAATACTTTGCTTCGTAAACAAGTTGGCCTATTTTATTAATTAATTTATTTTTGGCTGTGTTGGGTTTTCGTTTCTGTGCAAGGGCTTTCTCTAGTTGTGGCAAGTGGGGGCCACTCTTCATCGCGGTGCACGGGCCTCTCACTGTCGTGGCCTCTCTTGTTGCAGAGCACAGGCTCCAGATGCACAGGCTCAGTAGTTGTGGCTCACGGGCCCAGTTGCTCCGCGGCACGTGGGATCTTCCCAGACCAGGGCTCGAACCCGTGTCCCCTGCATTAGCAGGCAGATTCTCAACCACTGCGCCACCAGGGAAGCCGGAGAGTTGACTTTTCTATTCAGAGAGTCAAAACACAAGGTTTACCAACAAGGACCTCTGTATAGCACAAGGAACTATACTCAGTATTATGTAATAACCCATAAGGGAAAATAATCTGGAAAAGCATATGTATATATATAAAACTGAATCACTGTGCTGTATACCTGAAACATACACGATATTGTAAATCAACTATATACTTCAATTAAATAAAAGCACAAAATTTATTTTCAACACTCTATTGTTAGCTTGTAATCTATCTGAGAACATAAGTCCTGTGCAGATTAATAACATGATAAGTAATAGGACAAGGCATTCTATGCAGGGTTAACAGTTGATATTTTCCCCACTACAGGGGTGCGTGCAATTAAAATAGTTTAGTACTTCTTCTTTGGGTGGTATATAATTAGTGCTCTAAGCTTCCTGAGTTCTCCACTTGCTACTCAGATCCCTTCAAACCAACCTTCCCTTAGGACACCCACTCCCTTGCCTGACAATCCAACAACTGAGGAGTTAACGCTGGGCACAGCAGTGATCTCTGCTCCCTCTGGGATCAGGGCAGCTATTTGCTCTGATGGGATGGTGCCCATGCCCTGACTTTTATTAAATATTTGAATATCTCCCTTGAGTTTGTATTAGGCGCTAAATCACCTGTTTTAGCATTATTATTGCTATAAATAATCATGGCTACTGTTAGTTATTCACTTACTGTGTTCCAATTTAACATTTATAATTACCCATTGAGGGAGTCGTTATTAGTCCTATTTTACAAAGGAGGCAACAGGCTCAGGGAGTAGAAATAACTCAAGCCAGGGAAAGCACCGGGGAAGCAGGGGTGCCAGTTTTCTAACCTGGGTCAGATTCCACATTTGGAAAAGCTTTGTCATCCCGTGTGGGATGGTCAGAGAAGTAGCGTGGAGGGAGGAGGGGGCTTAGTGGGTTTGGCTCAGCAATGGAGGGGCAGGGAAGGGATATGTCAGGTGGGTGGGTGAATCTTGCTTACACACTCTTCCCATGTTGTTCTGGATCCTTTCATTTTCAGACACTCCCTAACCTAATCATAAATGAGAGCTCTGTAAGCTGCATCTACTTTTTAAAAATTTTTTATGTCACTAATACACTTCATAGAAGTTCAACCACCGCAGAGTAAATTGGGGCTTCTTGACGCCACAAGGCACCATCTGGTTTATAAAATAACAGTGTATGTATGCCCTCTGGATTATTTTCCCCTAGGAAATTCCTCCTTATCTGCTGCCTGGCTGCTAACCTAAGGATAATTTTCATACTTTCTATTCTAATTATTTTGTGCTGTGGTTTATTTAGTTTATGAAGAAAAAAAAACCTTTTCAAAAATATACACAGGTTTATTCTGTCATACAGAGTGAACTATGAAAGAGAAAAACAAATATGTTAATGCATATATGTGGAATCTAGAAAAATGGTACAGATGAACCAGTTTGCAAGGCAGAAATAGAGACACAGATGTAGAGAACAAACGTATGGACACCAGGGGGTGAAAGCGGGGGGATGGGGAGGTGGGATGAATTGGGAGATTGGGATTGACATATATACACTAATATGTATAAAATAGATAACTAATACGAACCTGCTGGATAGCACAGGGAACTCCACTTCGCTGTACAGTAGAAACTAACACAACATCGTAAAACAGCTATACCCCAATTAAAAAAAATATATATGTATACACAGGTTTAGTCTAGCAATAAAAATAAAAAACTTTCTCAGACTTCAAGGGCAGGAACAAGTCGATACTTCACAGCTAAGGGAAGATGTGAGCAATTCCGAGAACAATTTAGTGTGGATTAATTGGACACCCATTGTGGAAGCGAAGAGGAGATTTGAGACAGAAGGAAGAATCAAAGAGAAAAGAGAGGCTCTTTTTGGTGGTTGTTCCCTATTCTTGTTTCTAATTCTCTGCTCTCCTGAAAGAAGGGATGAGCACGCAGTTTGAGCTTTAGGTATAATGTCAAGGCTGGGAAAACTTTGAGGATGAGTAGGAGAGGTGGGGTCATGGATGCTACAATTTCAAAATAAGAATTCACCAATGGAAAGTAACCTTTAAAAACTGTATAAAAATTTTAAAAGTGAAAAAAAAATTCATCAATTAAGGCAGAGATTAAAAAGGTCTTCACCAGTGGTACCCAACTCTGTGGTTTCATAAAGGTCTCTGGAAATTCTGAATAAAATCCCCCACCGCAACACCCAAGGCTCACCCCAGCACTCACTCACTGGTCGGTCTGATGCCTTCTGAAATTGTTATTGTGCTCTATTCACTCACCGCCTTTGGTGGCCACAGTTGGTTTTCTTTCTCACTCCGATACGAAAAATCCCAAAGCCCTCCCATCCTCCATCTGTCATTGCCACCCACCAGGCCTTATGTCAGTCCAGAGACCCAAACATCATTAAAGGGGAGGAAAAATATAATCTGGTCCACATTGGCTGGCTCCCTGGCCTGGGCTGGTTCAGGCAGCTTTTGGCTTAGATACCCTGTCTTCCAAACACAATCTGTTTTCAAGATTCCTGGGCAACTTCAGGTCCAGGAGAGGGTTTGGTCTTAGCTTAATCAAACTCAGTCTCCTCTGTGTTCCCCTCTGCTGAGGTAGTATGACCCATGTACCCAAACTCAGTTTTTGGCCCATGTGACTTAGCTGTGTTCTTGGCTTCAGAAGAATCTCTCGGCCTTTCCTGGCTTGGTGGTGTTTTCTTTCTTTCATAACTTTGCTCTGCCAGTGGGTTAAGCATGACTCCATTTCTACAACATCCTAGAGGATTTTGGAAATGGAAAACTACAGAAGATGCTGATTGACCACATTTAAATGAGACAGCTGGGCTTCCCTGGTGGCGCAGTGGTTGAGAGTCCGCCTGCCGATGCAGGGGACACGGGTTCGTGCCCCGGTCTGGGAAGATCCCACATGCCACAGGGCAGCTGGGCCCGTGAGCCATGGCCTCTGAGCCTGCGTGTCCGGAGCCTGTGCTCCGCAACGGGAGAGGCCACAACAGTGAGAGGCCCGCGTACCGCAAAAAAAAATAATAATAATAAAATAAAATAAAGGAGACAGGGCTTTAAATAGGACAAAGTCAGAAACTCCAGAATACGGGCCAAAACCTTACCTTTTCAGACCCCAGAGCACCAGATTCTGACTAGTGTGGATCCTGCAAGTTGCATAGTGCCAGAAAGTGCTAAAAAAAAAATGCAGAATGGTTTTTGAAGTGCTCTGAACATATTTTTTTATCTAAATGAGTATAGTGTTGCCCCATTTTGTATATGTGTGTGTTTTCATCCTATGTGAAGTACCTGACCCCTTATTCTCTAGTTCTAAGAAGTAGAACTTTTAAAAAGTAGAAGACAGTTTTCTTTCTCCATGTCTTTGGATACACTTTTAATGTCTCCTTGGATCATCCTAAGAACATCCTTTTCTGGCTCTTCTGCAACGCAAGGATGCCCTCAGAGGAGGTTAGAGCCCCATTTGCCCCCCAAAGGCCCCAAGATGCTGTTCTTTCCTAGAGCTCCTGTGGCATCTCTCACCAGCAGCTCTGGCAGATCTCAAGGTAAGGGCAGCTCCATTTTTAACCTTAGAAAACTTGTTTTCCTTATAAGTTCTTTCCTCTGCCCCAAACCCCATCATTTTCAGGATGACGGCTCTGTTCAGAAAGACTGAGGTTTCCAGGAATCAGACCTTCAAACAAGCAGGGATTTCTAGTATTATCTTTCTGGATTCCAAAAACGATGTTAGAATAGTGTTCTAAAGTAATAGAGTAAATAAGTGATGACAATTTGATTCAAACCCCAGTAAGCTGGACCCCAACTTCCCTGGTCTTAACCACTTGCATAGAAGCCTAGAGCAAACATAGGAGTTCTATGTTTGAAATATATTTTTTAAATAAAATCTATTTAAAAATTTAAAATATATTTTTTACATTTATGTTAATTTTTAAAAATATTTTTGGAAAAAATGTTAATGATTAATCTTAGGGGAAAGAAACTGCCAGCTTTTTATCAGAGTCTCAGTAATGACTTAATCAATCAGAAACCACTGGTTTAAGTGGACTTATCAGAACTCTAGTCCAGGGAAAGCAAATTAGATTCAGTTCCCCTATGTGGCCCCTCTGATCTGTGGAGTGATGTGGTTTGGAGTGCTGTGTTCAGACAGATTCTGAAGCATTACTGGATCAGCAGAAAAAAACATGCACAGAAATATCTGTTGTGACCTCATTTGGATAATGATTTGAACAGCCTATTTTAAAAAATCATGAGACATCAGGGAAATCTGCACACTGAACATTTAATGATATTAGGGAATTATTAATGCTTTAGATGTGATCATGGTGGTGTGATTACATTTTGTGATTGTTTCTTTCAAATATACATTCTAAAATATTTACAGATGAAATACTACTACGTCGGCGATTTGTTTCAAAATGAGGGAGGGGGTGGGATATGGTGCTGGCTAGGGAGTAGGTGGAGGAATAGAGAAAACCAGATTGACCTTGAGTTGATCATTGTTGAGGAATCATTAAAATATTCCATCTTGCATAAATTTTTCCATAATACAAAATGTCCTTTTTTAAAAAGGTAAATCCAAAATGTTTTTAAAGGAAAGTAAAAGAGATACCTACCATGGATATGGTGAGTGGGGTAAATTGGAAGTTTGGTGGATGGGGAGGTAAGGTCTCTGTATAAGAAGAGTGAACTCTGTGCTAATCTCATCATAGTATTCTATAAATGAGGAAACAGATTCAAAGAGGAAGGTGACTTGCTCAAAATCACATTGCTAGAGAATAGAAGAATTAGTTAATGTCCAGGACCCTAAACCTAACAGCCTCTCTACTACAACCACCCCATGCCATGGGTGTAATGGCTTAATGTCAGAGCATAAAACATATTAAAATATCTTTCCTGCCCCTCTGGGTCCAAAGTGTCCTGAAGAATTGTGCAAACTATTCAATGTCAACTAATCAGAAAGGGCTTTTTTAGAGACATTTAGTTTAATTGTATTTTGATTGTAGTTTTATAAATTGTAATTTCTAGAATGACTATAGATTCATGTGCAATTGTAAAAAGCAATACAGAGAGATCCTACATACTTTTACTCAGTTTCAGTGCTAACACCTTACAGAACTAGAGTAGAATGCCACAGCCAGGAAATTAGCATTGATACAACCCACCAATCTTATTTGGATTTCCCTAGTTCCACATGCACTGGTGTGTGTGTGTATTTAGTTCTATGCCATTTTGCATGTGTAGATTCCTGTAGTCACCACCTTAGTCAAGATACACAAGAGTTCCATCACCACAAAGATCCTTACAAAGGGGTGTTTTAATACATCACTATCACTGAGCATGAAATTCAAAACCAAAGAAATTATTGCCAACCCATAAATACTTTATTTTCTACTTGGATAGGGACTTGAGTAACCAAGAGAATGAAGCTAACCAAATGTGCAATATGAGTAAAAGAAGATGAAAGAAAATTGGTCCAGGTACATAAATGGATCCCATTTAAAAAAGTCAAGAATATTTTTGAGACTATTTTATAAAGCTGTATGTAATAAAAACTCCAATTTTCACACATTCAAATAACCAGATTTGTCATTTTTTTCTCCTTTAGCAAATGACTTAACTTCTCTCAGATGGAGCTTTTCATCTGTAAAATGTGCATAATTATACCTATTTATGGGGCAACTTGTGAAGATGAAATAATATATAAGAAAGCACTTTAAAAATGGTAGTAAAGTACTACTACTATCAAAAATATTGTGATGATTTTCATGAAGATAACACAAATGATAAATAATTAGGCTGACATCAAAAATTTATTTTTTAAAAGGATCTTCCAGGATATACCATATGCTCAATACTAGTTTATCCAATGTACCATACATCTTAATCCTATAGGTCTATAAAAAGGTCACTGATGCTATGTATGATAATTCATGGGGGCTGAAAAATTCTGAAGCATCAGTATCTCACCCAAGGAAGAGCCCACTGAGAGTATTCAAACTTTCAGAGACAGAAAGGATTTTAATCTAATTGATAAATATACTGGTACCCAAAAATATCAAGGGACTTTTGGATCTGTATTGACGTTTTATTCAGTTCTAAATCTTTGACATAGTCTCTCAGACATACAGTAATTGTGAGTTTTCACTTTAATATTTGATTAACCAGGACACTGGATTCCTTAAGAAATTGGTACCCTGGAGAGGTAGCAGCATGGCAAAGTGTGGATGGATTGAGACCATGAACAAAAAGCTATAAGCCCAGAACAGGCCCTGCTACTAAAGGTAATACTTCACCTCTTCAAGTCTTATGAGGAACTAAAGGGGTTAACCCACCAAATTTCTTTGAGGTTTACAGTTCTATGTTTCCACTAAGTGTTTAAGTTCTTCACTGCTGATACTACCTGTCTTCATCAGCTCTCAGGAAAGTGGAAACACTAAATCAAGCACACTCCTTGGGCATGCAGGTCCACTTTTATGGCAATTTATTAGTTATGCAAATTATTTTTATTTCTACCAGGTAATGGAGTTTCCGTTTTTAAAACAACTATCATGGAATCTTCTCTTTTCAAATACTGCCCCCGACCCCTGCCACCTCCCCAAACAGAAACCACCCTGGAAGGAGCAGATCTTAGTGAAATTTTAGAAGCAGTGGCCTTGCCTGATAGGCTCTATTTAAACACCACTTCTAGAATTAAATGCCAAATCCTCAGTTCAATGCACTGCTTCATTAGTTATTAATGAGGCAACATATTTGTTCAAAATTTATGATTGTTGACTTGCTCCCATCACTGTATGAAATATTAACGTAGCATTTGTACTTGCAACCATTTGCAGACATTAGATTGTGTATTTGCATATTCATGAACACTCATAAATGTTTAAGGAGACAGCACAGAAAGCATGGGAGCTGTCAGACAGCCAGTAAAAAGGCATATTTACAGCGTTAATAAGTATTTGAGTTTATAGGCCAAAACGATGAGTAACAAATTAAGTGAATTTCTGGTTTGCCTATTGCAGAGAACTAGGGATTTTGCCATTTTTTTAAAGCTTTGTAAACGTAAAATTCATTTCATAGATGCTGAATAAATGCTTATTGTTTAGTCACCAAATGTATGGCTTTGCTGCACAGAAATTCCTAAGTGTGTTAGGCTTTTAGAAATTTCATTTTCATCCTTGCTGATTCATAGTTCCTCTGCCTTGGGCTTCCCTTCTATCAACGTAATGTGGAAAAGCAAATGTGTCATATACTGAGCCATAATTATTTCCTATTTTAGTTCTATTGAGGAACCTGGGCAAATATATGCTCCTGTGTTACAATACTAGCCAAGGTACTTGACTTAGTCTATCAACCTATAAAAACTTGGGCCTAGAGGTTAAAGGGTGCATGGAGCATTAATGGACAACGAGAGAGAGAGGCATAAAGCATCCAACTAACAAACCCCTGACTTACAAATAATCTACATATACAAATGGTCTCTAACATCCCATCAAACCCACTCTATTACAGGGAACTTTACCCCTTGCATGATGAAAAACCAAGGAACTTTTGGAAGTGTTATGGGTCAATAATGGGGAAAGTGTTAAATTGGATCCCTACCTCATGCCATACACAAAAAATCAATTCCAGATACATTAAAATAACTGGAGATTGAAGGAATAGCTGTAAAGTTTATATTACATAAAACCAATACAGAAAAATGTCTTCATGACCTCAGGGCATGGAAGAAAGAATCAACCCACCTTATGGACAGTGTTACTACCTGGGCCACATCATTGTTAAATGTCTCAAATATCATCTCTGGGTAAACGGATGTGTAAGGTAGCTCACCATATCCTTGTACCAGCAAAAGAAGGGGGTCAAGGTGGGTCATCGCTGGCCTCTGTGTAATGGCCTAATTTTTCTACTGGTCACTGCATGCCCTGCTGGCATCTGCTACTCAAATCTGCAACTGGTGTATTTAGGTTCTTTTCCTTCTTGGCTCAGCAAGGACATGATGCCTACTCAGGTGACCCAGTCCCAGCTCAACTTTTGCTCATACTATTTAACTCTGACATCTGAAAGTGATTTCCATTTGATGTTTAGCCTGGGTAACCTCCTCAGCAGGCCAAGGCAACAGGGCCAGTTTACCATCATTGCAGTGATTCCCAGTAATCTTACCTGCCAGAAGTACCACCACCTTCCTTCTGTGTTTCTCCATAGAGCAAGTTGGAACTTCTAGGTATTTTGGAAAGCATAGGAAACTAAGTAGGGTAGGAGACCCGGTTCAACTTGTCCCCCTCTTAATCATGACATAAGAGCAATTTTATTCTGATTCATAGATTGGTGTAGAGAGGGTAGGAGATTACTGTATGAAATGGTGTTCTCTCAGAATATCACATAACAAACAGAGGGAAACTCCTTGTACTTTCAGAATTTTTGTGATTTGCACTGAGGTGGGAGGTTAACATAGATGGTGAGTCTGGTGTGTTTGTCTCTGATCTCTTCTTTGCATCTCTTTGTCTCCCTTCCCTTCCCCACAATCATCTTGGGCTAACAGAGAGATTTTTCCTCCCCCTTCTGTGCAGCAATAACCTCCCCTACAACATGTCGTCTCTTTCCAGAAACACATTTACTCTGTCCTTTCCCTGGGGCTATGATGGCAGAAAGGCTACAGAGAAAAACACACTGACTTTCTGGGAAGGGAATAAAATCTAACCTTCCATGCACACAGCCTTTGATGAGTCAGAGACAATGCACACACACACACACACAGAGCACACTCACAGACAAACACATATTTTAACTTCCACTGATCAGAAGAAATTCATTTATTAATTCAACATATATTTGTTGTGACCCCCATATAGGTACAGTGGTGTAGAAAACAGAGAAAGCTCTTCTTTAAATGAATTGTATATTCTATTTCCAGGAAAGAAATAAGGAATAAACAAAACAATCAAATAAATAAATAATCTATCAGGTTATTATAAAATGCTAAGGGAAAAATAAAGCAGGGTAAGAGGACAGAGTCCGATGGATTGATGGGAAGGATGCTTTATTGGCTATGATGACCAAGGAAGTTCTCTCTTAAAAGATGACTTTCAAGCCGGGACCAGAATAAACAGAAGGAATAAGCCATGTGGACAGATGGTGAAAGATCATTGGAGGCAGAGGAAATAGCAGGTCAAAGGCCCTGAGGCCAGAGCATGCTGGGCACAGTTCAGCATTACTAAGGAGGCCACTGTAGTGAGAAAGGAAGAGGAGAGGTAGATGAGGTCCGGGAGATGCTGGCAGGAAAAATCATAAGCTTAGATCACAAATTCAGATTTTATTCTTCATGGTTAGAGAAGCTATTGCAAAATTTCTAGAAGAGTGATGCGATCTCACTCTGGCTGCTACATTGGGAATGGACTCTACAGGGCAAACGTGAAAGCTGAGAGACCAACTCAAAGGCTCCTGCAATAATCCAGGTGAAAGTGACTCAGACCAAAGAACTGACTACAGACGTGAGGAGAAATTGTTGCATTCTGCAGATATTTTGAGGATAAAGCCAGGGGGATTTGGATATAGAGTGTGAAACAAACAAACAAAAAGAGTCAAAATGATTCCAAGGTCTGGGACCTGAGGAACTTGAATAATGTTGAGATGAGGAAGGCAGTGAGAGAAGTAGTTTGGAGCTGGGGATCAGAGTTCAGTTTTGGACATATTTGGGATACGTATCTCAACCAGAGAGAGATGTTAAATAGGCAACTGGATATGTGAGTCTGAAGTTAATAGCATAAGTCAAGGATGGAGCTAAAATATGAGTCATTGACATAGAGGAGAGATATGAAGCCATTGTACCGGATGAGATCACCTAGGGTGGAATTTTAGACAGAAGAGAAAATAGAGGTGAGCATTAATCCGTATAACACTCTAATATTTAGAGGTCATGGGTCTGAGAATAATCTAGAAAAAGAAGACAAATCAGTCATTGGGGCAAGAGGAAAATAAGAAAAACGTTGAAATCAAGGAAGTGTTTCAAGGAGCAAGGGTAGCTGGGGGGTGGAAGTGGGATGAGGGAGAATTTCCCATTGGCCTTTGCATGTGGGAGCCATCAGTGCTTGGTGAGGTCAGTGTCTGTAGGGCCTTAGTATGATGGTTCAACAGAGAAAGGAGAGGGGGAGAAAAGCTTTGAAAACAAGTGAATTTTGACATAGACATCTTTCAACCTTGACCCTATGGTCAAGATTGGTCCCTTCAAAGGACAGAACAAAATGGAGAAGCCACCTCTCCTTCTCTATAAAGAACCTGCCCTGAGTACTCCAGCACAGGGAGTGCAAGTTTCTAAAGCTCCTACAGCAGCAAGCAGTGAGCTCCGTCTGCACTGCTGAACCCAGATATGCTTCAGGAGTGGAACACATCTTTGTTAATTCAGTGCCTCCATTACATCCTATTCCCAGCTCCATCCTCAAGCCCCTCCAGCCCCTCCAGCCCCTCCAGCCCCTCCAGCCCCTCCAGCCCCTCCACTGATGCTCCAGAAGCACAGTCCAACTTGAACTGGGCAGCCTGCCGGTGGGGGTGGTGTGGGGGATGAGCAGTGGAGGCTGTAGCCAATTCAGGCAGGTTGGTGGCATCCTAATAAAGCTTCTATTTATCTAACCCCACGTTCCAAGGAGCTCCATGGACCTTAAAGACATTAGCTCATGCCTTCTCCTCACTATGAAGTGGGGAGTCAGGTTCCTTGGGCTCTGTTCTACATATGAATAAAATAATGTGTGACACCAAAGACTGTGACCATCTCAGAGCCATGGATTATTCAGCATGACTGGAGCACCTTCGTGGCTGAGGAGCTCACCAGGATGAAAGAGCCACATTAGAGTGTAATTTGCATGAGGGAGGCAGGACAAGAGTGGTTAACCGTGCAATCTAAGGACAAATATGTGAAACTGACCTGAGCTCTGCGTACGGGGGTCAGTATTAGGTTGTGTGAGGGCTTAGCCCCTTGCTTTACATTGTGACTCCACCCAGGACACTTGTAACTGTAATAGAACCACCTGAGGATTCAATAACATAGCACATGTAAAGGACTTCAAATAGAGCCTAGCACAGAGTAAGCACTCATTGATGACATGTGAAAAAATAGGTTTATGTAATACTACTACTAATAGCAATTATTATTTAAGGAGAATAAAAGAATACATAGTATATATATATATATATATATATATATATATATATATATATATATATATATATATATATATATATATATATATATACTTACCTTTCTAGCTCATTCTATCGAGAGAGAGAATATTCTACCAGTCTTCTTCTACTTACAGAGATGGTTGTTTGAAAAAGGAGGGGCCTTATCTAGGAACTTGGTGTCACCAAACAGAGAATTATCATGTAAGTCAGAGTAATTCTAGCTACTTTAAAAAGTTAAACCCCAAAGTTCAGTGACTTAATACACTAAATGATTTCTTGATTGCGTAGTAGCACCGGTCAGGTGAACAGGCTGGCGAGCAGTCCTTCTGCACATGATTGTTCAAGGACCTAGACTGATGCCAAATGCAACATGTGGCTTTCAAGGTCACCCTGGAGGTCATCTCCAATACCAGAAGGGGAAAAAAACATGGAGGAGCATGCAGGGTGTATGTGCTACGAGGAGAGGCTTAGCATGGACCAAGTCTAAAAATGAAACACAACACTTTCACTTCAGGGACTTCCCTGGTGGCTCAGTGGTTAAGAATCCGCCTGCCGATGCAGGGGACATGGGTTTGATCCCTGATCCAGGAAGATCCCATATGCCACGGAGTAACTAAGCCCGTGCGCCACAACTACTGAGCCTGTGCTCTAGAGCCCACGAGCCACAACTACTGAAGCCCGCACATCTAGAGCCTGTGCTCTGCAACAAGAGAAGCCACTGCAATGAGAAGCCCACACACCACAATGAAGAGCAGCCTCTGCTTGCCGCAACTAGAGAAAGCCCGCGCACAGCAATGAAGACCCAATGCAGCCAATAAATGAAAAATTTTAAAAAGATAAAGAGTTAAAAAAATAAAAACATTTTCACTTCATTTCATTGGGTAGCACTCAGCTGGAATACATATCTCAACCAGAGGGAGATGTTAGGTAGGCAGTTGGATATATTAGGATCTAGAATTCAGAGAACAGGTCCAGGCTAAAGCTGCAAACGTGAGAGTGAAGCCCTGACACTGGGAGGTGGGATCCTGGAAAATACAAACACTGGAGGGGCAACCACTTCCCAGTGTCAAGATTGTGCCACGGAAGCTCTCAGCTCCACTTCCAAGACTCTGCTCATTCTGCATGTACCGGAGTGTGCAGATCAGAGGAAGATAACTTTTCTGATAAGAAAATGCTCAGATATAAAAGACTGAACCTGATATCAGTTGAAGTTTGAATCAAAGTTAGCTTGCCGAACAAAGTAATAGGGGAGCAGCTCCTTCCACTGGCTAACTGGGAAGGGAGGAAGATGGGGTGCATGGGAGCAGGGAGGAGATGGGGAGAAGGGGTGATAACTCAAGGGCAGGGCAGATACAGCGACCTTCTAGAAACAGTGGCCACTGAGAGCTTTCATGTGAAGAGATAGCCCAGGAACTTTAGGATATTAACTCTTCATGATTTCCTGCTCCGGCTTATACAGTGGTCCTTCTCTGTTTTCCCAGGGTAGAGCTAGGCTTTGAGAGACCTCACACTTATACAATTTGGGAGCCCCTCATTTAAAAAAAGAACAAAAAATTGCAAATACAAAATTTAGTTACAAAGTGAATATTTATCTAGAACAAGAAAATGGATCACAACAAATTCCACATTTTAGAAGCAACAAATACCACAGACATCATGAAATCCAGACAAATAACACAATATTTTTATTAATTAGCAGCCTGAATCACTTCTATCATTCTTTTTTTTTTGACATCTTTTGGCTACATCTGCTTTGATTGTCACTTCTTATAACAAGGGCTTTATAATACAGTTTTTCATAGAATTAAAAGATAATTCAATCATTCTTCTTGGAGAGTTGATTAGAATACATTTTTATTGTTGATAATTTTAAAAGGTTTCTTTCAGATTCACAATTTGTTATGGTCAATGTCATGTAAATCTGGAGGATTTTTGTGAAATTTAGGAAAACTTCTACCAAGTTTGTTATATGCACATTTACAGATGTACTTAACCTCTGAGGACTGCTACGTGCTTTTGCTCTGCAAACACAACAATTATAGTCTATTCTGCACAATTCCCACCAAAAGAGAAAAAACTATGGTGCATTTCTAATTGTATACGCTGAAGAAATGGAATATACTCCTGACAGATCACTTATCAGTCTTTAGGGAGAACTGAATCCTCCCCTTCCAATGATAAACATCAATCTTTGGGAGACTGTGTGCAGACTAGCTTCTGGCCTCATACTCTTTGCTGTTTCTCCTTTATCACCCACATCCTTGCAGTGTCAGGTGCTGTTGGATAAATGCATTTCACTATACAACATCTGACTCCCTCCCCCACCCAGTGAGCAGTTCGAGGACCTTGGGTACCAGCCCCCTACTGGAACCTCCAGCAACATCACTGAACTAAACTCCAAAGTCCCTGTGAACCACAGACACTAAATTCCTCTAAACCAAACTAAGCTCCCCACCTTAGTTGAATCCAAAAATGCTCACATGTGCTTCAGTACCTTCCGATTTGAAGGGAAGTGTGATTAAGGGGAAAGGATTATCGGTCTTAATCAATTGTTATTAAGATAGCTTGTATTTTAATATATTAAATAATTCAAAATTATTAATTTTATTTAATTAAAAATATGACTATGTGAGCACATTGCCGGTGCCTTAAAAGAGGCCAACGTAAGTAAGGGTCCCTTTGCTTCCTTAGCTTCGTGGTAAATCCCCTCTGGTTCTCCCCACCCCCTCAAGCAACTGGTGTTCAGCACACAGCTTTATGTTAGCGCGTTGTTGTTGTGTTCGTTCCCTAGGGCTGCTATAACAAATTACCTTAAACTGGGTGGCTTGAAATGACAGACGTTTATCTTCTCATAGTTCTGGAGGCTAGAAGTCTTTAACAAGGGTGTCAGCCAGGCCACACTCCATCTGACTCCCTAGGGGAGAACCCTTTCTCGCCTCTTCCAGCTTCTGGCGCCTCCTAGCAATCACTGGTGGTCCTTGGCTTGTTGGTGCATCACACCAAACTCTCCCTCTGTCTTCACCTCTCCTTCTTCTCTGTTTTTTTCTGTCTCTTATAAGGGCACTCTCATTGGATGTAAGGGCCACCCTAAGCCAGGATGATCTTGACCCTCACCTTAATTGCATCTGCAAAGACCCATTTTCTGTCAATGTAAATTAGGATATTTGTTACATTAATAAACAGTGTAAGTCAATATATTAGCTTATGCTGATAAATATGTGATATCTATCTATATTGTTATAGATATCTTTGAAGATAAAAAGGAAGGAAAAATGTCCAATGAAGAAAGAATGGCTGATTTAACTTTTGAGAACTCAGTAATTCCTAATAGTGAGATTTCATAAAGGTTAACAATTACAGTTTATGAAGAAAACACTTAGCTGATCCTCTGATTGTAAGAGGGTCTTTCATGGTGGTTGATGGGGACTCTCAGGTCAGTCCAAGACCACCACCACCCTTCCTTGGAACAAACGACTATGAGGCTGGATGCTGCAGCTGGAGTGGGTCAGAGTTATTCTGAGATCGAAGTTCAGGGCTTCAATGTCTCAAATCCTTCTCCTAGTGTATCAGCAAAATATGCCAGTATTTGAGGAATGTCACCTCCCATGGACTCTTTAGTGTCACAGCCCTCTGCCTGGTCCTCACCCCTCAATAAAGTGCTATCCCTAGTGATCACAGTTTCGCAGGATCAGCCTGGGCAGAACCAGGCTTGGAAGGCTTGTCATCAGTACATTTGGCCTCTCTACTGTGATCTCATTATAGTTTTTCTAGAGCCTTCCTTTCTTTCTTCTTTTTCTGAGCTGCCATGGCCTTGAGATTTTCCACTTGGGATGAAAGATCTCACCAATGCTTTACTGTTAATTTAATTTGATGCCTCCTTTCCCAGGACTGTTTACATGCTTTCTCTGTTTCTAGGAGGAAAGAAGATAAAAAAGGAAAGGAGGTAAAAAAGGAAAATTCCAAATACCTTGTTACCTGTGTACGGGAGATATTTTGCAACCAGGATTTCCCATCATCCTTGGAATCACCTTTCATAGGAAAACAGCCCAGTGCCTTCCATGAAAGAACCCAGCCCTTCTCAACCTGAAATGCTAATGACATTGGCATTTAGCAGACACGGTATAGTGTAGACATTCATATCTCAGACTAGGATTTGTCATTCCTGATACCAGATGGTATTCAAGACATGGGATTTTCCCCCTTGCTCCTTTAGTACTATTCCCTCTTGCAAACAAAAGCTTTTTACATGGTGAGTAATTTGTAAAGCATAAACTGGACTCATAAATAAATATTTATTTTTATGTAAATCTTGGCAAACTGAGGCAGCTACTTTACAGATGTGATTAAAATTTAAAAGGCAGCATTGTGAATAGAAGATAATAAAAGGTCGTTATTTACAATGGCCCTATTTACAATAAAGTGCTAAATTTATTTTAATAAATAATAATTTTATATTTATGGACAGTCATTTATAGACAAGCAATAAAAACTTCCATTTCTGCTTACCGGATTTTTCAGTACGGTATATAAATCAAATTCTTCACTCAACCCTGCATTCATACTTTGAGCTTGCTGGGTTTTATCTGAGTAGTCAAGTCTGTTGTTTCTTAAATCTGTTTTCTTTATAATAAATGACTTTATTGATTTGGTTTGAGCTCAGCTCCAAATATAGCAGAATAACACTAATAGTCCAAGAAAGAGAGGGAAATGAGAGAGCATTTTATCAGCATGTTTCAGAGTTGCAGGTAAAAACCATGGTGGTTAGCAATTTCTTTGTACAGTAACCACTTACAAAGACTTTAAATAGGAGGCTGTTAATAGCAGAGTCCAAGTCACCATGTTTTCTTCTGACTTTGGGTGACTTTTTTCTTTTCTAGCAAGTTTTTTTTTGACTTGATTATGTTTAATAACTTTAACTGATGACAAAGGGAAAGTTTTTCTGTGGGGGAAAATTGTGTGGTTGGAAGTTTCCCTTCCCTGCCTTATTCTATCATAGAAAAGGGCCTATGCTAGTTTTAACCCCAAAGACAATATTGTCAAAATAGGTTTAATGGGTTAAAAAAAATTCACTAAGTTGGACCAGTGAGAAAAGTCAACCTATGCTGAGATATTACGCCTGTCGTTTTATTTATTCAGTCAAGAATTATTTATTGAGCACAAACTATGTGCTAGGCTCTGCATAAGATACTACAGTTAGAGCAAGTTGTCAGGAAGTTGGCCGATCCCTAGGAAAGAGCCAAGGGCAAATGTGTGTCCAAAGGCATCCACTGCAATAATGAATGGATGATGTCCAAGAAGATTTGTATCTGTCGACATAAAGAATGGGTGGGAAAAGTCAAGACACTAAGAAACAAATTCTTTCTCATGCAAAAAGGGTAGAAGCAGTGGGACTTTGATGCACTTGATCAGGACTCTTGCTTTAACAACTTCTGATTATCATCACCCAGTTGGACCTTAAAGGTAACTCTGACAACTGAGTGAGAATCTTGTGGACACTTAGGGGTGAACTTGGGATGCCTGACTCTGCCTTGTGCTCCCTTCACCATCGAAATGTCATAATCTATAAAATGTTACAACCAAATATGAAATATTACAACTAAATGATGAATTCATTAGCTCAATTTATCTGTTCTCATGGCTGAACAATGACTCTAAACTTTAGATCTATTCTTATCTCCAATACTATAAATTCCAATACTATAAATACATGCTTGATACGGGGACAAAGACAGGGTTTTCTTCTGATATTGCACTACGAACCCAAAGGGTATTAGACTGCAACCCCAGTGACTCACATCTCGCAGTAGTCATGCCTGTGTGATCCCCTCCCACACTGACTCTTGGCTTGGCCAACGAGATATTAGCAAACACAATGTCTATAAAAAATTAATATCATACTGGGTGAAATAAGCCAGACAGAAAAAGATGAATATCATATGATATTGCTTTTAGGTGGAATCTAAAAAAATGATACAAATGAACTTATGTACAAACCAGAAATAGACCCACAGACATAGAAAACAAACTTATGGTTACCAAAGAGGAAAGCTGAGGGGGAAGGATAAATAGGAATTTGGGATTAACATATACACACTATTATATATAAAATAGATGATCAGTAAGGACCTACTGTATAGCACAGGGAACTATACTCAATATTTTATAATAACTTATAAGGGAAAGGAATCTGAAAAAGAATATATATATATATATATCTGAATCACTTTGCTGTACACCTGAAACTAATACAACATTATAAATCAACAGGTCTATGAGATCCAAGAAAAAAAGAGAGAGAGAGATGAATAAGTGCTTGCTCATTAGGGCTCTTGGAATGCTCAGTATTGGAATCCAGCTGCCATGTAAAGAAGTCTGAAGTAGTCATGTGGAAAGAGAGAGAGAGAGAGAGAGAGAGAGAGAGAAATTCCAGTCTTCAAGCCACCCTCACCAACATCCCAGACACATGAGTGGAGCTATCTGGGTTATCCCAACCCCAGATACCATTTGACTGCAGCCACATGAGAGATCCTGTGTGAGACCAGCAGAAGAACCACCAAGCTGAGCCCCAGCCATCCACAGAGTCCTAAGAAAGATTGTTATTTGAAGCTACCATGTTTTGGGGTAGTCTGTTACACAGTAAGAGATACCTGAAACATCAAGGGACTTTGAATAAATGCAAAAAAAGAAGAAGAAAAGAAGAGAAATAAGAGGAGGAGAAAACAAAATTTACTTCTATACATCTAAGAGTTTATACCAAATAAACAAGTTGACAAGACTTGCTAAGAGTTTTTCAGATTGTAACCATTTCCTCGGTTTATATATAACTTTTAAAACTAATTATATTGTCACTGTCTAGTATATATCTTCACAAGAAGCAAATTCCAAAATCAGCCTCCCAGTGGAAAATTCGCCCATGCAGATGACCAATTGTGAAAATCTGTGTGCAACTTTGTGAAAGAGCATCAAACTTAGAACCAATGACAAGGCCTTCAGAAGTAACGATTCCACCTCAAGGCCCACATTAGCTGAACATTGCTCTGGTAGAGTTATAAGCTGACATCTGCAAAGAATTTACAGCAACCACTGTTATCTAACACCTCCTCTCCAATTAAGAATACTGACCTTGGGCTTCCCTGGTGTCACAGTGGTTAAGAATCCACCTGCCAATGCAGGGGACACAGATTCGAGCCCTGGTCCGGGAAGATCCCATATGCCGCAGAGCAACTAAGCCCGTGCGCCACAACTACTGAGCCTGTGCTCTAGAGCCTGCGAGCCACAACTACTGAAGCCTGTGTGCCTAGAGCCAGTGCTCCGCAACAAGAGAAGCCACCACAATGAGAAGCACATGCACCGCAACGAAGAGTAGCCCCCGCTCGCTGCAACTAGAGAAAGCCCGCACGCAGCAACAAAGACCCAACGCAGCCACAAATAAGTAAATTAAAAAAAGAAGAATACTGACCTTTTCAAAGTTTTAAGGAATGGTAGTTTTTAAATTTTTTCTCTTCCGTTATTTTAAAATCAACCTTTACATCGTCCTTGGATATTCAACACTAAATCACATAGTACAGTCTCAATTTAATCACACTGAAATGAATCCAGTAGTCAAGGAATGGTTGTCAGAAATGGCTTACAAAGAAAGGCCTGGGGGTAACATGATGAAGGCAGAAAAAGCAAATATCGAACCGTTGTGGTTCTCTTTGTTTGGCAGTACTTCCTCCACAGTTTTCTCTTTTTAACAGAGAGCTAAGAACGCTTCATCTTTGTATTTCTCAGGGGATTCTTGGAGTTTGAAGAGGCCAAGCTTTCCTACCTGCAGCTGAAGATTAAGGCTTTAGAGACTTCTGGAGAGGCTGCTTCTCCCGGGTTACTGATAGAGAGGACAAGAACTACTGACTGCTCTGGATGGGAACAAACAGGCACAGTTTGGGGTCATCCTGCTTCGTGGACGGCAGCTGCCCACCATGACATGGTGGGATATTAATGGTTAGTAAACCTCTGGTGCTTGGGAAGAATTTGAAAGGAAAGGAGTGTGAATTGGGAATTCTTAGGTCTAGCTGGGGAAAGATATTTAGAAAAATACTAACTCATTAGAAGAACTGCTTTCAAATAAAATCTAAGTTAACCAAGCTCCTCAGGGAATGTCCATTTTGAAAATTTAACTTTCTCATTAACTATTATTTTTATAAGTTGTATTAGTTTCCTATTGCTGCTAACAAATTACCACAAACTTAGTGGCTTGATTAAAACAACAAAATTTATTATCTTACAGCCCCAAAGTCAGAGTCAGAAATAAGTCTTACAGGCTAAAATCAAACAGGTAGGACTGGTTTCTTCTGGAGACTCCAAGAGAGAATCTGTTCTGTGCTTCTTCAAGTTTCCAGAGGCTCTCAGTATACCTTGGTTTGTGGCCACATCACTCCCACTCTGCGTCTATCATTATATCACTTTTGTCACCTGACTCTGGAGCCCGAGCCCTAATCATCCAGACTCCACCAAATTGCAGTGGCTAACACCCTGCCATGGCCCATGCCCAGCTCTCCCACAGTGGGTGATGATGGTCCCCCAGAGGGAGAAGAGGAGATGGGGTTCATGTTCAGATAGATAGAGCACCCATTTCCCCTGCTTGGTGGACCTTGACATACCTGTATTCAGAAAACTTGTCACTTCCTTATCGAATCCATTATCGATTTATTGGGCATCTTTTGTACTGCGTACTTTAACCTCAAGAGCTTCTTAAGGCCTCTTTTGAGAATGGGAGAGGGTGTGAATGCCTGTTAAAGAATCTTGTCTTACCCTCCTGACTTTCATATGGATTCTGAGTGGCTTTGTTCAGGCCAGGCTGAGGGCAGTGACGCTAGTCTTTCAGTGTCTACTGGCAGCGACAGTAGAGAGGGACATTCACTTTGAACTTCATCATCCCAGCTCAGAGACAGAGCTGCCCAGAAGACTATGCTGGAGTGTGCTGGGCAAAGCAGCAGGTGTTTAAGAAGGCAAAGAGGCAAAAGCACGTTGTTAGGAAAAATTGTCCCCAAGCCATGAATTGGCCTTTTATCACTGTCACTATGGCTTATAAACCCCTGTAACGTGTGGCTTTCAGAGAGGGGAAGCTAAGTTCAGGGCCCGATGCCCTGCCAAGAGCTTTATAATGCATAGAACAAAAAAGATGAAATGTTTCTCCAGCCACATGGCCTTCCCTCCCCACCCAACCCCCTTCCCTGGGGGAAAATCATAAACACAGACAGCAGAATGATGCACCTTTATTATTTCTCGAGTTCTTTCTCTGCAGATGACCTATAGAAGTGATTTAATGTAGATCTGCTGGAGTTGCTGCACTTTCCATGGGCTCCTCCAGCCAAAACTGGTTGATTTCTTTGGGGTGTTATCACTCTGACCTGCTCCACAAAGTAGCAAACAAAGTCCAGCAGGATATATCAAGCTCAGCTGGACTCTTTGCTTTCACACAACCTGCTTGATTAGGAGAATCGCTGTGCCCTTGTCACAGGGCTCCTGGTACAGTCGGCAAAGATTGGGCTGCCATTGATTTCTGCATAATATGGATTTACACTGCCTCTTCACAGCAGCGTGGCTCTCACACCCCACAATAACCTAGCAAGGATTGTTTTGTTTTCTTTCCAGGCTTCTTCTGCTGCTTCAGACTTATACCGAGGTTGAGTTCTAAAAACATGTCATTCCTGGAGGTAATATGTGGCTTATTACCCAGCGCTTTATGCTGCATTAATTGCAGCTTGATTTAGACATTTCCCATTTGGTGACTGAGTTGCGATCGTACAGACATGTCATGTTCTAAATCAATAACGTGGAAGCAGAAAGAGAGCCAAACAATTGTATGTGCCTCGTTCTTCTCAGGGGAAGGCCCAGGCAATTGTTACCGGAACATGATGCTATTTGTTTATTGGGAAGTAGTGTTTATCTGGTTCCTTTCTTAGAGTGGTTATTCACCCTGGACCTGCCTTCAGGAGCCTCACCCTTCATGTCTATGTCTCTTTCCCTGTTAAAAAAAAAAAAATCACTAAGTTTGAAAGTGAGTGAACAAGGTACAGAGGTTTTATTAAACATTCTAAGACATGCTCCATAATATGTAAATAGCAGGGACAAAATATGGATTTGGTGACCAAATCTTACTTTATTCAATTACTCATTATTTAAATTTATGGTGATGTTCTAGCAATCATTAAGGAAGAACAATTTAGAGCCATGTCTTCATGCTCATTTCAGCATTATGCATATAGTGATTATAGTATGTATAGTGAAGACTGGAAAATAGCATAAACATCCAACAGCGGGATGTAATAAATAAATTACTGCTCCTTCATCCTGTGCAATTATATTCAGCCACAAAGTAACACAACATTGTAGATCAACTATACTCCAATAAAAATTTTAAAAAATATTCAGTCACTAAAAATTATATAGACCTATATTTTATTAGGTGTTTATAATATTCTTTAGTGAAAGAAAGTTACACAACAAATTTAGAGTATAGTATTTTTTTTCTTTAAAAAAAAAGAACAAAACACTTTAAATATAATATACGTGCATATTTTCTGGGAAGATATAAGGATATCACAGAAAGCATTTGAGAGATCTATATTCCAATATATTATTAGATGTTAACTCTGAGTTGAAACTGTGAATTTCAGTATGTTGAACTATATGAAATTGCTGACCGCCTACCATTTTGCCCTACAAAAACATCGTTTTCATATAGTTCATGCTAATTCCTTTCATTGTGGTTTTATGCATTTTCTGTTTTGTAAGTACTGATCATTTTTAAGCTTATAATAAGGAAAGTTTCACTTCTCTGAAATTATATTATGATGGCACTTATCATCTTGTATTGCAATTATGCATTTGCTTTCTTCTCTCTCTCTGCCCACCCCTGCAACTTATCTAACCATTAAACTAAGGAATCTAAACATCTTTTATTTCTGTATCCTCAATGCTTAGCACAGTGCCTGACCCTAGTAGACATCAATGAAATTTTGTTTAATGAATGAAAAATGCCTTATGATTGAGAAGCTAAGAAGTTGCCTTGAATCAGTGGGAGAGTGTCAAGGCATACACGCCTGTGCATGATGATGACATTGAGCAGAAATTCATTTGGGATTGTTTATCTAAAGTGTGGATAGTATTGTCCTGATGGAGTTGTATTCACTGCCCATCTTCTCTTGATGAAGAAAAGACTAGACCTAGAATTTCATTATTACTATTAGTTTTATTGTTTAGTTTTTGCATTTGAAGATACGATATAACTAGCAGTTTATTAATTATATAATATGATTAAGTAAGTCTTTGTTCTAAATGGAGAGGTATTAAAATAGATCAAACCCTCACAGTCTGCAACAAATTCAGGTATTCTGAATAATACAGCTCATTTTAGTCATTAAAAAAAAAATCTCCTAACAATGTTTAAGCCATAGTGTTAATAAAATTATCAAAACAATAGACTTATGAATCTTGCTTCCTCTTCCTTTCCCTCATCCATATTTGACAGGGGTTGGGGGGTGAAGGGGTCTACCTTAAAGAAAAGTAAGTATCAGATAGAGAAAGATAGATAGGCAGAGACAGAGAAGGGGAGGGAGGGGAACAAAAAGAAAGAAAGGAAGAATGGGAAGAAAAGGTAGGAAGGAAGGAAGAAGGAAAGGAGGGAAGGAGGGAGGGAGGGAGAGAAGGGGAAGAAAGAAGAAAGAAAGGAGGGAGGAAGGGAATCAAAGCAAAAATACAATGTCAGATGATTCTATGCAATTGGATAATCAAACCCCACTCATCAGTATTTCCCTGAACTGATATATTGCACATTATCTACAGAAGACTGTCTAAATATCTACCTACCTCCTAAACATTTTCTAGAAGAAGCAGTTGACATGCTGGATTTAGAAAGCTGAAAGTGGTTAACTGATTAGAAATGGATAGCATGAATAAGATGGAAATTAGCCAGTGGAGAGCAATTTTAGGAAGCAAACTAGGTAAACCAAAAGAGAGTACTGACCAGGGACCAGTGGGAAAATGAGACAGTCATGTGGGAGAATAAATAGCCAGCCTTGAAGTCCACAGTGAGGATTGTTAGCTTGATGGAGTGTTTTGAGGGATAAAATAATGGTATCAAAGATTACTTCTTTACAGGTATTGAGAATTGACTGTACGTTGGGAAATTATCCACAAATTCAGGAGAAAGTTGGATATGATGGCAGGATTCCAGCCAGAGTAGTGGGGGCAAAGGGGAAAGGACTAGATTATTTCAAACAGAGAAAAATAGATATTTAACTACTTAAACTGGATCTTAAAGAAAATTTACATTGCAAAAAAATATGGAAACATAATTGAACTGCTTCAAAACCTGGAGCACATGGAACACATAGTTCAACCAATTTTCTTTTTTAGGTTTCAAGTTAGTTTGGTGTTTCACAGGAAGACACTGGGCATCTTTCAGGAAGTGTTGGTAGAGTGATGCCACATTTGCATCATCCTCTCCCTGGAACCCACTGAAATGGAAACCTGTCAAAAGACGGAGTAACCCCTGGATGGAATTTCTCTTTGCCAAATGTCAGTTCTCCCTCAGAGCCTCACCTGGGTTCACCAACAAGAGTCATTTTGGCTCTGAGTTCTGTCCTTTCATGTTGGGTTCTAACTGAGAGCTGCAGGATACGTGGGGCTTGATATAAACCTTTGTGTCTTCCCACATTTTGAGTGAACAAGTCCAAAAATAAATAGGAAGCAACATAAAAACCTGAGGTGAAAGAATAACTGGGAAATTTAATAAAGAAGAAGCGGCATGTCCAATTTGAGAATGAAATTGCTTTACTGGAACAAAATTCAATAAGATTTGAAACCCAGCGCCTTCAATGCTACCACGGTACCCAACTTCCTGAGAGATGAAGAAATCTGCCTTCTGTTCCAAGCTGGAGTTTAAAAAGAGTGCTATTCATTAAAAAGCAAAGCAAAACAAACCAAAACAAAACCCAACTACTTTTTATAAGACTCCAAATCATTTGATATTTAAAAAAAAACTTTAAAAAGAGTATTTCTTCAACACTTTTTTCTATGTTAAATTTTATTAAATTTGTTTTTCACACCACACACCTGAATGCTGTTCGTTGAGCAAAAATTCCAACCATTCTTTTTAGATTCTCTGGTTTGCAGCTAAATCAATATTTTCTTGAAATGAAAGTATAATTTGACTTCTCCAGACATCAAAAGTATTTTGAGGAAAAATACCTGTTGTAATTGCAACCCACGAGTTTGATGCCAAAATCAATGGTAGCAACTTTTCACCAGGGATGATTCCATTTAGCATGGAGTTGCCTTCTGTCTTCCTTCTTTCCATGAATAGATTAGGCTCATTCAATCCAAGTTCAGGGCCAGCTGCTATGCAAGGAGCAGTAATACTTTACATTAGGCCTTTGTAGTTTCCTGAACTCTTCATGCCCATGCTGTCATTTATTTATTAAAATAAATTCTATGAATGCCTTGAAGGTAAGAAACATGTCTGACTCTCTTTACTGTCACCACAGCAAAGCACATAGGAAACATTCAATAAGTATTTGCGGACTCAATGGAATAAATATTATTAGCTTCACTTTATAGGTGAGGATACTTATATCTAGAGAAAATAAAGAATGTGTCTAAGAATCATGTAGATCTTCTGATTCCAAATCTTAGTCTTTTTTTCTGGAACATGTTGCTCCAAGATTTGCCATCCTAACGATTTTGCTGGCTAAGATGAGATGCTAAGATTCACACTCGATTCTATAGAAATGAGTAATATGGTAAACTCTAATCAGTCTTTTTGAAGAATGTGAGCCAATATTCATGAAAAATGTAAGAATAGGCGGTCTCCACAGATTCAGCCTCCATTTGTCCAGCCCATGCACCACTGATCTATGGGTTTGTGTGATTTTTTTTTCTTTTCTTTTTTTCTTTTTTGCTTTATAACAAATTTAATCAGTTATACATATACATATGTTCCCATATCCCCAGTTTGTGTGATTTAAGAGTTCAGTTGAATTGATTAATAAGATGAGATAGTCCCATAGTTTCTGAGAAATACTTTCCTTTGAGAAATTATGGCTGTAACAGCATTGGGCTCCTGACTCATCCTGAAGCTTGGACCTCTAGAGTACCACTTTCTAGCTTCATTGGAGTAATATTCCCATATTGTTTGGATTTCCTGAAGCTCCAACTCTGCTGCTAAATATGCTGCAGAGTCATTTTGGAGATTGTTTCAAAACATTCTGCAATATCTGTAAACTCTTCCCAACTTGGTTAACAAAAAGAAAAAATATTAGACTCTAGGGTAGTGTTTATTTTTATTTTTATTTTTTTGGAATGCCTTCTTATTTATTTATTTATTTATTTTTAAAGCATCTTTATTGGAGTATAATTGCTTTACAATGGTGTGTTAGTTTGTGCTTTATAACAAAGTGAATCGGCTCTACATATACATATATCCCCATGTCTACTCTCTCTTGCGTCTGCCCCCCACCCTCCCTATCCCACCCCTCTAGGTGGTCACAAAGCACCAAGCTGATCTCCCTGTGCTATGAGGCTGTTTCCCACTAGCTATCTATTTTATACTTGGTAGTGTATATATGTCCATGCCACTCTCTCCCTTTGTCCCAGCTTACCCTTCCCCCTCCCCATGTCCTCAAGTCCATTCTCTACGTCTGTGTCTTTATTCCTGTCTAGGGTAAGGTTTCTTAAAGAGTGACACCTGGACCAACATTATTACCTGGGAACTTGTTCAAAACAATTTCTGTGGCCACACCCAGACCTACTGAATCAGAGACTGGGAAGTGGAACTCAGAAATCTGTGTTTTATCTACCAAGCCCTCCGGGTGATACTAACGTCCATTCAAGTTTGAGAGCCACTGTTCTACAGTGTAGACTACAATTTTTTTGGATCCTAAGCTAGAAAAAAATTAATAAAAAAATTAATTAAATTTATAAAGATCTCCCTTAGTTAAAGAAGAAAACCCAAACAGAGAAAGAATGAGAGAAAGTGTGAGGTAATTTTGTTCTCAGAGGGAATTATCAAGTGTCCCCAAGAGGCTGAATTCCGGGACTTATATTTGTAGCTAAATATTCCTTTGGGGTCCTAATAAAATGTCTCCTTAAAGAGTCCCTTTGAGATTCATCATCTTGTACTTAGTGCAGTACTGATGTTATCTTAACATATCTGTGTTACTAATGTCAGGTGAATTTTGTTTTACAAAAATTGTCCCTGTTAAAATGTAAAACAACCATTTTTAAACCCCTAGCGCTTGATTTTGAGTCATCTTTTGGCAAAAATGACTCTTTTGGAAATGGCTGTAATTTGATGGAGCTTTTGCTACCAGATTAATTTCTAATGGGCAAATTATAAATGTAAGTAAATGAGAATAGACCACTTTACTATTCAGGAGAAATTCCTTACATTCAAACAGTAACTTTATAATGTCAAAATAACCAGTAAGTATTAATCAGTATCTGGGCTATGTAAATATTTGCTTGTTTCCATAGTGATTGGCAAGCCCAGATACAGAAAAAAAATCCACACATGTTATCACTTCCTAATAATATGATCATGAAAACAAGACTCAGTCCAGACTGAGAGGAGAATAAACACCATTAATTAAAAGAGTTATAAAATAGAGGAGGAGGTGACAAATGAAGTATTGAGTGCAAAACTGCACAAAGAAGGTAAAATATACCTTTTTTTTAATTCTGAAAGAAACTTGAGCAACCCTTAATTATCTTCCAAAATGCTATTTAGAATTTTCCAAAAATAAAACATCTGACAACTGCTCAAAGCACACCACACCCCAACCCACAAAACATACACTTTTAAAGTGGATATACAGGCATGGCTGTGAAGTGTGTTTGAAAAAAAAGTGAGACTGTTGGCATTTCACTTGAAATCAACTGAGAAGTTCTTTACTAAAGAAGTGAGAAGCCTAAAGCTGTTTTCCCAAGCTTCAGGGGAGTACGGCATATTACCGAGGAGAAGCATTTGGTCAAAGAGTAAATTAGTAGTGTGGTTCACACATTGCACGAGAAATCTACACAGGAACCACAGTTGTCTTAAATAATCAGTCCCGTTAACGGGCCTTTGGTTATGAAATTTCTTCATAAAGCAGTCACCAGCACAAAGGCTGTTTTTAGAAACACTGTGTTCTCCTGATCTCTGCTAGGATAATACAGCATCTTTTTTTTCCCCCCTGAATGATTTCTAAAAATAAAAACAAAACAAAAAGCACAAACACACCCTCAAGTAGCAGGAGAAGAAATGAACATACCACAGAAGGTTATTTCAATAGGTGCTTAGTTAAATAGACACTCAAGGGGAAAATGCAGACACAAGATCCTAAGTGGAGAAAAGCCCCAAAATGAAGACTATTCTGAATGATCCTTTTCTGAGCACATGATAAGACCAAATTTGAAACATCATAATAAAGAGAGAAATGGAAGGAATTACACAATTATTGGATGCTATCTCATGATATATATATATATTCAAATTAATTAAAAACTTAAATATCATTAAAACAAATTATATAAATTATAAAAGAAAATTTTCATTATGAGGGGTAGTGAAGAATTCCCCAAAAAAGCACAGTACCTGGATCACCAACAGATTTGACTCTGTAAAGCAATATAAATTTTTAAACTTGAAGTATAGCTGATTTACAATGTTGTGTTCACAATATAAATTTTTGACAGAAAACTTGATAAGCAAAGTTAAGATAAGCAGCAAGCTGGAAGAAAGCATATGCAAATACTATAGTAGACAAATATTTTACATCCTTAATATGTAAGAAATTCCTGTAAATCAATAAAGAAAAGGTAAGCAACAAGAGAAAAAGCAGACAAAAGCATGTACAGGAAAGAGATAAAGCCAATACGAAATAAAGCACATACGAAAATATGATCGTTTCACTAGTATTTAGTGACATTTTCATTAGAAGAAGAATAATACTACTTTCACCCATCAGAGTGACAAAAATTTTAAAGATTAAAAATATTCAGTTGTGTCAGATATGGGCTCACTCATACATTGTTGATACAAATGGATAGTATTTTTAAAGAAATTTTTGCATCATCTTCCATAGTTTGAAATGTTTTTGGCTTTTGATCCAGGAATTCAACATCTAGGAATCTATACTTCAGAAATATAACATACTTGTCCAAAGATTCATGTACAAAGATGTACACTGTGGAATTTTGTAATGATGGAAAATTGAAAACAATCTAAATGCCCCTCAGGAATGGAATAGCTAAAGAAATGGTGGTTTATGTAGAATGTAGAGTATACAGAACTTTTTTGTGTGTGTGTGTGTGGTGCGTGGGCCTCTCACTGTTGTGGACTCTCCCGTTGCGGAGCACAGGCTCCAGACATGCAGGCCCAGCAGCCATGGCTCACGGGCCCAGCCGCTCCGCGGCATGTGGGATCCTCCCGGACCGGGGCACGAACCCATATCCCCTGCATCAGCAGGCGGACTCTCAACCACTGCGCCACCAGGGAAGCCCCTGTACAGAACCATTTTTAAAAGCACCAAGATATATTAACTGTGAAGTAAAGCAAACTGTTACAGGAATTACTTCTTAAGAGGAGAGTGAGATAAAGGAACAGAGGGAGCATGGGAAGGGAGACTTTTGATTTTTCCTTTGTTTAATTTGCAATCAATTTTTAAAGAATTAAACTATGCTAGAATAACATAAAATTTCCCATT
Organism: Mesoplodon bidens; assembly: GCF_964165515.1. NCBI lineage: Eukaryota > Metazoa > Chordata > Mammalia > Artiodactyla > Ziphiidae > Mesoplodon > Mesoplodon bidens. The sequence goes on from NC_138169.1 coordinate 71,831,191, forward strand.
TTAACCATTTTAAAGTGTACAGTTCAGTGGCATTAAATACATTCACATTGTTGTGCAACCATCACCACCATCATCTATATAACTTTTTTCATCTTCCCAAACCGAAACTCTGTACCCATTAAACATTAACTCCCCATTTCCCTCTCACCCCAGCCCCTGGAAACCACCATTCTACCTTCTGTGTCTATGAATTTGACTACTCTTGGTACCTTGACAGAGTTCTGCCCCCAAATAGGGCACCTTGCTATATTGACTATTTCAAGCTGAAGGAATGTGGGTTGCAGAAGGATTTCCTGCCCATCTTCTGAAACATGTTACAAGACCCTCATGTGAGAGGTGCCCTCCCCATACCCAGAGGAAAGGCACTTCATTATCTCCAAAGACAGAGGAAAACCAAGAGGAATCTGAAGCGACAGGTTTTGCTGTTTCCCACTTTACTACACTTAGCTCATACTTATCACAATGTCCTATCACATTTTCCCATGGTTCTCCACTCTTCATTAAACTTAGCATAAAAACACTCAGGTTTAACCACTTCTTTGTGTCCTCATTTCCTTATGAAGGCTCCTGTGTCACACAAAAATAGATTCGTATGCTTTTCTCTTGCCAACCTGTCTTTTGTTATAGGGTTCCTGGCTGAGAGCTTTGAAGGATAGAAGAAAAAGATCATTTTCCTCTCCTACAACCTTATATAAGTGGAATTATAAAATAGTTGTCCTGTTGTAACTGACATTTTATTTAGCATAAGATCTTCAAGGTTCATCCATGTTTAGCATGTGTCAAATTTTCCTTTCTTTTTAAGGCTAATATTCCATTGTATGTATTCTGCAATCATTTTTAACAATAAACATGAATTGCTTCTATAATATATAACAACAAAAGTACAAATAAAACTTAAAACTGTGCCTCCAAATGTACACTTATGCAAATCCTTGTGTCAAAATGGGTTTTGGTAACAAAAATAACACATCTCAAGGAAATTAAATGTTGATTGAATAGGTATTTCTACAGTCTGAAAACATTTACTTGCTTGTTTTCACTTACCTGAGTTTGGTGATAACTGTAGAACCTGGTGGAACTTGAGGATTAAGAAATAAAAGAAAGGAGAGAGAGAGAGAGAGAGAGGCAGGGAAGGAGGGAGGGAGGGAGAGAGAGGGAGAGAAAGAGAAAGAAAAACAGAAAGAAATACAAAAAGGCAGAAAGAGGTGGGAGGGAGGGATGAGAGAGGAATGAAGCAAGGAAAGAAGGAAGGAAGAAAGAAAGAAAGAAAGAAAGAAAAAGAATATCTTTTTATTGAATATTTAGTATGTGCCAGGCATTGTTCTAAGTATGTTAAAAATGTACCTTGTATTTTTAAACTCATTTAATTCTCCCAATAACCCTTTGTGGTAGATCTTATTATTCTTCCCTGTTTACAGAGGTTCTATAACTTTCCCCAGGTGATACGGTTATAACACTTAAACATCTGCCCTCCACACACTCTTAGTTTCCAATACCCCTGAGTATTCTGTTTAGGAAGATACCACATCTGTTTACCAAGAGGCTTGGGAGGTGGGGTTTCCAGAAGGTTTTTATTAATTTTATGCTTCCTGTCAATTCAATTGCAGATCCGAATCCATGAAATGACCATCAGGGGAGATACCCAGAGAAAGAACCCTGACAAACCAGCCTGGAGGGAAAAATGGCGTAGAAGTGAATGTGGTCAAAGTCAAAATCTTGATGATCATGAGGTGGTGAGATTTGTTTCTTCTCTACTTTTTTTTTTTTTTTTTTTTTTTTTCTGTATGCGGGCCTCTCACTGTTGTGGCCTCTCCCGTTGCGGAGCACAGGCTCCGGACGCGCAGGCCCAACGGCCATGGCTCACGGGCCCAACCGCTCCGCGGCATGTGGGATCCTCCCAGACCGGGGCACGAACCCGTGTCCCCTGCATCGGCAGGCGGACTCTCAACCACTGCGCCACCAGGGAAGCCCTCTTCTCTACTTTTAAAATGTTTGTGAATTGACAAGTGAAGGGACATGGAAGTTAAAAACTGCCTTTGCTTCCCAAAGATACCCATTCCACAAACATCAAGAGAAGGAGATCGAATTAACCAAGTAATTGACTCCCTTGACTCAAATTAATTTTCACGTCTTGTGATTATAGATGTGGACCATATGGCTGACCTCACATCTATAGTTTTAATAAATACATTTAACCAAACAGTGAGGTTGCTCATGATCTGATCCTTTCTCTGCAAAAAGTTGAACACCACAGAATATTTGGCAAACCCTAAGGAGATGAAAAAAAAAAAGCTGGATAAATGGACTGAGAAATACTGATAAAAGAAAAACTTCCCTTATGACTCATTCTATGCCATAGATTTTTTTTTCTTTTTTTTTTTGTTATTGTGTGAAGCTACAGTTTATTCATTTTCATTGCTGCACACTGGGGATGTATAGAGAATGTTCACAAACTTTCTTGTAACTGTATCCTGATGCCCATAAGTACATATTTCTGTTGAGTGTATGTACCTAACAGTATAGTTAGAGGATCACAGTGTTGTATGTGTGTTTTCACTTTTATTTCATGATGTCCACTGCTTTCCAAAGAGGTTGTACAAATTTACATTCCTACCAGCCAAATATGAGTTTCTGTTGCTCCATATCTTTCTCGATACTTGGTATTGTCATCATTTAGAATTTTCCTCATCTAACGTAGCCATAGCTTTCCCATGAACACCCTCATGGAGCTTATCATCAAGCAGGAAAGATGGCAGACTAACACATAAATATATATGGTCACAAGGTGTGAAAACTTATGAGAAAGAAAATTACAGTGTGTTATGAGGAAAAATGAGAGGAGTGACTTGATGCAGACTGAGGGTTCTGGGGATGTTCACTAAAAAAATGACATTTACTTCCAGACTCAAAGGATAAGTAGGTGAAGGATAAGTGACATTTATATCCAGACTTAAAGGATAAGTAGATAAGCTGGGTGAGAGTGGGGAGAAGAAGGGAAGGGCATTTGGGGGAAAGGGAACAGCTTTGGAAAAGACCCTGAAGTCAGAAAGAGGTTGGAGACTTAGAGAACTGGGGAAGGGCTTTACCCAGTAGAAAGTGGCCAGGAAAGTGGTGCAAGACAACCAAGAGTCATGAGAAGAATCGAACTGTGTTCTCTGTGCAACAGGAGATCAGCACAGTGATTTGAGTGAAACTTGAGATCTAATTTGCAATTTTAAGAGAATCATTATGGCTGATCTCTGGAGCAGAGATGAGAATGGAACAAGCATAAAAGAAGCAAAAGGGCTTCCCTGGTGGCGCAGTGGTTGAGAGTCCGCCTGCCGATACAGGAGACACAGGTTCGTGCCCCGGTCCGGAAAGATCCCACATGTCACGGAGCAGCTGGGCCCGTGAGCCATGGCCGCTGAGCCTGTGCGTCCAGAGCCTGTGCTCCGCAACGGGAAGGCCACAACAGTGAGAGGCCCACGTACCACAAAACTAAACAAAACAAAACAAAAAAAAGAGGCAATAGGTGAGAACATAGTTTATTTTTTTATTGAAGTATAGTTGATTTACAATGTTGCATTAGTTTCTGGTGTTCAGCAAAGTAATTCAGTTATATATATATATATTTTTTTCTTTTTCATATTATTTTCCATGGTTTATTACAGGATATTTAATATAGTTCCCTGTGCTATACAGTAGGACCTTGTGGTTTATCCGTTTTCCATATAATAGGTTGCATCTACTAGTCCCAAATCCATCCCTCCCTCACTCCCTTTCCCCCTTGGCAACCACAAGTCTGTTCTTTATGTCTGTGAGTCTGTTTCTGTTTCGTAGATAAGGAGAACATACTTTAAAAAACCATGTAAAGACCCCTGTAGGAGATTTAACCTTAGAGCCTGACAGGCTGATTCTCTAGGCACTAGTTCTTTTATCCAGACAAAAAGTCGAGAATCTAGCACTGTTTTATGTTCACAATAAATCTAAACTCATCCGGAAAAGAAAGAATCTAGCTGTGTTTAACAATAAAAAAAGTATAACGCGGTAAACATTGCTGCAGCCTTGCTCAGCAAAGAAGCCATTTATTCAAAGTAAATGACTCACTGAAGAGGAAGGAGGAAAGAGCCTGGAGGAGAGACAAGATTCGCTGGGGTGAATTAACCCTTGGGGCTCTCTCCCCACCTTTCAGCCTAACAGATATTCTAATAGGAAGATGACATCACCAAGAAGAATGTAAATGGGAGGGATGGTCCTGGGACTGGAAGAGCTTGAGAAATCCAAAGGGAGGTATTATCCCAGGGCTTAGGAGAGTTGGGGAGGCATCCTTTTTCTTGGTGAAAAAGGAAGCATAAAGCTGGTTCTCTAGGGAAAAGTTAGTCATTAGGATGAGAGAACACAGTGACAATAGCAGAGTTTTCGAGTCCGGGGACTGCTGTTTACATCCTCCTTCAGCTTCACATTGGCTGTGTAATTAACTCTAGTTCAACTTCTTGTGTCTCTGGGAACTTTGGGGGCGATAACGTCTTGTCTGTCACAGGGCTGTGATGAGGGGTACACGAGAGATCGCCTGTAATGTTTCTGGCACTCAAAAAAATTCTGTAACATAAACCATATAATCTGGATGTTTTGTGGAAAGCTGCAAAAGAAAAATAGCCACAATTCTCTCTCTCTCTCTCTCGGAAGTTTTTTTCAGGAGAGGACCACAGGATCAGAAATTGTTAAATATCCATGAATTTTTCACTGATAACTATTGGTGAAATATAGCCTCTTATTTAAAATGTGCATATTTCAAAAGTCATTGAATCAATTTTATATACAGGTATGATTATACTTAAAGTATACTTGTTAGGCAAGAGTCACTCTGGGGAATAAATCCATAAAATAATAGTATTTGGCAAACTGAATTATTCTCTGTCATCAAAAGTCCTGCAGAATATAGTTTGACTTTTCTAGTCATTGAAATAAACTTTACACCAAAATGTATAGGGCTGCCAGCAAAGCATTTGAAAAGTTTGGACTCGACATGGAAACACTGAAATCTGAAATTCACTTGCACAGATGAAGCACCTGTGAAGAATGAAAAAAAAAAAAAAAGATGGGGTTGGAGAGAATGTTACAACAATTTAAATCAAAAGAGAAGGCTCAGGGGTCCTACTCCCAACTTATCATCCACTGTGACAGTTTGGGCTTTGATCTTTGTACATCTTGCTTCAGACTCCAGGTTTGAATCTCAGAGGGAAGCACCTGGCTTTGATTTTAGCTGCTTCATTAAAAAGACTATGGTCCAAATGTTGGCCTGAGTTTGCCCACAGAGCCAGAAATACCAAGATGGCTCTGGGATCCTTGCAATGTATCCCTGGTGAGCCTTGATACACTGAACCATGTCAATAGGACGGCTTCCTGAAACTTCATTTGACAATACCGGGTAGGCACTTACTGTATGCCGTGGACAGCTCTAAGCCTGGAAGTGGGTTCTGCAAAGGCAGCCGGAAACACTTAAAACAAGATTCATATGTATGACCATTCGTGAATGTCTTTGAAATAAATCTACTTTAAACAAAGAGTTACACACAAGTGGACACACACTCACACGCAAATGTAATTGGTGATTTCATCGATTCTAAGGTCAGCAATGAGAAATAAATGTAGAGTGTAAAATTCGGTTGCTACTATCCAATCCAATGGAATTCTGACTCCCTACACTTTCTTAGATCAGTGAGGTTTATGTGTTTTCCCCTATAACTTCAAGTTCAGTATGTTTTTCCATATCAGTAAGAAATTGCACTCTTATGCGCCACAGAGAGTTTGAAAAGTTCCACATTTTAGAGCCCTTGATTCTGAACAATCCCCTTGATCTGATGAAACAACGCAGTGAATCGCTTCAATAAGATGCTTGACCAAATCGTCAGGCCACGTTTAATTAAATAAAAATTCATTTTATAAGTCTCTAATCCTTCACAAATAGAGAATAGATTCCAAATACAAATAACGCAGGTCGAGTCACCCTCTCCAAGGTATCTTGCTATCTGGCCCACCTGGGAGCTCACCACTTCCATCACTCAGAACTGGACTTGTGGGCAACTGACAGTGTTCAGAAAGCCCCTGTGCTTGCGATTTAGTACTCTGCAGTTGTTTCTTTGAAATTCTTAATTTTATCTTAGAATATGTTTTTGTAGGTGAAGTCCCAGAAGATGAGATGGGGGAGGGGGAGAAGCAACGCGGGGCCTTGCGCATGCGCATCCCACCTTTTTTTGCAGCCCTCCCCCTCTGCATGGGCCCCACCTCCTTGGGTACCCGGCCCCAATTGGCCTCACTGTCCCCACCCCCTGCCAGGTAAGACCATTGCTGCCTTCCACCCACTTCTGTACACACACACACACACCCGGGGGCCTAGGAAGGTCAAGGTTGGGCAAGATAGTGTCGTAGCACATTCTATGGGCAACTCGGCAGGGATGCTCATCTCCATCCAGGTACTTGGTGCTCCCCCGTGCTTGGAGATGGTCATCTGCCGTGGGCTGGGGCAGCGAATCTATGGGAAGGGGAGATCCCTTATCTTCCCACCGTGGCTGGGGCCCAGTTTATAAATCCAGTCCCTGGCTGGAGCAGGGAACCAGCAGTTGTCAGGCCGGAGTGGACTCAGTTTCCCTGAGTTGCAAGGGATCCTCCAGGTGCCTGGAGAGTCCGTGCTCACACCAAGAGTACCCGCAGGAAGAAGCATTCTTTCAGGTCCCCGTTGTGCCTTGAGAGAGACTCCTCCCTCCAACAATCCTGAATCTGGATGGCTTTTGTCTTTTCTGGCCGATTTGAGGCACCGTCCAGAGACAAGCCGTGAAAAAATATTGTGTAAGTTCAGTGATCCCACGTGGGAAATAAATGTTTTGATACTTGCATTTTAAACGGACATTGTACAATATAAAGATGAACAAGAAAATCCTCATTAATAATACAGACTTAATTTTTCTTTACTTAGAACAACATTAAATAGCGAATTAAAAAACACCTTGACAAGTTGAGAGAACAGAAGAAAGGAAAAAAACATATTTTAATACCTTTAATGGCAAATTGTTTCTACTTTTGGAACTAAAAGTCTTGCATTTTTATTTTGCACTGTGTCCTGCAAATTATGTAGCTGCCCCTGCTACCACACGTCCAGGCAAAAGCTGTGGAAGATGCGTTAGAAAATGATTAGTTTAAAACCCATGCTTCTCAGTTGTGTGCTGAATTTTTGTCAGGACACAGGTATCTCTCTGGTAATCTTTCCATTTCATTCCATTCTGAGATGATGACCTACATTTTTTATAGATCCCAAGGCCAGATCTTGTTTCCTTCTGTTTTCTCACCTTTTATGAACTATTTTACCTGTGGAGTTTTCTCTTTCTAGGGCTCCTGTGTCATTGGAACATAACTACTCGTGGAAAATCATGACATAGTTTTCTCTCAAAAAATATACTCCTCAACTCTTTTTATTTTTTTAACTTTTAATAAATAACACTTACAAAGCTATCACCCTAAAACTCTAGCTTGACTGATTAAAGAAATAGACCCCATTAATAAGAAATAAAGTTCATAATAATTCAAATTCTTTACTTGTGTTTTTCCTATTCAACAACGATGATGACGCCTGTTGATATTCTTGCAATTCCATGCCTTCCTCCCAGCCACTTCCCTCTGGCACTAAGTTCACCCAATTAGGAAGGGATAGTGTCGGGATCTAAACCCAAGTGTTGATTCAAAAGTCGTGCCCTTTGCCATTACACTTATATCAATGGTTCTTAAATTTTAGGAAGCCGAATCCAGAATCACGTGGATGTCTTATAAAAATGGATTGTTGGGTCCCATTCCAGAGTTTCAGATCCATTAAGTCTGAGATTCTGCACTTCTTACAGGTTCCCAGGTGATGCTGATGCTACTGGTCCAGGTCCACGTACTCTGAGAGCCTCTGACTATGTAGTAATTTAAAGTCTGATGTTAAGTGAATCGCAGAAAGAAACTTCATCTTCCCAATGCTCTTTCTTGCCCAAAGAAAGGATTCTTATCGTTGTGATCGTCTTTGCATGAAAGAAAGATACCTGCCAGCAAATAGTTTTCTTTAAATCTTCAAGCATGTTTCAGAGCTGCTTTTAAATCTCATTTGATGCTGCCTTTCATGGGTGATGGGGAGCAAAAGCTGTCCCTTGTCCCACAGGCAGTGACTTTGTGACAATTGCTCCTTTCTTGGGCAGCCAGATTTGCTCAGTGCTGCCAAGACTAGGTCTTATAAAGATATCAGTTACCTATTAACGTCATGGCATCTATGTGGAGGTGTAGAAACCAACCTGTGCGCTTATCATCCAACAACTCCAGTGAAAAATATCACGTACTCTCACAAGTAAAGATGACAATTCACTTTGAAATTCTTTGAGACCACAGAAGATTGTTGAACAATAGCAGTCAGCTTGGAGTTTCCAGTTACACAGAACAATGAGAATTACCAATGCTTTTCTGGAAGCTTCCTCACTTTGGTCTGGTTAGTGCAGTAAATTCTCTTTTTTATGTGTTCATTATACAAATAATTTTAAAAATTTATGGGCAGTTTGTAAAAGAAGGGGTAAGTGACTCAATCTCATCACTCTAACAAAACTGATACTGACATTGTGGTTTATTTCCTTCTGGTCTTACTTCTATTCATATTATTTAATGTGGCCGTAATTTGTAATTATGTTGTCATAAATCTCCTGTCACTTTACATTATAAAGTATAATAATCCATGTAATTACTTCGATTTTAAATACAGAAGAGTCTTTAAACATCCTCAGCATTTCCTCCAGACACTGTTAGGATATAATCAACAGTCATACTTAAGACAGGCTCAACCTTTCACTTGGATTCCAGGGATTTTTCTGTTTGTTCATTTTTGCTCTGTAGTATTTATTCAGATGGTTCAATGCTTAACCCAAGAGGAAAGGGCCTTCTCAAGCCCTACTTAGATATCTCCAAGTTCACAGAGCATAATTAGAGACCTGTCCTTTGGTTGGAAGCCAGCTTACTCCTTGGGTTTCACATTTCACTCCTTCACTTCTGTTACAGTCTCCATAGTACTGGGCAGCCAAGCAATTGATCATTACTATCTTCATAATGAATGCTTCCTTCTTTTATTTGGGGAAAGAAGCACCCTTTTCCACCAGAATTCCTTTACATTCCTATTCACCTACCTAAACCCTACCAATCCTACAGGCCACAGTGATGTGATCTGCATATAACCCATTCAAACAAGATTGCGACCTCTCACAGCACACTAACCTGCCCTGTGCTCCTGCTCTTACTATAGGCTCTATTGTCCCCGCGGAGACTGGACAGCCCCTGGGCTCAGTGCTTTCGTCCTCCAGTCTCTGCATTGTGCTGCAGAAACTGTGCAGTAAACCCCAAAACAGGGATCAGGACTGAAATGAGACATGATCAAGGCATGCAGTGTCCTGCAATAATCACTGTCCATTTTCTGAGGTTTTCTATTAGAAAATTAATTTATTAGGTTTTAAAAATCAAATATTGAGTAGCAAAGAAATAAATTTTCATGATCAAGATAATCAAGGGTAACTTTAACAAAGAATAATCACAGGAGAGAGCCTTTAAAACTATTCTTTTAGAAAAAGAACCTTTGTAAATAAAACTCGGGTACAAACACACAAGCACGCACTCACACTTATCGAGGTACCACTCCAGGTAAAGAGAACTGTGTAGGAGCTAGAGTGAGCACTAATGCTTCATGAAGAAACTGAGAAACTTGTTAGTAGTATGGAAGGTCTCCCCCAACTCTGACTCTGATCCCTCTCTCATTCTATACACACATACCCTACAGGCACACAAACATACACAATCTACACATAAATATACACAACACATACATACATTTTTTAGTCTGGCAAAAATCAGGAAGTCTTTAGTACATGTATATCATCATTTAATGGGAAAACATCAAGTTTTCAGTACTTTAAGAATCTGTGGAGAATATTTGAGTCAGATGATTTTTTTTTTTTTCGGCACACAAGCCTCTCACCGCTGTGGCCTCTCCCGTTGCAGAGCACAGGCTCCAGACGCACAGGCTCAGCGGCCATGGCTCACAGGCCCAGCCACTCCGCAGCATGTGGGATCTTCCGGGACCGGGGCGCGAACCCGTGTCCCCTGCATCGGCAGGCAGACTCTCAACCACTGCACCACCAGGGAAGCCCCTCTCCTTTTTTTTTTTTTTAGTATCGTTTTTAACACTTGTTTTCATTGGTGGATTTGTTTTTTGGTTTGGTTGCTCCCTTCTTTCATTCTTTTTCATTTTATTAGTTTTTAATTTTTAATAATTTTTTATTTTAATAACTTTTCTCTTTCTTTCTTTCTCCCTCCCTTCCTTCCTTCCTTTCTTCCTTCCTTGCTTCCTTCCTTCCTTCCTTTCTTTCTTTCTTGCTTGCTTGCTTTTTTCTCCCTTTTCTTCTGATCTGTGTGCCTGGCAGGTGCTTGGTGCTCCAGCCAGGTGTCAGGCTTGTGCCTTGGAGGTGGGAGAGCTGAGTTTAGGACATTGGTCCACGAGAGACCTCCCAGCTCCATGTAATATCAAATGGCGAAAGCTCTCCCAGAGATCTCCATCTCAACACTAAGACGCAGATCCACTCAACAAACAGCAAACTACAGTGCTGCATACCCTATGCCAAACAACCAGCAAGACAGGAACACAACCCCACCCATTAGCAGAGAGGCTGCCTAAAATCATAATAAGGCCACAGACATCCCAAAACATACCACCAGACATGGACCTGCCCACCAGAAAGACAAGATCCAGCCTCATCCACCAGAACACAGGCACAAGTACCCTCCACCAGGAAGACTACACAACCCACTGAACCAACCTTAGCCATTGGGGACAGACACAAAAACAACAGGAACTACAAACCTGCAGCCTGTTAAAAGGAGACCCCAAACACAGTAAGTTAAGCAAAATGAGAAGACAGAGAAACACACAGCAGATGAAGGAGCAAGGTAAAAACACTCCAGACCAAACAAATGAAGAGGAACTAGGCAGTCTACCTGAAAAAGAATTCAGAGTAATGATGGTAAAGATGATCCAAAGTCTTGGAAACAGAATGGAGAAAATATAAGAAAAATTTAACAAGGACCTAGAAGAACTAAAGAGCAAACAAACAATGATGAACAACACAATAAATGAAATAAAAGATTCTCTAGAAGGAATCAATACCAGAATAACTGAGGCAAAACAACAGATAAGTGACCTGGAAGATAAAATAGTGGAATTAACTACTGCAGGCAGAACAAAGAAAAAAGAATGAAAAGAATTGAGGACAGTCTCAGAGACCTCTGGGACAATATTAAATGCACCAACATTCAAATTATAGGACTCCCAGAAGAAGAAGGGTAAAAAAAAGGGACTGAGAAAATATTTGAAGAGATTATAGTTGAAAACTTCCCTAATATGGGAAAGGTAATAGTCAATCAAGTCCAGGAACCACAGAGTCCCATACAGGATAAATCCAAGGAGAAACAGACCAAGGCACATATTAATCAAACTACCAAAAATTAAACACAAAGAAAAAATACTAAAAGCAGCAAGGGAAAAACAACAAATAACACACAAGGGAATCCCCATAAGGTTAACAGCTGATCTTCCAGCAGAAACTCTGCAAGCCAGAAGGGAGTGGCAGGACATATTTAAAGTGATGAAGGAGAAAGACCTACAACCAAGATTACTCTATCCAGCAAGGATCTCATTCAGATTCAATGGAGAAATTAAAACCTTTACAGACAAGCAACAGCTAAGAGAAATCAGCACCACCAAACCAGCTTTACAACAAATGCTAAAGGAACTTCTCTAGGCAGGAAACATAAGAGAAGGAAAAGACCTACAGTAACAAACCCAAAACAATTAAGAATATGGTAATAGGAACATACATATCGATAATTACCTTAAATGTAAATGGATTAAATGCTCCCACCAAAAGACACAGACTGGCTGAATAGATACAAAAATAAGACCCGTATATATGCTGTCTACAAGAGACCCACTTCAGACTTAGGGGCACATACAGACTGAAAGTAAGGGGATGGAAAAAGATATTCTATGCAAATGGAAATCAAAAGAAAGCTGGAGTAACAATTCTCATATTAGACAAAATAGACTTTAAAATAAAGACTATTACAAGAGACAAAGAAGGACACTACATAATGATCAAGGGATCCATCCAAGAAGAAGACATAACAATTGTAAATCTTTATGCACCCAACATAGTAGCACCTCAATATATAAGGCAAACACTAATAGCCATAAAAGGGGAAATTGACAGTAACACAATCATAGTAGGGAACTTTAACACCCACTTTCCCCAATGGACAGATCATCCAAAATGAAAATAAATAAGGAAACATAAGCTTTAAATGATACATTAGACAAGATGGACTTAATTGATACTTACAGGACATTCCATCCAAAAACAACAGAATACACTTTCTTCTCAAGTGTTCATGAAACATTCTCCAGGATAGATCATATCATGGGTCACAAATCAACCCTTGGTAAATTTAAGAAAATTGAAATCATATCAAGTATCTTTTCTGACCACAATGTTATGAGACTAGATATCGATTACAGGAAAAAAATCTGTAAAAAATACAAACACATGTAGGCTAATCAATACGCTAGTAAATAACCAAGAGATCACTGAAGAGATCAAAGAGGAAATTAAAAAAATACCTAGAAACAAATGACAATGAAATCACCACGACCCAAAACCTATGGGATGCAGCAAAAGCATTTCTAAGAGGGAAGTTTATAGTAATACAATCCTACCATAAGAAACAAGAAAAATCTCAAATAAACAACCTAACCTTACACCTAAAGCAATTAGAGAAAAAAAGAACAAAATAATCCCAAAGAAGGCAGAAGGAGAGAAATCATAAAGATCAGATCAGAAATAAAAAGAAATGAAGGAAACAATAGCAAAGATCAATAAAACTAAAAGCTAGTTCTTTGAGAAGATAAACAAAATTGGTAAACCATTAGCCAGACTCATCAAGAAAAAAAGGGAGAAGACTGAAATCAACAGAATTAGAAATGAAAAAGGAAGAGTAACAACTGACACTGTAGAAATACAAAAGATCATGAGAGATTACTACAAGCAACTATATGCCAATAAAATGGACAACCTGGAAGAAATGGACAATTCTTAGAAAAGCACAACCATCCAAGACTGAACCAGGAATTAACAGAAAATATAATCAGACCAATCACAAGCACTGACATTGAGACTGTGATTAAAAATCTTCCAACAGGCGCTTCCCTGGTGGTGCAGTGGTTGAGAATCTGCCTGCCAATGCAGGGGACACGGGTTCAAGCCCTGGTCTGGGAAGATCCCACATGCCGTGGAGCAACTGGGCCCGTGAGCCACAACTACTGAGCCTGCGCGTCTGGAGCCTGTGCTCCGCAACAAGAGAGGCTGCGACACTGAGAGGCCCGTGCACCCCGATGAAGAGTGGCCCCCGCTCGCCGCAACTAGAGAAAGCCCTTGCACAGAAACGAAGACCCAACACAGCCAAAAACAAACAAACAAACAAACAAACAAACAAAAAATCTTCCAACAAACAAAAGCCCAGGACCAGGTGGCCTCACAGGCGAATTATATCAAACATTTAGAGAAGAGTTAACACCTATCGTTCTCAAAGTCTTCCGAAATATAGCAGAGGGAGGAACACTCCCAAACTCATTGTATGAGGCCATCATCCCCCTGATACCAGAACCAGACAAAGACGTCACAAAGAAAGAAAACTACAGGCCAATGTGACTGATGAACAGAGGTCCCAAAGTCCTCAATAAAATACTAGCAAAAAGAATCCGACTGCACATTAAAAGTATCATGCACCATGATTGGGTGGGGTTTATCCCAGGAATGCAAGGATTATTCAATGTACAGATATCAATCATTGTGGTAAACCATATTAACAAATTGAAGGAGAAAAACCATATGATCATTTCCATAGATGCAAAAAAAGCTTTTGAAAAAATTCAACACCTACTTATGATAAAAACCCTCCAGAAAGTAGGCATAGAGGGAACTTACCTCTACATAATAAAGGCCATATATGACTAATCCACAGCCAATATCTTCTCAATGGTGAAAAACTGAAACTATTTCCTCTAAGATCAGGAACAAGACAAGGTTGTCCACTCTCACCACTATTATTCAACAAAGTTTTGGAAGTTTTAGCCACAGCAGTCAGAGAAGAAAAAGAAATAAAGGAATCCAAATCGGAAAAGAAGAAGTAAAACTGTCACTGTTTGCAGATGACATGCTACTATATATAGAGAATCCTAAAGATGCTACCAGAAAACTACTAGAGCTAATCAATAAATTTGGTAAAGTAGCAGGATAAGAAATTAATGCACAGAAATCTCTTGCATTCCTATACATTAATGATGAAAAATCTGAAAGAGAAATTAAGGAAACACTCCCATGTACCATTGCAACAAAAAGAATAAAATACCTAGGAATAAACCTACCTAAGGAGACAAAAGACCTGCATGCAAAGAACTATAAGGCACTGATGAAAGAAATTAAAGATGATACAAACAGATGGAGAGTTATACCATGTTCTTGGATTGGAAGAATCGACATTGTGAAAATGACAATACTACCCAAAGCAATCTACAGATTCAATGCAACCCTTATCAAACTACCAAATGCATTTTTCACAGAACTAGAACAAAAAATTTCACAATTTGTGTGGACACACATACGACCCCGAATAGCCAAAGCAATCTTGAGAAAGAAAAATGGAGCTGGAGGAATCAGGCTCCCAGGCTTCAGACTATACTACAAAGCTACAGTAATCAAGACAGTATGGTACTGGCACAAAAACAGAAATATAGATCAGTGGAACAGGATAGAAAGCCCAGAGATAAACCCACGGACATATGGTCACCTATCTTTGATAAAGGAGGCAAGAGTATACAATGGAAACAAGACAGCTTCTTCAATAAGTGGTGCTGGAAAAACTGGACAGCTACATGTAAAAGAATGAAATTAAAACACTCCTAACACCATACACAAAAATAAACTCAAAATGGATTAAAGACCTAAATGTGAGGCCAGACACTATAAAACTCTTAGAGGAAAACATGGGCAGAACACTCTATGACATAAATCTCAGCAAGATCCTTCTTGACCCACCTCCAAAGAAATGGAAATAAAAACAAAAATAAACAAATGGGACCTAATGAAACTTAAAAGCTTTTGCACAGCAAAGGAAACCATAAATAAGACCAAAAGACAACACTCAGAATGGGAGAAAATATTTGCAAATGAAGCAACTGACAAAGGATTAATCTCCAAAATTTACAAGCTGCTCATGCAGCTCAATATCAAAAAACCCAATCCAGAAATGGGCAGACAACCTAAATAGACATTTCTCCGAAGAAGTATATAGATTGCCAGCAAGCACATGAAAGGATGCTCAGCATCAGTTATCATTAAAGAATTGCAAATCAATACTACAATGAGGTATCACTTTACACTGGTCAGAATGGCCATCATCAAAAAATCTACAAACAATAAATGCTGGAGAGGGTGTGGAGAAAAGGGAACCCTCTTGCACTGTTGGTGGGAATGTAAATTGATACAGCCACTATGGAGAGCTGTATGGAGGTTCCTTAAAAAACTGAAAATAGAACTACCATACGACCCAGCAATCCCACTGCTGGGCATATACCCTGAGAAAACCATAATTCAAAAAGAGTCATGTATCACAATGTTCATTGCAGCTCTATTTACAATAGCCAGGACATGGAAGCAATCTAAGTGTCCATTGACAGATGAATGGATAAAGAAGATGTGGCACATATATACAATGGAATATTACTCAGCCATAAAAAGAAACAAAATTGAGTTATTTGTAATGAGGTGGATGGACCTAGAGTCTGTCATACAGAGCGAAGTACGTCAGAAAGAAAAACAAATACCGTATGGTAACACATATATATGGAATCTAAAAAAAAATGGTTCTGAAGAACCTAGGGGCAGGACAGGAATAAAGATGCAGACATTGAGAATGTACTTGAGGACATGGGGAAGGGGAGGGTTAAGCTGGGACGAAGTGAGAGAGTGACATGGACTTATATACACTACCAAATGTAAAATAGATAGCTAGTGGGAAGCAGCTGCATAACACAGGGACATCAGCTTGGTGCTTTGTGCCCACCTAGCGGGGTGGGATAGGGAGGGTGGGATGGAGATACGAGAGAGGGGATATGGGGATATATGTATATGTATAGCTGATTCACTTTGTTATAAAGCAGAAACTAACACACCACTGTAAAGTGATTATACTCCAATAAAAGTGTTTAAAAGGAAAAATAGACATATCCTGCTAGCTTTGTCTTCTACCAGTTTTGGGAGTGTGGCAAATCAGCCTTATATAAAACAAAGAAAGACAAATTCCTCCTTCAGATATTCACCCATAAGTCCCTCTAATTTCATGTCAACATGCACACATTTTTCTGAGCAAAGAATTTGGCCAAAACCAACCAAATGCTAATTTAACGTTCCTGTCAGATTTAACAAATTATGTGTAACTCGGTGCATATGCTCATCAAGTTTTTAGAGATGAAGAGCATATTTACCCTAGTCAATATTCATTTCTTTGAAAAAAGCTCTTTTTTCTTTTTTTCTTATGTATTGGTGCTTTGACAGAAGCTCAAGCGAATGTGCTTATTTATTCTAAGAGGACCGTCTTCTTCAGGCCATCGGAAACTAGCAAAGATTCGCCATCTCCTTAGGATGTTTCCTTAATCATACCTGAACTTAGAGCAGCAATCCTGATTGGTTAGCTCTGCATTACAATCTATAACACCCAGAAAATACATATGGGTTGCATGAATTTGAAATCTCATCTGACATCTGAGTAATGTTAATCTTGTTTATATGACAACCTCATTATGGTACATAATTGCTAAGCAATCTCCTAGCAAATACTGGGTTAAAAACGCCTGGAAGATGCTTGTTCTTCTCATTATTAATTAGCATGTGTCCACTTCGCCAGATCCAGTGCCCAAACTTCATTTGTTATGTTCAGCCAAATGCATGAATAGCTTTGGAGTAATTATTTTCCAACATCATCTAATACCTCTCTGCACATCAATTAAAAATCCTCTTAACAAGGAACTGCATTTTGTTTGAGATCAAATGCCTGGTCCAAAGCTATATCAATCATGTAGAGCTAATTAGTGGCTCTGCTTTATATCATTTGTTTTACTTTATTATTTCATTGTACACTTCCTAATGAAACCAATTGAACAATTTTAAAATCTTTGTTCAATTAATTGAAGGCTTAAAGGCCAGCTACCTAGTCAGGCTTTCTTCCCTTTGAAAAGAAATACATGTAAGAGTGGGGGGGGACCCCCAAGATGTGTTATAATACCTATTTACTTTCTGAAATGCCCGCTCTATAGATACAAGTTTTAAAAGGTTTTTCACCGTTTTTATACTGTTTGCAAATAATTCATTGCTCACCATATCTTTACAGCTTCTCTCTACGTGGCCAACCATTTCTGAAGGATGAGTTGAAACAACAAGAGACGTAGGGCAGTTCATCTTGAAGACTGCGCATAGAGGCTCTCTAAAGTACTGTGTATTTCTGTCAGCATTTTATAAACTGGTTGACCAGCTTTCTTCCTTAATGCAAAAAAAATGCTGAGCTGTGAAGACCGTTGAGTAGCAACTCCTTTGGGGTCTGGATAGAGCAGTGGACTCCAATACAAATATGAATGGATTAAATGCATACTAACTACCCAGAGTGGGAAACTATAATGAGAGGAAGGACACATTCCAGCTCTTTAGAATTTCTGCTTGTTCATCAGAACCAGGACTCAGAGCCAGCCGGGCAGGCAACAGGGCTGCCTCGTTTGCCCCAAGTGTACGGCATCCCACACTGCGCCCTCTGTCACACCCACCTTCCCTTTTAGAATTCATTTTGATTTATGAAAACATCCCCAATTCACCAAATCCTTGTGTGAACTGGTTTCCCCAGTCACAAAGCATATCACAATTAATGCAAATTCAGGGGAGTTAATGTTGGTAAAAGTAGAACTAATTTTCCCCAGTGCTAGCTCCTCTAAAGGGCCCCTTCCTCACAAACGTAAATCCATTTTAACTAAACAAAACTGACAAATCAGCAGATGTCAGGGCCTTCAACAAATGGGCTGTGGTTCTCTCTTTGGTCTGTGCCAGACGGGGAAAAATTAAGAACAAATTTTCAGAACAGTTAGGCTGGATTAAAAAATGCTACAGAATTGTGCCAGTCTATAAACTTACAGCATGTAGTTACACATTTGTTACTTTTAAAATAAACTGATGGGAGGAATTCTATCCCAGGATAATAAGGATGAGAGTCTTTTTAAAGCTCTTACAAGGTTTGAGAATCTTCTGGAATCACTGGGGGGTGGAGAGTAAAAGACTTGGGAAGCCCCTAATTTACTTGTTCCTCTGTTCTTTATAACGGTTAAGTTACTAACTTTTATTTGTCAGTAATAATTGAATTTTACACCGAAGTGAATTATCGTAATGCATGAACTGCTCGGCCGCAATTTTAAATAGCCTTCTTTGCAAATTATCTCTCATGATTTATATTCATCCTATCAGGGAGGCAGAGAAAAATTGTATGAGGATGGATGATTTGGATTTAATGTGAATGGATAAAAGTATGTGATAGCTTCTCGCAGTTCTGCCAATGAATTGAACACTTCCTCCTGTCTCCAGTATTCATTTCAAAAATCTGGGTAAGCAAGTTAGAGAGAAAGAGAGAGAGAGAGAGAGTACTTAAGGTTACATTACTTTCATTACTCAGAAAAACTGGGACTTCGAGTGTTAAGCACCTCTATAAAATACACTTTTGCAACTTACCCAGGGACTCATTTATTTGTATGTTTCCCTTTTCCTGCCGATATGTTTCGTCCAAGAAGCCTTCCTGAATACTTGTCCTGTGAACTTTCTGCCTAATTTTTGCCCATCTCTTAATGCTTTTCTCATGTTCTGGCAACTCCCAATATCTCCCCTGATCATTCTAGCTCAGAGTTTCCCAAACTTCTGTGATAACAGAAATCATCTGGGAAAGAACGTTTCCCCAGGCCTCTTCTCTAAAGATTCTGAATTAATCAATCTGGAATGGGGCCCAGGAATCTGTATGTTTAACAAGCAACCTAGGCAATTTATAACATCAAGGAAGTTCTAAAAGCATACTGGGAGAGGGCATGGGCCATGTTCTCTGAATGCCTAAGCAATTATAGCATTTACCACACATTTCTGTCCACAATTTTTACTGCTGTATAATATTCTATAATTATTTCACTTATGTCTTCTCTGGGGAGTTATAAATATCTTGAATGTGGAGAATACTTTATTTTGAATACTTCTACTCCATCTGATCCTCCTAGAAAACCAAGAATACCTTGTAGGTTCTTAATAAGAAATAATTGGATATACTGTAATTTAAATGAAAGTGTTGTCAACACTTAGAAATACTGCAAGAGACACAGCAGGGAAGACGAGTGGCCAGGAAGAGCTAGAGGAAAATGAAGTGTTTTCTGCCTTCTGAAGGTAAGAAATTTTGTCATACTGTCCTCAAAAGACCAGTGACATTCACCCACTTTTTCTGATGAAGTAATATTTGTGGAAATATTAGAAAACATGGAAAACACAAAACATTTTTTTAAAAGGGGGAGGTGGGAGAAACGGGTGAAAGTGGTCAAAATGTATAAACTTCCAGCTATAAAATAAACAAGTCCTGGGATGAAATGTTTAAAAAGACAAGTTACCGTGGCAACCACCAAGAAATGATTATTGTTAATATTTTGTTATTTATTTCTCTAATTGCAAATTGTCATTTGCTTCATAGGAAAGTCCCACGTGGGTTGGTGAATTTGACCTTTGCCTGTGATGGGGACAGTCAGGGGAGCTTATCTCATTTGTGTCTTTGGATCTTACGATGTTGGGTCCCATAAGTCTGGTACTAAAGACAAGCCCTGGAAAACAAACAAACAAACAAACAAACCCCCAGCAATGAATAAGAGAATATTCAAATCCAAAGCAATTAAAGTCCTGCCACTTTAAAAGACAGCAATGGCCAACCAGTAAAATGGTATGAAAGGCAGAAATGTAGCATTAGTCATACATTAATCTGAGGATGCAAAAGAGGATTTAAAACCTAAAGGGGAAAAAAAAATCAGAATGCAAATTTCAAAAGTACCTGAAATTAGAAGGCCTTGCAAAGTGTCTATAGTCATTAGTATCTTAATATAAACAGATGAAAGTAAAAATTCTAGTCATAGAGATACAGATGATAAATTGAACTTTGGGTCATTTATTTAGATGTTTGATATTGGGTAAATCCAGCCACATATTAAAGGAGCTCTTATTCTTCGTCCTGCCTTAATATTACAGTTACACAGATTTTCCAAGAGGAACATTATTTCATCAATATTATGCTTACTTTCTATGCAAAGCTCACATGATTAATATGTACAGAGACAACATCAACGTATTTGATTTGTGTCTGTGTTTATTTTTAAAATACATTTAGGCCTAGTTCAAATATGAGAAGTCTCTTCAAACTGGAGGGTCATGGAAAAAAAGGCATAGATTCATCTACTTAATAAAGTCTTCCTGAATGTTAGAAGATATTTTGAAACCTAAATCTGCTTATAAATAAAAGTTCCATCTTTGAGAAAGAATTGGAGATAGACAAAAAGAAAAATGTAGCTAAATATTCTGTCTAGTATTTGTACTGTTGAAAGATAATTGTCTTATTTTCTTCACCCTTCAAAATTCATTGAAAAATTTAAATATTTAAGGAAGTGTTTCCCAGAGTTCTTCTTTTCAGAATTTCAATGGCTATTTTTGCTCTGTGTCTTTCAAGTAAACTTTATAACCAACATGTTTTGCTGAAGGAAAAGAAGTACGGTATTTTTACTGATATTAGATTAAATTTATCTCTGCCGTATTGAATTTTCCTATTCATGAAAAAGGTGGGTCTACAATGAAGTCTTCCTTTATATCTTCTTTTGGAATATTTGTATAATCTATTCTTTTAAAGGTTTGTTTTATAACATGTTTATAACAATTTTGCAGTTTTCCCATTGACTCTCAGTTTCTCCAGATTTATAATCATATCATTCACAAAAAGAGATAGTATTTACTTCTTGTACACCAGTTCTTTTGCCTTTAGAGCTTTTTTCGTATAATTATATGTCAACTAATACTTCTAATTCATTATTAGATAATAATGATTATAGTCGGCATCCTTTACTTGTTCCAAGGCTTAGCAGACAAGACTTTGGTGTTTCTCTAATTATTAAGAAGCTAGCTTTACCTACCATCATTCTTTAACCAAGTAGCCACCCATTCCTACATTACTGAGTATGTCTTACTGTGAATGGGTATTAAATTTTTCAAATATTTTTTGTTTATCTGCAGAGAGATTATATGAACTTTATTTCTAGCACTATAAATATGAATTATAATAATCAAATTTTTAAAAATATTGAAACTTTTTGCAAACAATCTCATTTAGTCATGGTATATTATTGTTTTAATGTGCTCTGGATTCTGATTACTAATATTCCCTATATGTTTTCCATTGGTACTCATAAAAGAGATGGTTGTATCGTTTACATTTTGAGTTGTAATATTCCTGGGTATTCCTCCTTGAATCTCCTAAAGTTGTTGATGTATAAAAACTGTTAATGAGTCGTTGGGTACATATTAATAACTGTTCTATCTTCACTGAAACTTTAGCTTTTATGTTAAAACTTATTTGTTACTTCTACTGCATTTTGATCTGATTTCAACCTTGTCAGGAAATAAGATTGCAGCTCCTGCTTTGATATAGTTTTGTCTATCTTTTTTTTTTTTTAAACCTTTCTGAGTCTCTTGACTTTAGGTATATTTTTGTGGGTAACATAGGGTTAATTTTTTTCTTTTTTTGGTCAATGTCTTTCAACTTATTTTATCCAAAGCATGTTTACAAATAAAGTCTTTAAGGAATGTTCATGGAAAGAATATTCCTTGGATTCTTTCTTGCATATTCATAACAGTTTGTCCATAGCCTTTATGTTTGGAAGTTCTTTTAGCTGGGTATAAAATCACTGACTCCTTTTTCCCCTTCTGTCTCTAAATGAAAGTAACTTACTACATTATCATCTACCATAAACCATCACAATCAAAAAGTCTAATGAAAATGTGATTTTTTTCCTTTATAAGTAACTTTTTAATTTATATTTGTTTTGTTCTGTTTGTTGGGATGGTGGTTCCTAGATGTCCAAATGATTTTATTTTTCCTTTTTATTCAAGGTCCACTAACTAATTTTACTAGCATACATCTTGGTGTTGGCTGTTCTAAGTTGATGTTCTCAGAAATATTTCCCCTGAGGTGTTCCCTTTCAATATACAGTTTTGAGACTTCTTTCACTTCAGGAATATTTTCTCAAATTATAGTTTTTAGGATCTCTTCTGTCCCATTGCTTTTTCTGCTATCCTCTCTCTCTCTCTCTTTTCTTTTAAATAATAACTTTGTATGAGAATCATGGTGGTATTTAATTTTAAAATAAATGTTAAAACCTGGTTTTTGAACACAGTGGTGGTGGTGATATGGGGTAAGGGAATCATGGGGTGAGAGGTTTACGCAGTGACAAGAGAGGAAGGAAGCATAATACTCATTTTGGTTCAAAGAAATAACACTACCTTCAAAGCTGGCAAAAGAGTTTGAGTTCTGGCTCTGCCTTATCTTCTCTGAACCTTCGTACCTCATGAGTAAAGTGAAAATATAGTTCTACTTATCTCATGGGGTGGTTGTGAGTATCAAGTAAGATATTGAATTTGAAAGAGCTTTAAGAGCATTAAAAAATGCAGAGGACCACACACCTCTAAGTACAAATAAGAAAGTGAAAAGCAGTCCCCGCCACAGGAGTTGGCCTGAGGAGAAAATCATTTCCTGCAGGGGAGCAGAGGGAAACACACAATTGACTTCTGCTTCTGCTTTTCCTTTCAGCCACTTGCTCGAAACCCTACCCTCTGCTTCTCCCACCTCAGAGAGCTCATGAAGAAAACCACAGGCTCGAATCTTTCGTAGCCTCAACAGACTGAGGACATCTGTTCAAAAAGGGTGATTATAAATGCAACCTTTGCCTCCAGTGTACTTACTAACTCTTTATCTCAGAAACTGAGCATGAAAAGGTGCCCTGGAAAATCATCAAATATCCATCTTTTTTCCTTTGGGCAGAATTATGGAAAGATCTTTCTTCAATGGGTACTGAGCAAAATGAGTAGTGAACAAAACTATTCCATGATCCCATTTAGGCTTTATACAAACATGTATTCATACTGTGAGTACTAAATGAAATGATTTTGAAACACAAATATTTTGCTCTCAACAAATTGTGACTCTTTATATCATGGTATGTAAAGAGAAACCATTGTATTTTTCTAAAAACCATATGAGAAAGTAATCCCACACCCTTCTTTATGAGTTTTACTTGTTATTTAGCCTTTCACTTTAGAGTGTTCTGATATTCTTCTATCATTGGAACATTAATATTCAGGGTTACTTCTTGTCAGTTTCCCTTAGAGATATCGTCAGTGAAAAGTGGAGACTAGTTGATGGATGTTATACTAGCATCTAAGCCCCAAGCATCTGATATCTGGTCCCTGCCAAATGCAACACTAAGAACTTGATGTTTCTATTCTATATCCTACAACATCCCTGATGCAATATGGGGACTGGGTCTCAATGAAGAGTATAATTTTTATCATTATCAGCAATAATTGTTATTAGAAAGAAGATATTTAAGGGGATAAAAAAGGGAAAGAACATTTCACTTAAGGCAACTAGAGAGGTTTATAGGAAAGATGATGATTGAAAGCAGATTTTAAAGCAAAATGATTTAAATGCAAAGTATATGCTGATTGAGAGTACACTATTTACACCAAAATGAATTTGCAAAACATTTTCAAACTATTAAAAAATTTATCTGTAAATATACTAAGAACCACTGAATCGTACACTTCAAAAGGATGAATTTTATGGTATTCTATTGTGGTTGATTATATTTTGATAAAGCTGTCACTTAACTGTAAAAAATATTTAAGATTAATTATGTATGAAAATAGAATAATCATTTGAGTAAGTAAAGAAACTTAGAAATCACCTTGGACAGCTACTTTTTAATTTAATTTTATTTATTTTCATCTGGGTCTTAGTTTCAGAAGGTTCAGTTCATTATACTTCTCAGTTCATAGCATACAATTATTGTACAAGGCATTTTGCTTGCTTTATTTATTTATTTACTTCCTTTTACCCCCTTTTTGTATTCCCGTTCTCCAAACTCTCCTGTGATGGTCACCAGACATCCTCCCTGTCTTGGCATGACAAAGGATGTTTCAATGAATATCCTCATACATGGGCCCTTATATGAGAATTTCTCTGAGATTAAGAGCCAGGAGTGGAGTTGATATCTGTATTTATAATTTGAATAAATACTACCAATTTGCTGTCCAAAATGGTTGGATCAGTCTACATTCCATTAGAACTGCTTAAAGGTTCCCTGTATCCCACGAACCCTTGGCATCATCCATCTCCCTATTTTTTGTCCACTTTATGTTTTGGGGTTAGTTGTATTTTCCAGACTACCCATTATTCTATTTGGATTGTGCCTTATTCTTATTGCTTTTCAGCAACTCTCCATATAGTCTAAATATCTGTTTCTTGTCTGATTTAGATATTGCAAATATATTCTCCCAACCTGTCATCAGTCTGTTGACTTTTCGTAGTGTTGAAGAGATATCCTTAATATTGATGTAAACACCTTTATTTACAGGGTTTTTTGGGTTTATGCTTTGTTTAAAAAAAACCTTTCCTCATTCATCCATTCATTCAACAAATTTTATTGAGTGCTCACTATTTGCCAGGTACTGTTTTAGTAGCTGGCAGCACATCAATGAATAAACAAACAAAAAGCACTGCCTTTCTGCAACTTACATTCTAACTGGGAAAGACATGTCATAATCAATAGATATAATAAAGAGGTGAATTACATTAGGAGGAGTAGGCCTAGGGAGAAAAACACGAAGCAGGGTAATGGAGATCAGGACTGTCAGGGTGCAGACTGAATTTTTAAATGGGATAATCTGGGCAAGTGTTATTGATTTAAATATATAAATTTTCCTCTAAATGTTGTTTTAAACTTAGACTTCCTTACCAGCTGCACTGGTGGGCGAGATTCCTCTTGCGTCCCTTGGAGTAAGGTCCTAAGATCCAAAAGACACACTAAAGCGCTTTTGTTCATGCTTGGATGTCTGATTTGTTGACTAAAAAGGGGGATTAAAAGAAGGAACATCTTACGCCACCATGTTGCTGACGTCACTGAGCCTAAATTTAGACTTCCTGTGAGGCCTAAATCATGGTCTGTTTTTGTAAATGTTCCATGTGTACTCAGAAAAAAATGTGTTCTCTCAATTTCTTGAAGATATATACATATACATACACACATACATATACGTGTCCCTAGATACCCACAGGTACCAAAATCCATGGATGCTCTCAAGTCCCTCATATAAAATGGTGTAGTATATGCACATAACCTCTGCATATCTTCACATATATTTTAAATCATCTTTAAATAAATATTGTAAATACAATGTAAATGCTATGTAAATAGTTGCCAGAGTGAGGCAAATTCAGGTTTTACTTTTAGAGCTTTCTGGAATTTTTTTCTTCCGAATCTCTTTGATCTGTGTTTGGTTGAATTCATGGATGTGGCACCTGTGGATATGGAGTGCTGACTGTACATATCTATATCTATATCTATATCTAATCAAAACTTTATTCATTTCATAATTTATTTCCCTATACCGATTTACTCTTCTTGATCTTAGTTTCTGAGAGACATTCAATAGAGCCTCCAACTACAATATTTGATTTATCTATTTTCCCTTTCATTTTATAAATTAAAAGCCCAGGTAGGATTCACTGAGTTAAAACATTGAGTTACTTTCATCTTCAAGCACTAGCTCAAATTGCAGAAAAAATTTTTATTACATAAGTTTGTAGAAATGGACTAGCTGTTGTGTTAATGAAAAGCAAAGTAAGTTTAAAACATCATTCTAGTATTGAATATGCCCTCAACGAATGACCTTAGCAGATTTTGAAACTACAATTATATTTGTAGTCATTGGACTATATGGTCCTAAATTACCTCATACAGATTAAAGTGGATATTAGATGCAATACATTTTGTGACATAAATCTATTGTATAAATAGGATGAAATAGAAGAGTCTCAAAATCTGCCACTGTTAATTCAAATTGTAACAGGAAAAATTACTAAATTTAAATGATAATGTAGTAAAGACCTCTGGATGGGTATATCACTAAAGAATACACTTATTGAAGTTATTGTTTCCATGCAATGAGTTTCAAAACTTATACCACTTGGGTACCAGATTTTCTCTTCCTCCTTGGAACCCTTCCTGACTGATCAGTCACTTTGCTCTTTCACTTTTCTGAGCTGCTATTGCCCTTACTTAGAATCAACACCACCTAAAATGATGCTTAACTATTTCCTCTTTGACTCCATTTAACAGAATTTTTTTAAAGGTCGGTAGCAGATTTTTATTAAAATGAAACATTATATTATGTATTATGTAACATGTAATATGGATGAAAATAATAAACGTGGTCCTCAAAACACTTAAATCATCATTGTTTGTTAGGAAATACTTTCTTGTTTGTAACCTTGAGGCACCTTGGTCCAACTACTGAAATTTACAAATAAAAAAATGGAAAGCCATACTCATTGATTACTTGCATGTATTTCTAACAACACTATCTCTCATTACTGTAATAGAGTTATTTTGAACTGTCACTCTATGCAGAACACAATGCTAGACATTAATGAGTATGTGGATAGGAGAGGGTCAGGTAGGGCTGGTGCAAAGACAGCTGAGCTCAGAACCTGATGATGGTGCAGAAAGATATGTCACCCAAATAGTACAGGATGTAAAGAACAAGGGAGAGGAGGCAGCCTGGTGCTGCGTGTGACCTGAGACTCAAAGAAGTTACCTAAAGAGTAGTGAGAGAAGGGTAGCTTTTCAGTCTCATTCCAGCTGCTCAGGCAACAATAGACAGCCCTACCTGGATCTGGGCATTCCCAAGTGGCATGAACATCCACAAGAACAGACCAGGTGCGTGGTCTTTCTGGGGAGGGGGGAGCATGACTTAGGCTGCCTATCCTACCTATGCTAAGTACCTAGTAGATTCATAGAAAATTGAAAACCCATGAACTGGTCTGTAAGTCTGTGATGAAGCCCAGGCATCTGCTGGTTTAAAAGCTCCCCAGGAAATTTTGATATAACCTGGTGGCAGGTTATGTGTTTCAGAAGTGCAGGAGCTTTGGAGTTAGACATGTGTGAGTTGAGTTGGGATCTGCCACTTATTAGTTGTGTGGCCTTTGACAAGTTGCTTAACTTTTCTAAGCTTTGGTTTCCTCATTTACACAATAGGACTAATTATACCCTTCTCAAACATTTGTTATGAGGATTAAATGAGATATTACATATAAAACACTTAACAGAGTGCCTGGCATGTAGTAAGAGTACAGTAAATAATTTCTAGTGACAATATTTACCATAGGATGGACCTGCCTGTTGCCACAGTTATGAAATTGAATGAGATAAAGTGTCTCCAAGACATCCTTCTCCGTTCCTGTTGCCCTCTGGCAAGGAGCTAGGCCGGCTGCTAGGGATATGGCAAGGAAGGGACCTGACTCATGGTCTAGCCTGGCTAGCACAGTTAGATCTGTTGGAAAATAAGATAAAAAGAATAATGGAAGAAGTAGCTTTTAGACCAGAGCAGTTCAATAGAGCTTTCTGCAATGATGGAAGTGGTCTGTATCCCTGTGTCCATTACGGTAGCCACCAGCCACATGTGGCTATTGAACACTTGGCATGTGGCTAGTGCAACCACAGAATTGAATCTTAATATTGTTTAAATTTAATTAATTTAGATTCAAAATTAAATAGCCACATGTGTCCAGTGGCTACCATATTGGACACTGTGTTCTAGAGGAAGCTGTGTACATTGATAAGCTCCTCTGAGGGCTCGGTTCTAGAGAAGGTGGCTGAATGAAGAGTCATAACTGGGATGTTTCAATGGGCCTACACATCACAAGTAAAGGATGCAAGTTTACACTCTGTTGATCACCAAAGGAAATAACCCAGAAAACTAAAATTGACACAGGCTCTTGAACTTGAGGCATAGTTAGTCTACCTGTATGGATCAATGCCTTCAGAAGATGAATTAGACCTAGATCAAAACCATCTTCTCTCTGGAACCTTAAACAATTCTCCCAGGCAGAGTTGGCTTCTCCCCTCTCTGTGTCTCCACCACTACAACTCTCCTATTGCACAGCACCAGAGTAAACAATTTCCTAACCTACCGTCATGTGAGCTCCTTGAGGACAGGACCTATGTCCTGTTTGTTCTTGTGTCCCCAGAGACACAAATATAGATGATTAATCAATGTTTTTGAAAGGAAAAGGAGAAGATAAAGGAAAAAAGTAGTTATTAATGGAAAGAGGAAGGAAAGAAGGAAGGAGGGAAGGAAGGTGTCTAAAGTGACATTGATATTACTGTGGTATTAAAGACAGAACCTCCAGGTTCCCAGCTCTGTTCATTCCTCTACACCACATTGGAACTTCCTGTTAAAGATTCTAAAAGGAAACACTCTTCAGACATGACCACAGTGTTCCTGTTTCAAGTTATGAAGCACTATTTGACCACAACATTTTCTTTTCCTTCATTAGCTCAGAAATTCATTTCTAAGAGCAGAGGAAACATGTGGTTGGATGATCAGGAAGCTGTGTCTTACAGGGTAAATGTACCTAAAGACCAAAGAGATAAGGGAGACGATCAGCCAGTGAACAATTGAAATGACATATCATTGAGATCAAAGCTAGATACATAAGTGAAAATTAAGCGGTCCAAAATCTGGAGGACTCCGTGAGGCTAATGAACACATCTAATGGTGGTAAAAGACTGAGTTGGGAGGACAGAGAGATATAATTAGAGGTTCCAAAGGTGGAACCATTCTGAGTATGGCCAGAAAAGTACGCTACTGCAACAGATATGGTGTAAAGGTCTTTGGAGCTGACAATTTCAAGGGAAAAAATGAGGGGGGGTTAGACAGATTACTTGAACATACATTGAAGATGCTTATTATGATGGCTGGCAGAAATTTGAATCGCAGGTCAGAAAGCAAAATCATGGTTTGGGGCATAGAGTGGCATGGACTCCACAGATGAGAGAGAAAATAAGCTATGCACTAGAGGGTAGTCTGGAGAGGTGCTGCCATAAGTATCCAAATAGATGGAGACTTTCTACCAGGGTGGAAGCACAGTGAAGGCAGAGTGGCCATGGGGGTCAAGGAACATGCCCGAGTCCTCCCTTCCCCTCTCTTGCCCTGGGTCACGTGGAGCATAGGGAATGAACAACCTTTGCTCTTTTGAGCTTCAGGAGACTCTGTGGCCCCAGAGAAAGCCAGTTTCAGTCAAGGCAAGAAGTCTAGTGAGGATTCCTGGGAGACATCCACTTAGAGGAGGAGGAAATAGAAGAAAGCCCAAGTCAAGGCTGGAATTAAGAATGGGAGAGGTGGGTTCAGGGAACTGGGAGGAGAGAATTTGGTGAAGTGGAGCTCCCGGGAGCAGGAGATGTGTTTGGACTGATGGGTTGATGGTGGTCCCTGCACAGCCTTGAATCCAAGTTGAGTTTGGACTTCTATTGTCAGCAACGGGCTGTCTTCCACTCAGTGGAGGCCTCTGAGTGGGTGAGTAGTGTGACAAAAGCTGATGTTTCCTTGAATAGAGCCATCTATACATTTTGAAAAATGTTTTAATTCTACCCACATATGAGTTTCTGCATAATCTCTGAAGGCTAGTCCACAGAAGCAAAGCATTGTGGCTTTACACTTTTCATAAAATGATTGATCTTTGAAATAAATACCAACAAAATATCTATATATGTGAGCCCAGATAAAAATGAGTGAAGAATTATTGGCAAGGTATTTCTACTTTCATCTGTACAAATAACTGTGCTTTGACTACATGTATTAAAAAGACACTACTAACAATTTACAAAATAAATAAATAAATTAAAAAGCTGATGTTTCCAAGAAATCAATTTGGGGTGCTGTTCAAGATGAATGAAATAAAAAAGAAATGGGAACTCTCCCTCCTGGGGGCTGTAGAAACACCATTAGACTTCACACACCAGATTTAAAAAATAAGACCGTAAGGAGCTATTACCTATAACATCTTCCATGTTGGTTTTATAAAGATGGCTACATCATTTTAAATACACTGGGTGTGGCTTCAGTGGGCATTGATTCAGCGCTACTGAGTAGAATCAGTTGTTTTCAGGCATCTGAGTGGTTCAGAGCAGAGCAGTGGATCATTCAGTGGTGTGGTCTGTCCAACCCAGACAGCTCAACATCTGAGTTATGATGGATAGCCTGACAGGTCTCCACAGTCATTGCCCAGAACACAACCTTCTCATGGACAAGTCAATGCACCACATGGCCAAGGCATCTGCCTTAGAAACCTAGAATAGAGAAAAGGAACACTGGCACAGGTCACTGTCAGGGTGAAACTTTTTACCTTCAGCCTGTCACATTATTTGTCATTTCCATATGGGCCACTGACAGCTGTCAGTCAAGCAAGACTTACCCTGCCACTGGCACGTCTCAAGGCATATAAAGAAAGAGACTAATGCAAGCCTGTCTTAATTAGGTGATAATTATACATTCCAGGCAGAAATTTCCAATCAATCTGACAGAACACACCCATTCAAAACAAGGTTTTACAGCAATATTCCAACCGACTGATAAGGTTTTGCCTGTCTGGAAATAAAAAAAAAACTAAAACTTTAAAGTCCTAATCAAGTCTCTGGCAGATTTGAGGGGAGGATGAAGCAGGAAGATACCCAAAGGGAATCAGGAAACTGGGGCATCCCTGGGGAGTTGTGTTCCTCTTCCCCTGCAAGGAAAATTGGATTACAATGAGCATTGTGAGCAGACTTAAAGGTGGAAAAGGGAAGCGCAACTCAGAGAGAGTGAATTACAATAGAACCTTTGCTCCCACTTTGCCTCCCTAAAGATGAGGAGAGGTACACAGGCTAATTACCCGTGTACCTGTGAGCCTCATCTCCTTCACAACCACTCGCTGGCAGTTACCATTCTCATCCCCACAGAGCATCGCCTGTGTCCAGACCCTGGGCAGCTCAGCTCAGCTCCCACCAAGACATCTAGAGAGAACGCTTCTGTTTCTTAGAACACAAGTCAAGGTATAGGTGGTGCTTCTATTCAGAAGGTTTTAAATATTATTAAACTCAGAATTTCCTATCTAGCAAGTTCATGGCATGCAGAGTTAAATATAGAAAGAGCGTTTAGACAAAGCCTGTATTAGATAAGTTCCCTGCTTAACTGATATAATTAAATATGGAATTGACCCAGAGTGCTAAATATTACTTTCTGGTGGGACCAGTGCCCCCAAATATCTAAAAGACTTTTGTTGTTTCCCTGCTGCAATGGATCAAATTAAGCTGCAGCTCCCCAGGCCTCATTTGACCTAAAATTATTCTGAGGCTGAAATGCTTTTCCAGGTTATATGTGATCTAAGACTCAGTTGGACGATCGCTTGAAGTACATGGGGCAGCCTGGATGGGGCTGGATGGTTCCAGTGTGACACTTCTGAAAGAAATTCGCAAGTTCTATGTCTATTTTGTAGCTCTCACTAACCTACACATACACACACACACACAGCAGAGTGGGGCATTATCAGAAGTGTTGGTATTATTCCTTAGAAATCTTACCACATAGGAAACAGACATTTTCTCTTTTCCACTAATCTCTAGAATTAATAAGAGGCAAAATTATAAAGAGGAAAACTAAAGTCTTTGATGGACTAGGGGTTGAGGACATCCAGAGAGGAGACCCATTGGACTAAAAGTTGCCCACATGATTCAGATAGGGCAGTTTCTGAAGAGAGATTTATAAAGATTTAACAATTTCCACTAATATTATGAAAGGTGGCCTAATTCCATTCCTCTCTCTGAATATTCAGTTTTTCACTTTCTTCTCCTTTGTTTCCTCTGAGATAAGAGCCTAATGTCCAATTCTTTCATTTTTTTCATTCACAGACAAAAGCAACCACAACGTTTTCAGTCAACTTCAAAAGCTTTTATGTTGCTGTGTTGAGTTGGTGTGTTTTACACTGTTCATGCGATTGAAATCACGTTGTGAAAGCTGAGAAAACTTGATCTGAATTTTTTAAGAGGTTCAGAGTGTCCCACCAGAAAACTCATCCATGGAGAATAGGAAGACGTGCCTTACAGCTTCTGTCTTCTAAGAAAAGAGTTTATTGCTGGCTGAAGGAAAGGTTCTGATTGCCAGGGTGTTTTCATTCTCCAAGGACACTGAGAGGTTTCCACTTCTGAATCTAGCATCTTGTGTCCCAAATAAAATGTTTCCACACTGAGGACCATTTCCTTTAGGGGGTTGCCATGCTGTCCCCTCCTCCCACCCCAATTAATTTGTGGTTCTGAATTTCTCAGTGTCCTTGCATTTCCACGACCTCACCCAAGAACAATTGATATGACCATGTGAAGAGGTTTGGGGCTCAAAGGACACACACCTTAAGTATTTGCCAAAAAGTCTTCCAATGACCTCCAATCCCTGTCTCAAATAATTACTCATCTATAGGGGAAGTGGTGTACCTCACTGTAGGCTTGATATGTAGACATGTATTTGAGGTTTTATATTTGTACTGGTCATTTGTCTGTGGCTCTTAGGTCCATCTTCCATCCTTCCCCTCTTTGGCTCTCTGGAGAGCTGGTCTCTGTAAGTTACATTTCCCAGGCTCCCTTGCTCATTGACTTCCATTAAGGTTATATCAATGGCAGCACTGGTGGAAACTGGAGGGTGGGAGGAGGGAAGAAGTCCACTTCATGACACCTCAGGAGGTCCTCCAGCAGCTCCCATGTCATTCCAGCTCCTGGCATGGTCCCAGCTCCCACAAGACATTCTCCATGGTTCCAGCTCCCACGTGTTGGTATCTGGACCTCCATCTCTTCCCCTTATCCTATCACCCTAAGAGTAGCAGCAACTCACTATTTTCAGCTCTTCCAACTACTCTATAGTGAATCCCCTTTATTAAATTCCCTCCATTTCTATACCTGTCTTGGTCTCTCTTTGGATTCTCACTGATAGAATTTTATTCATTCCAAAATTTAAAAGTGTTTGAATATTGATAATTTAGAAAACAAGTAATGATGATAATATAATAATAAAATAGAAAGACTTCCCCACAAACACATATAGAGAAATATATATCTTTGCAGCAAGTATAAGCCAGTTATGCTGTGAAGGAACATAGCAACAAGAATGAGCTCACTACCTTTACTTAGAAGTGAGGAACTTGAGGTCAGGAATGGGCAGGCACATATGGCCTTAGGAGTGGCACCATTGTAAGAACTCAGATCTCCTCTAGTTCTCGTTGATGGGACCTTGTTTATTAAAAGCATGAGCACATAGCACAATGGAGAATTCAGGTAAGTTTCTTGATAGCATGAGCATTAGAGCCTTTGTTTGTCATTGTTCCACTGACTAAAGGTTACTAACAAGCTATGGGTTGGCCAAAAAATGCCTTCAGTTTTTAAGTAAAAATAAGACACATTTTTCATTTTCACCAAGAACTTTATTGAACAACATATTCACCCTTTTGTTCCACTACCTTCTGCCATTTTCCAGGCAACTTTATAATTCCATCTTCCCAAAACACTTTATCTTTTTGGGCAAAGAACTGTCCCAGGTGACTTTTACAGTCTTCCAGGGAATTGAAATTTTTTTCTATTAAGAGAATTTTGTAAAGACCTAAATAAATGGAAATCTGAAGGTGCAATATCTGGTGAATATGGTGGATGAATCAGAACTTCTCAGCCAAGCTGTAACAGTTTTTGCCTGGTCATCAAAGAGACATGCGGTCTTGCATTATCCTGATGGAAGGTTATGTGTTTTCTGTTGACTAATTCTGGTCGCTTTTCGTTGAGTACTGCTTTCAGTTGGTCTAACTGGGAGCAGTACTTGTTGGAATTAATCGTTTCATTTTCTGGAAGAAGCTCATAATAGAGGACTCCCTTCCAATCCCACCATATACACAATATCACCTTCTTTAGATGAAGACTGGCCTTTGGTGTGGTTGGTGGTGATTCATTTCACTTGCCCTATGATCTCTTCCAGTCTCCATTGTTGTACAGTATACACTTTTCATCTCCCATCACAATTTCTTTTATAAATAGAATGTTTTCATTACATTTAAGTAGAGAACTACATTCAGAAATACAGTCAAGAAGGGTTTTTTTGCTTAACTTATGTGGAACCCAAGCATCAAAGCGATTAACATAACCAAGTTGGTGCAAATGATTTTCGACGTTTGATTTGGATATTTTGGGTATATCTGCTGTCTCCCATGTGGTATAACGTTGATTGTTCTCAGTTAATGTCTCAGTCTGATTGCTATCAACTTCAACTGGTCTACCCAACCATGGAGCATCGTGCAGCAAGAAATCGCCAGCATGAAACTTCGCAAACCATTTTTGATACGTTCTATCATTCACAGCACCTTCTCCATACACTGCACAAATCTTTTTCTGTGTTTCAGTTGTGTTTTTACCTTTCTAGAAATAATAAAGCATAATATGCCAAAAATGTTGCTTTTTTCTTCCATCTTCAATATTAAAATGGCTACACAAAAATTCACCAATTTTGATAAGTCGTTTTTTAAATGCACGCTGACATGACAGCTGTCACATACAATCAAACAAAATTGTTTCAAATGAAGTTAAAGACAACTGAGTGCTACAAGAGCCAACTTACAGAAAAAAATAAACGAAACTTTTGGCCAACCCAATACAATGTTTACAGGCGAGAGTTATCCAAATTCAGCAGTGAACTGAAAGTGCGACTAGTATGTATCCAGAGAGCCTCTTTTCCTAGGAATAGAAATATTTCTTTTCCTCTCTCTGCTAAAATTAATTTCATAGCTGAAACATAGGAAGAAATAAAACTCATCCCCTTAATTTTTTCTTAAGACTTTATTTGTTTAGAGCAGTGCTAAGTTCACAGCAAAATTGAGAGGGAAGTACAGAGAGTTCCCATATATCTCATGACCCCAATATACACAGCCTCCCTATTATCAGCATCACTCACTAGAGAGTATATTTGGTACAACTGATGAACCTATGTTGTCAAATCGTAATCACCCAAAGTCCATAGTTTACCTTAGGGTTCACTTTTGGTGGTGTATTTTCTATGGGTTTAGCTAAGTGTATAATGACATATATCCATCATTATAGTATTTTTTAAATTTTATTTATTTATTTTTGGCTGCATTGTGTCTTCATTGCTGCACGCGGGCTTTCTCTAGTTGCAGCGAACAGGGGCTACTCTTCGTTGCACTGCGGTGGCTTCTCTTGTTGCAGAGCATGGGCTCTAGGCACGCAGGCTTCAGTATTTGTGGCTTGCGGGCTGTAGAGCGCAGGCTCACTAGTTGTGGCTCACAGGTTTAGTTGCTCCGCGACATGTGGGATCTTCCTGGACCAGGACTAGAACCCGTGTCCCCTGCACTGGCAGGCGGGTTCTTAACCACTGCGCCACCAGGAAAGTCCCATCATTATAGTATTGTAAGAGTATTTTCATTGCCGTAAAATCCTCTGGGCTCCCCCTATTCACTTGTCCCCACACCAGTCCTTGACAACCACTGATAATTTTACTTGCTCCATAGTTTTGCCTTTTCCAGAATGTCATATAGTAGGAATCACACCTACTAGAAGCCTTTTCAGATTGGCTTCTTTCACTTAGTAATATGCTTTTTCTTTTTTTTTGCGGTACGCGGGCCTCCCACTGTTGTGGCCTCTCCCGTTGCGGAGCACAGGCTCTGGACGCGCAGGCTCAGCAGCCATGGCTCATGGGCCCAGCCGCTCCGTGGCATGTGGGATCTTTGCGGACCGGGGCACGAACCCGTGTTTCCTGCATCGGCAGGCGGACTCTCAACCACTGCACCACCAGGGAAGCCCAGTAATATGCATTTAAGTTTCCTCTATACACTTTCATGGCTTGATAGCTCATTTCTTTTTAGCACTGAATAATATTCCATTGTCTGAATGTCCTACAGTTTATTTATCCACTCACCTACTGAAGTATATCTTGGTTGCTTCCAAGTTTAGGCAATTATGAATAAAACTGCAATAAACATCCATGTGCAAATTTTTGTGTGGACATAAGTTTTCAACTCCTTTGGGTAAATACCAAGGAGGGAGATTGCTGGATCGTATGGTAAGAGTATGTTTAATTTTGTAAGAAACCGCCAAACTGTGTTCCAAAGTGGCTGTACAAATTTGCATTCCCATTAGCAGTGAATGAGAGTTCCTGTTGCTCCGCATCTTTGCCAGCGTTTGGTGTTGTCAGTGTTCCAGATTTGGTCCACTCTAATAGGAGTGTTGTAGTATCTCACTACTATTTTAATATGCATTTCCCTGATGACATATAATGTGGAGCATCTTTTCATATGCTTATTTGCCATCTGTATTTATTGTCTTAATTTTAAATTTTTTAATTGGGTAAGATACACATAAAATTTATCATTAACCATTTTTAAGTGTACAATTCAATAGTGTTAAGTACATTCACATTGTTGTACAACACATGTCGAGAAGTCTTTTCATCTTGCAAAACTGAATCTCTGTACCCATTGAAAAACACCACATTTCCTTCTACCGATGATGCTGGCAATCACCATTCTACTTTTTGTTTCTGAATTTGACTATTCTAAATACCTTGTATAAGTGGAATCATACAGTATTTTGTAATTAGCTTATTTCACTTAGCATAATAGCCTCAAGTTTCATCCATGTTGTAGCATGTGTCAGAATTTCTTTCTTTTTTTTTTGCAGTATGCAGGCCTCTCACTGTTGTGGCCTCTCCTGTTGCGGAGCACAGGCTCCGGACGCGCAGGCTCAGCAGCCATGGCTCACGGGCCTAGCCGCTCCACAGCATGCGGGATCTTCCCGGACTGGAGCACAAACCCGTGTCCCCTGCAACGGCAGGTAGACTCTCAACCACTGCGCCACCAGGGAAGCCAAGAATTTCCTTCCTTTTGAAGGCTGAATAATATTCCATTGTGTGTAGAGACCACATTGTGTTTATCCATTTACCTGTCAATGGACATTTGTGCTGCCCCCAACTCTTGGCTATTGTGAATAATGCTGCTATAACATAGGTATACAAATATCTCTTCGAGACCCTGCTTTTAATTCTTTGAGGGTATATACCCAGAAGTGGAATTGTTCTATCATATAATAGTTCCATTTTAAATTTTTCTGAGGAAACTCCATATGTTTCCAACAGCAGCTACACCATTTTTCATTCCCACAAACAGTGGAGAAGGGATACAATTTATCCACATTCTTGTCTACACTGTTATTTTCTGTTTTTCGTTCTTGAATGGTATCCATCCTAATGGGTGTCAGGGGATATCTCACTGTGGTTTTGATTTGCATTTCCCTAATGATTAGTGGTGTTAAGCATCTTTTCATGTACTTATTGGCCATTTGTACATCTTTGTTGGAGAAGTGTCTATTCAAATCTTTTGCTCATTTTTTAATGGGTTGCTGCTGTTGTTACGTGTGTGTATGTGTTTTTGTTGTTATTTGTATGAGATCTTTACGTACTCTGGATATTAACGCCTAATCAGATATATGATTTGCAAATGTTTTCTCCCACTTTGTAAGTTGTCCTTTCACTCTGTTGATAGCTTCCTTTGATGTATAGAAGTTTTAAAATTGTTATACAGTCCAATTTATTATTTTCCTTGTTGCCTGTGCTTTTGGTGTCATATCTAAGGAATCATTGCCAAATCCAATGTCATAACACTTTTCTCAAATTTTTTCTTCTAAGTTTTATAGTTTTAGCTCTTAACATTTAGGTCTTTGACCCATTTTACATCCATTTTTGTATATGATGCAAGGTAAGGGACTGAGTTCATTCTTTTGCATGTGGATATTTACTTTTGCCAGCACCA
This sequence comes from Mesoplodon bidens, assembly GCF_964165515.1. NCBI lineage: Eukaryota > Metazoa > Chordata > Mammalia > Artiodactyla > Ziphiidae > Mesoplodon > Mesoplodon bidens. Next base: position 71,869,372 of record NC_138169.1, read on the forward strand.
TTTGTCGAAAAGACAGTTCTTTCCCCACTGAATCATTGTGGCATCCTTGTCAAAAATCATTTGAGCACATACGTGAGAGTATATTTGTGGGTTCTCAGTCTTATTCCATTGATGTCTATGTCTGTCTTTATGCCACTACCATACTGTTTTGATTACTCTAGCTTTGAATTAAGTTTTGAAATCAGGAAATGTGAGAAATACAGCTTTGTCCTTTTTAGATTGTTTTGGCTATTCAGGGTCCCTTCAGATTCCATATGAAATTTAAGATGGATTTTTGTCTATTTCTCCCCCCCCAAAAAAAAGCCATTGGATCTTCCTTAATTTTAGCAATTTTTAAACACTGAGTAAAGTCCAGCCTTAATCCACCACTTTCAGAAGCCTTCTATGACCTTTCAACCTCCTGAAAATGATATTTTATTAGGATATTTCACTCTAGCTGTCACACAAGCAAATCAATGGCTTAATATAAAGGTTTATCTCTGGTTCACATCATAAGATGTGGTGGATTGAGTGACTTCACAGGGCACCAGTCCTCCAAGTGGTGACTCAGGGATCCAGGCTGCTTGCATATCATAGCTATGCCATGGTCTCTAAGTTTGCCCCAGCAGAGGAAGAGCAAGATGGAAGGGTCATACTGACCTCCATCCTGAAGATCCACACAAAACTGCATTCACGTTCCATGGAATGGAGCTAGCACTACTGTCTTGGTCCTGTTAACTATGAGGGGGATGAAAAATGTGTAGGAGTGTTTCATTTGTTAAACACTGTCTCTGATACAAGCACAGACTGTGGTACCTTTAATTGGATACTTTGTATGCTTTTGAAAGACATCTCTTGTATTATTGGCTTCTCCTCCTATTTCATTTTGTGTCTGTCATGGCTCCCAGTTCTACTGTAAGTACTCTGAGAATAGAAACAATATGTCACACATCTTTGTGTCTCCCTATCTCCAGCAAACTGTCTTTCCTATAATTGGTTCATTCAACATTCAGTCAATAAATAATTATTGAGTTCCCATTATGGGCACTGTTTTAAACACCAGAATACACAAAATTCTCCATACTGAATTTACACAATAAAACTGACACTATTCACACAAATAAACATAAAGTTGCAATCATGCTGAATATTAGGTAGTAAAAATACATTGTGTTTAAAAAATACTCTTGTAACTGAATTTAAAAACAATGATGTTGAGTAAACTGAAAAAAATCATCATGTGGATTGTGGGAACTTTTGCCCCATGGAGATCCCAGGAGGAAGTGGGTGAAGGCAAACGCAGTGGTGTTGGGCAATTAGCAGGTGCTCCTGAACTCCCTGGAGGAATGAAATTTTCAGATAACATCGCCCAGTCTCCTGTACTTTGCCTGGTGTGATAGGCAACATGTCAGGAGTGATAAAGAAAAAAGGCAGTGTAACTACAAACAGAAGAAACACACCTTTGTTACATTTCCATCCTGTCAGCAGTTTTCTGTCATACTCTAATGGGATCATATGAATAATTTTGTTTTCTCTAATAGGAACCAAAAAATATATAACCTCATCAGGTTGTTTTTATACCATTCTATGAAAAGATGAATACTAACATGATGAAAAGAAAAGATAAGCAATAGAAATACAAATAAAATAGAATATTTGTGGACATGATTATTTTAGATATTCATGTGGCATCTGTGATAAGAATGTTGTTTCTGCCCGCTCCTCTGTACTTGATGAACTATGGGTAGTTATCCGAGCATAGCAGGCAGCTTTGTCTTCCTATGTTTTTATATGGGGAAAGGAATGTGTTTCCTTGACTTACATATGTTGCTTTATTTATTTATTTAGCTCAATAGTGCTTATAAGCTTTCAGTCTGCTCCCCTGGCATAATCAAAATGACTTGGATTATTTGTCATTGTTGGCTTTTGAGATGAGAACACAAAGGCACCCTGCAGCCCTAAAAGCTATCAGTTCAAATCCTGGAGATCTTCATTTAAAATTATTTCAGCAAAGCCTCCTCCTTTTCTTCCAGAACTGTCTGGGGAATTTTATTTGGCTTTTGCCTGAGTTATTAGACAAGTTACTAATGGGTTGGGTTGAAATCCAAAACTGGATCAACCATAATTCACATAATACAGTGAATGCATATAATAAGCATTTAATAAACACTGGTTGAAATTAAGTCAGTTGAATTGAACTGAACTGAACTGAAAAATGAAAGACTTGTGTGGTTCAGCAAATTAGAACATTCTGTTAAAAATGGACAATCCAATTGCTTGCCCTACAGCGACATGGTCTGCCTCTATACAGAGTGTAGCTGTATAAGCAACCACGTGCTTAGCTAGTCATGTATTCAAGCACCAAAGGCAGGTTATTTCTGTTGCATAATGTCATTGTGAGTTTCCTGTCTTTGTAACTCAAAAAATATGGGCCTTACAAGCCAAGGAGGAAGGAATGAATTATTCAACAATGGTGTTGGGAAAATTGGCTCATTATCTGGAAGAACAAAAAAATGTTCAAATAAGGTTTTCACCTCAGACCACACAACAAAATAAATTCCAGCTGATGTTAATTAATGAAACATAAAAAGTAAAAATTGGAGGAGCGTCTGTGGATCAGGATTGATAGAAGGGAGAGGGTGGGAAACAAAAGTACCTCTGTTTTTATATTAGATTTCTCCATTGTCTTTTTAAAAACAGTAAGCAACAAGTTCATGCATAATTTTCAAAATGAGGAGAAAATGTAAGTGAATATTTTATTGATCTTGGAGTGATGACTTTCAAAACTTAAAAGCAATGGAAGAAACACCAAAAGAAAAATCAATAAATTTGGCACAAATTCTGTATGTCAGTAAAAGCATCAAAATGTAAAAGATACATGACAAATGGGGGAAACATTTGCAACAAATATTAACCAAATGTTGATATCATAAATGTATAAAGAACAATTACAACATAATAAGAAAAACATACACCTTAGATCAGAAAAAGATAAAATTGATGTTGCACAGAATATATATTTTTAAAAGTTCAATAAAGTAATAAATAAATGTACAACAGTTGTTGTACTAGGATGTTCATCATAACTTTTATTATGGTATAAAAAAATAAAGACTGATCTCAATGTGTAATAAAAGAACATTAAGTGGACTCTGTTTAAAGAATATGTAAAATGGTATGGGGATATTCTAATTATTTAATATATTCTAATATTCTAATTATATTCAAAAAAGGCTTCAAAATGAAATACAGAATATTTACTTCTGTGAAACATATATGTGTGTGTTTTTATGTGCACATGCATGCAAGAAAATGTTTACAAGGAAATATATCAAAATATTAGCAGTTCTTATTTCTTGGTAGTGAGATTATTGTCATTTTAATTGTTTTTTATATTGTAATTCGTTTTTTATAAAACGCATGCATTATTTCATAATCAGAAAAACAAAACAAACATTTACCTTAAGCTCAGTCTTTTTTCCTTTGAAAAAATTCCACATATGAAGTTTAACATCTTTAACCAGAAAAAATACTGTGGAAACTTTGAATGAAAGACATTGAACATTATTTCTGTGCATCTAATTTTCATGGATTCCTGGTTTAACATAGAGCATAAAGACAGTGAATTAATTTAATTTTAACCTGACCCATTTACTATCTATGCCCACACTCACTCTTTTTTCACTGTCATTTCCTTTCCTACTGGTCTGCTTATTTTTTGCCAAAGTGCTAGCTAATATGGGACACCTTGGGAGTGTAAATTGCACTTTTTGAAATAGATCATGTCTTTTTTTACATACCTTGGAAGTATTTAAATGAAATAAGTGGTACAAATAGCTGAAAGGTAAGCCCTTAGGGATAAGTTCTGTTAAATTTTCCTCATCAGGAAAGTGGAGTTAGGACCACATTATAAATTTTTTTTCATCATTTGGACAAGTCCTATTAATTGAATGCTTTCTGCTCCAGGTGTAAAGCATCCAGATCGTCCCTAAATAAATACAAGCCACCCTCATGCTTTAGCCACTTAATATCTTTCTTCAATAGTTTCACTTCTTGTCTTCTTGGACCTCCTGTACAATTATTGGCTTCCAGTGTGTTTTGTTTTTTGGGGGGATTTGGGGAGGGTTGTTTGTCTGTTAAGTAGAACAGAAATATGGCTGTGAAGGGTAGATAAAAAGCAGACTTAAAAACAAAATTGGCAGAAGACGCTTTCCAGTCCTATGTGCCATATTGGTTTTTTAAAAAGACAGTCATCCATCTAACATGGGTGGAGTCCATCCCTGAATAAATGTATTTCCTTGGTAATACCCAGAATTTGATTACTACTGAATGATCGTTTGCAATAAGCATTGCCCTTTCCAGTAGCCTCCTTAAAAATATAAATACTCCTAAAAATGGACTAAAATTTGGACTAAATACTCCTGAAGTTGGACTAAAATTTGGACTAAGTATGCCTGAAAATGGACTAAATAGTCCTGAAAATGGACGACAATTTGGGCCAAATGCACCTGAAAATGGACTAAATACTCCTGAAAATGAACTATAACTTTCAAAATAAATTCCCCTCCTACTCACACAAGAGATGGGTTTTCTTTAAGATTTCATTTGTTATTAGCAAAACTTTGTGGGTCCAGAGTGAGAGGTTCCACAAAAGGAGGATGGGAGAAACAAAAACAAAAACAAACAAACCTTGTAAACTTTATAATATGTACTGGGTAAGCCCCATACACGTCCTGGCAATGTGCTCAGTACACTCACTCCCACCTAAGTGAGTGCTGTCAGAAGGTGGTAAGGGGAGAGCCAATTCAGGGGGACCGCTGCAAGAGGCCAGGGGTAACCCTTGCAGCCCACTGCTTCTGTACCATTAATGTCCAGGGATATACCCGTGGGAGATGGGCATCTATAGAGCAGTCAGATATGAGCCTTTGGATCAGCCTCTTTATCAGAACAGGAAAGGTAGGACAATGAGACCACTAATGAAAAACTCACATTTTGTCAACCCTGGCCTTGCCTCAGCTAAAACAATAAAATGTGAATTGCAGAACATGCTCAACAACAGGAAACACCACCAGTAATGAGGGTGTTTTTGGTCAACAGTGGCAGTTTTCCCCACCGAGGTCTTGATGAATGCCCTCAGCAAATCGAGAGAAAGGGATGAGGCTTCCATATCGGGAGTGCTGACCACACACTCACGTAATGATGTTCATCCATCTCTGACATCCCTGCCCAAGCCGTGCGCTCGAGGCAGAGCCATACACCTTGTCCTAGGACAGGTGAGGAAACCCGATGACAGTCTTTTCCTGCCGCCCTTCCAGCTGCATCCCAATGGCTGCTAATGAAAATGCATAGCTTGTATGCTGTCCATCTGTGTCCCAACGGCAAATATGGAATTGTGTTTTCCTCTTTGTGCGGCTCCCAGCCTAGAAAAATGTCCTAGGAACGACAAGCCAACCTTCAGCTGACCTCTAACTGCTTTCACTAGGCTAGACTTCAATACTTCTAACAGTGCTTCCAGATCTTTTGCGTTCATGAAACATATTTGTTTATTTTAAAAGTACAGAAGAACTGTAGTCGTCTTGCTAGCAATCCAATAGAATCAAACCTTGCTCACAGAAAGCACTTGGAGTCCAGCGTGTGTGATTTTACTCTGAGTTGTTTATTTTCTGTTTAATCCAAGAGATTCCAGAGGGTGGGTCAAAGTTTTGAAAGCAGGGTTTGAAAAGGACTTGGAGAAGTTTTGCTTTGGAAGCCAGGAAAAAATGTGAGATTATGATCTACTTTACAATATGATTATTTTGAGCATCTATGAGGATTTATTGGTGTCTGAATGTAATCATTCTCTAAGGCTTTTATGTCCTGACAATTTGGCATTAATGTTTTGGGGGACTTTTAAGCTAAACAACAATACTAACACCTAATATTGCCAAAGCAAATAGCACAGATATATTGGCCTTCTCTTCCTTCTGCTCAGAAGCAGATGAATCAAATCAACTGAATTTCTACCAAGAACCTTGAACAGCAGAACGTAGAAGATACAGTTAACTCGGAAATCTCTCCCATTTCCCCAGTCATGGAAATGGCATTTATGGGACTAATCTTTATAGGAATAATTTATAAGGCAAAATAATCCACTCACATGTGGCACTGGAAGGGGATCCAGACCCAGGGCTTGCTGGGCTGTGACAACAAGGTCACTGTGCAGACAATGACAATAAAGAAGTACCTAAATATGGGGGGATGGGGGCGGGCAGCTCCAGGACCTGCAAGTAGTCAAGGAACAGGGGTAGCAAAGGATGCTACTTGGAACACAGTCCGCACACAAATTAAAAAGATGTCTCCATATATATAAATACATTGGCAGGTGTCCCATATAGAAACAGAGGGTAGCCAAAAGTATAACTTTTCCGGCTTTTCCCATAGTGGGAGAACTATTTAGAGCTCTCCAAAGCCACCAAAGTCATAAAATCTGCTTCAGACAAATAGGGTAAACACATCCTCTGCAGGCAAAGATGGTATGTATGCTGTTCTCACTTTTTCTCATAGTTATACATTCACAAAAATGTCAGAGTTAAAGAGACCATAGATACAGCCTGGCTGGCTTAATGGTGGCACAAACCAAGATCTGATGGTTTCTCAAGGCCCTTTAAATGATTCTCATTAGATTTAAACACAAGCCCTTATAATTCTTCATTTGATTCATTAGAGCAAGCCTCCTTTATATAAGAAATGTTTTATAATCTTTAAAGATTTTCCTATTTTGGGCAAGACTTTTTGGCCCATTCATAATACTTATACACACTTGTAAGTGTATGGTGTTAAAGAATATATATATATATATATGTGTGTGTGTATGTATCACACATACACACTCATATAAGTTTATGAGCCTCTATCCTCTACAGAAAGAGTTCATAAGAAGAGTTTGTAAACTTCAGCCATGTCTCCTGCCCTGCGCTTTTCATTCCTGCTTCTTCAAACCCACATCTCCCTAGGTACTAGAAAAGAATAATAAAGTTGCTTATGATGAGACACCTATGAGATTTATGCAGAGATTTTTGTTGTTGAATTACATTTTGGTAAGACAGAGGCATTGTCAATGCTACACGATACAGTTAGTTAATCCCCTGTGCCTCAGTTTTCTTGTCTATAAAGGAAGGATAATAATGGTACCTAACCTACCTCATGGGTTTGTCGTGAGTATCAAAAGTGATAATATATGTAAAAGACTTGGAGTAGTGTTTGACACATACTTAACACTTGAAATATTGTACTATATTAGTGTACAGTGCCATAAATTACAAGATGAGTTACCACTGAATTGGGTTAGAATTCAAATCAAATCAATAAATATACATTATCTACTCTTTGGAATCACTATTGCAGAAAATACATATTCATCAATGGACACTCAGTTTGTACACCATTAAATGTTTATTGGTTATCTGAGTGGACCATGGGAAATCAGGGTTAGGGTATTATTCTGCTTTCACTATCTGGTGCTAGGAAAATTTAGACAGGAAGAATTCACTCATTGAAATTGGGACCTGTCCAGAATACGAGGTTAAAGAAATCTATTAATAAATGTGACTTCAATAATTAAAGATATACACATAGGCATTATGCATGCTCAAATGACATTTTGTTAATAGTCTGTCCTGGCAGTTTGGGGTGTTCTTTTAAGCATTTTAGCAGCAACAAGCTGCTTCCTAGTCAGACATCTTAAAATAACTATGTCATTACATAAACATTCTACATCCACCTTATGCCAACCCGTGTTCTGTTTCTTTTGGAAGGGAATGAAATAAGATGAATAGACATGACCCAGAAGCCTGTGTTATAGAATGCTAACGTTTTTTAAGAGGGTGGATATTCCTAAATTGGTGAAAGAGGACCAGTGTTAAAGGTATGACTGACTTTTGCAAGATTATTTTACTGCAAAGATTCTTTGGTTTTACAAGCTGACATGCCAGAGTCAACATAAATAAGGTACTAGGGGAATATTGCCACAGAGGAAGGAGCATAAACATATGTAGCTATCTCAGTATGACCAACTGGGCCCTGGGGAGGGGACCTGGGCACTCTGAAATAAATAAATAGCAAATATGACCTGGCCAACAATTTTATTGTCTTCAGAATTAAACTGCATTAGGAACAAATCAGATAGAGTGAACACCCTTACATAGGCAGACACAGGTTCTAGGCAACTAAGTTCAGCCTCCAAGCAAAGCTCTTGCATTAGTGGAACTCAGGTAGTAGTGAGTCAGTTCAGACTGATATTTGGATCCAAGTCAAATAGATCCCAGAAGGAGAAATCAGATTTTTCAGTGAATAAGAGGAGGCCCAGCAAGTGGGGAGTTGACATTGAGAGAGACAGGGAAAGGGGAAAATATCTAAGGATGGTTTAGGCAGTTAGCATGGAAGAAGCTGAGCAGCATCTAATTTGTAGTCAACTAGATGCATTAGACCAGAAGGTCAGAGGCCAATGACTGAATCTGATATCTCGGTTGTATTCAGCTACAAGAGCAAGTCAAGGGACCAGGGATTAAAACTGGAAGCAACAGACAGTCTACCCAGGTCTGAGCCACTAGGGTAATCCCTCCAGAAATTAGGGCTTTATTGCTAGAAGAAAACTTGCTTGATATTTTTAATAACAAGTCCTCAAAGATGGCACCCTAATTGAATTTGGATTGGCCTTGTGACTCACTTTGACCAATACGATTTGATGGATGTGACACTGTGTATCTTTGGAGCAGGGCCTTAAGAGACTTGCAGCTTTCACCTTTACCTTTTAGGTTGCTCTCTTGAAACTCAGTGGACATGCTGTGAGAAGCGCTACTTACCTAGAGAGACCACATGGAGGAGAACAGAGTCCCTCTGATCAACAGCCCCAGCTGAGTTCCCAGCAAAGCCAGCACCAGCCATGGAAGGAAGTTATCTTGGATGTTCAGCCAAGTCAAGCCCCCAGGATGCAGCCCCCATCACATTACATGGAAAAGAAGAACCACACAGCTGAGCCCTGTCAACTCACAAAATCATGAGAGATAGTGAAATGATTATTGTCATAAGCCACTCAGTTTGGGGACGTTTGTTACATAGCGAAAGAAAAGTGAGTCTGTGAAGGTTTCAGGGAACATAAAAGCAATAAAAACTAAGCAACAATTATATCAGAGGCATTTGAAATGATGAACTTGAATCTTTTTTAAAAAACTTAAATTTCATTTAACATAACTTTTTTAGGAAGACAGGGTTTTGCATAATATATGAAAGAAAGGCTTCTATCAAAAAATACTTAAAGTTTTATGATTGAAGGGCAAACTTAATTTATCTAAATAGTTTACTTGTTGTGCTACTATGATGCAATTGAAAGTAGGATGTGGTGAAATAGAGAGGTTGAAAGAAAATGTCAGATTTTACAGTTAGTTTCACACACAAAATCGGCACCAACAAATGAATGTGAGTATCATGTATTCTCGACATTGCTGTTCCTTAATTTGCTGCTATAGCTAGACATATGATTCCCTGCACTGAAATTCGCAACCTTAAGAAAGGCCTCTGTTCATCATAGTTATGTGCCATTACCTCTGTATCTGTTCCAGAGGCCACCAACTTACAAAGCATCACATCAAGCATAAGTGCCAGAGGATAGGAGAAGATCAGAAGAATGGGTCAGATTTGGGAACAAGTTAGAAAGGAAACCCAGGTTCTAAATCAGCACCCTGATGGTTAATGTCACAGCCTTTGCCAAAACATCAAAGTGAGTCACAATGGGCCATGGTGAGTCAAGGTGGGACAGGGTGAGAAAAAGTTTCAGGAGATCAGGAAGTCAAGATAGAGGTCAGCATTTCCCTGATTATCTAAGGTCAATAACTTTCCAAGGGTCTGGAAACTTTGACATCAAATAAGGAAAAACTTAGCTATCAGGTCTCAGAGTCCAAGCTTGCTAAGGTCTAGAATCTAGAAATCATGGAGATCAAATCAATTACCCCAGGAGTTGGAACTCAGAAGTGACCTCAAGGTTCTTTCATACTCTTTCTGGGAATAGCAAATGGTGACTGGAAGAGAACAGAACCATGCCTCCTAGGTACTTTTAGAACTGAATGCTTTTCTCTTAAAATTAAAATAATCAGGCTGATTCTAAAATGGAGGTTGAAGTCCTATTACTTTTTATTCTCTATGACTTTTAAAGTATGGAAAAAATACTGCTGGAATAATTCCATTACATCTGTTCCCATCACTTGGCATTCACTGCCCATACAGAGCATGCCTTCGTTGGCACAGAGCACATATCTTTGGAGAGGGAGGGTTCCTCCCTTTGCAGAATGATCATGACTGATGTAGACCTATATGATTACACTGTAGTCTTTGATTGTCTTCACTATAATGTGACTTCAGGAAGTAGAACAACCACCTGAAGTCAGGAATGAAAACCCCCATTCCTTCATCATCTCTTTCTCAAAGGAACTACTAGATGAAAATGAACAGCCACTTGGAGGGCAACATTTTTGAAGAATCATGACCAAAAAGACTCTTTGTCTGAACCAAATACAGACCATGTTTGGAATGGAAGATTTCTCACTGCAGATCCAAACCTTAAGTGAGAGCTTCAAAGTCCTCTCAGATGGTATTGGCTTGAAGTCCCCTAGGAAGGGCTGGGCACACAAGTGGACACACTGGTAATTCATTTCATAAGGGAATTGTGAATTAACCAAATGATGAATCAGGAATATTTCTGCAGAATGTGGTGGCAAAAATCTGTCCCTCTCCTTCAGAAAGCTTAGCAAATGAAACTCAGTTCAGTGGCCAGAAGAGCTATGGGGTTTTCATGAGATCCTCATGACTGATTATAGGTCTGGAAATGGCATATCTCCAGGTGGGAATATCTTAAAATCTCTTAAATTTGTACTAATGAGAAGAGTAACCAATTTGTAAATGATGGGGTTTTTAAACACATTAAGCTTACAAATTTCAAATGCATACAGTAACTCTAGGTTAACAAAACACTGACAAGTGAAATGCATTAGGGACCTGCTTTAATGAATAGAGGGATTAATTTTAATTAGTAGATTAGTTGTTTGCTTATAAATGGCAATAACACTCTAACTCATAAATTCCAAATTAACATAATCCAAACACATTTTTATTGTAAAGAATTCTCTAGTATCTAACTCAACAAACTTTTATGGAGAATCAACTCTCTACTAGTCTCCATAGTAGATACTACACTTGAAAGGATTAATCAGATATAGTCTCTGCCTCAGGAGTTGACAATATAGTGAGGAAGGATGTAGTTAATTATTATATCAGGTGATAAATGCTATGCTTTTGTGATAAATAGTATGCTTTCAGAGGACGGAGGGATGAGATTAAGTCTACATGGAGAATGCATAAATATTTCATAGGAGAAATAATATCGGACTTGGGCCTTAAAGACTAAGTAAGAGCCCACCAAATGGAGAAGGGTCAGAAATGTACCATAGTGGAAAATAAGCATGAACAAAGGGATGATGTTGTGAAGAAGTGAGGCATCTTTGGGAAATGACTGCAGCAAAGGGAGCCTGGGAGGGAGGCAGGATATGAGGCTGGAAAGAAGTGTGATGCAGACCACGAATGCCTTTAAATCTCTTTGGAGTTGGGACTTTGTCTTATAGACACTGAGGAGCTAGAAAGAGTTAGAAGACAGAGAGCAATCGGAACAGATTCCTGTGCATGGAAATGATAACTCAATCAGAGGTCCCCTCTGCTTCAGAGAGAATTAGGATTTTTGTAGTAAGAAAGCGACATGAAAGAGTCCATTTCAGCTTTCAACTTCTAAAATACTAGTGAAAGTCACTGCTTTTAATTTTCAAGAACCAAGATTTTGAGAGGAGAAAAAGTTTTTGCATATCAAAAGGCAAAGCCCGGATAGAGCTGGCAGAATGTTTGAGAACACAGTAAAGAATTACTAATTACTGCCTAGTCCCTGAATCACTATCCCCACCGCCCACATGGCTTAAGACCAATAACTCACTAGTCCCATACAACATTCTTTCATCAATCTAGAGTCTCTCTGAGATGATGATAAAATAACAAGGACGAGATGATTGGGTCCAATCTAGAAGTGTTAATACACCCACAGGGCAACTCAAAAGTTTATCCATAAACAAACTGAGAAGAGAATAGAAAAGAAGTAGAAGGGGCTTCCCTGGTGGCGCAGTGGTAAGGAATCTGCTGCCAATGCAGGGCACATGGATTTGAGCCCTGGTCCGGGAAGATCCCACATGCCTCAAAGCAGCTAGGCCTGTGCACCACAACTACTGAGCCCTCGAGCCACAACTACTGAAGCCCATGCAACTAGAGCCCCTGCTCCACAACAAGAGAAGCCACTGCAATGAGAAACCCATGCACCACAACAAAGAGTAGCCCCTGCTCACCACAGCTAGAGAAAGCCTATGTGCAGCAACGAAGATCCAACGCAGCCAAAAATAAAAAAATAAAATAAATAAATTTATTTAAAAAAAAAAAAGAAGTAGAAGAAAGAACACTGTGTTGCCCAGATAGGCATTCTACAAAATTTGTGGGCGGTGAGGAGACCAATGGGGCTCCCTGAACCTAAAGGACCACTTGGAGAAGTGGGACTCAACCTGGAGAGAGAACCCAGCCTCAGAGTGAGCACCTTCAGTGGCCAGAGCCAGGGAACTTGGAGGGAGCTAATCCTGCCTCCTCTGATTGTCTCCAGTTGAGTGAGCAACACCAGTGTTGCTTCCCCAGGGGGGCTGCTCGAGCTGTCCCTCAAGGACATCTCGTGCATAACCGCCTGCACTTGGACAGCAATGGAACATGCCGAGCCCTCCAGACTGCCCCATTCAGCCAAATTCCCCTATGTGGAACAGCCCCCCTCTTCAAAAGTCTAGGACACTTGTAAGCCTCAAGGAAGTGAGACCTTGACTCCATAGAGGAGAGTACCTTCACACCTCAACTTAGAGGAAAGGGCAGGGGGTTGGAGACTGAATGAGACCAGCTTGAGATTTCATCTCAGGTGCAACACTGGAGAAACCCACTTCTGCATAAAAGCACATGAATGGATTTCAAGATATATCCACCCATATCCCTGTCCTCAGTACACTTTTGTAACCCCACAAAGAATTTTATTTGTCTCTACCATAAGAGAGCTGGACTTCTGACCTCAAACAATTCCCCCAGAAGGCACCAGTGGATAGTGCCACTTCTCAGTTGTCCATGAAAAATGCAACTGTGTCTTGGGGAGAGCATTATGTCATTCAGGCAGTCACATACCTTTAAGCAATTGATCAAAACACACGGGACATGTAAAGGCAGTTCTTTGCACTCATCAGTTATGAATATTTGAAAATATTTATCCCTCATGTCCAGTCCTGAAGGCCACCAACTCCCTAAAAAAGATTCAAGGCATGAGTACAAAGTCCTAATCTATTTTAATGGATGAATCAGGCCACAAATATACATGTTCATACTTTACCAGATTTCTTTATTCCCACCGAGATGAAGGAATGAATTGAAGGCCAATAGTAATAATTTTCAATTGAATAAAATGGTTGCCCAGTACTGTTGCCAGCAGATAGGCACTGAATACCCAGATTTTCTTCCTAGTTGTTTTCCATGTACAAATGCCTGAAAAAAGAGAGAGGAAAGACAAGATACAGCCATGTCCTCTGCTCTGTTCTCTAGGGCTGTAGAATCCTACAGGATCCCCCAAATTAAAATCTAAGGGTGTTGATTTTATGAACTCCCTGATACTAAGGCATAGGAGAGCCTTAGGAGGAAACACCAACCTAAGAGAAAAACTTTTTTGCTTCCATGAATGGGGCATGGATTGTATTTAAGAGAGCAATTTAGGAGAGAACTAATTAACTCTTGAACTTTCTGGAGGATGGCTAAGAAGAATAAAGTGTATAAACTAAAAAAAAAAAAAAAAAAAAAGGAATGCTCATGCAGTAAAGAATTACTAATCACTGCATAATCCCTAAATCTGTATCTCCATGTGGTCTAAAACTGACAACTTTTAGTTCTATATACACACCGTTATTTTATTAATCTTGAGCCTGAGATGATGATAAAAAACAAAGAAACAAAAACAAACATAGAAAAAAGAGAAGAGATGGCTGAGTTAAATCTACCACATTGGAGTCCAGAGGAAGAAGGTAAGGCTCTTCTAGGATCCTAGAGGAAAATACAATTTCTTGGGGGCAGCAAAAATGAACTTGGGAGAGAAATTCAAATGAACTATTGAATAATCTCACACCATGAATGGGGTTTGTCACATACCCAGTGGGGAGAAAACCTCAAACTGTCTCTGCTCGTCCCCACTCCAGTAGAGGAATCAGAGATTTTCCATCCACAGCAGCTGCATCTCCTCCAGATGTCCCACTTTTGAAGTTTTGCTTTGTGGGGTTTGCAGATGTCCTGATCACTAACAAGAGGTTTTTCTGTATGGGAATGTAGCAGGGCTGAGTCTCTGATATGGGGTCATGACTGCTGCAAGACCAACAAGGGAAGGGCAGACAGGTGTTGATGGGATTAGAAGGCATATAGATATTTCAAGAAAGTTCTTCCTACAGGTGCTTGAGAAAAATGAGTCATGCACAGAGGAATCGGGGGCAGATTGGAGGTAGGAGAGGCTAGATGCAGGGCAATGTGAGAAAGAGGACCTTGAACTGGCAATGGCTGTGGGAATGGAGGTGAAGAAGAGGAAGATTAGGGTGGCTTTCAGGCTTTAGCTTGGGTGACAGTAGATTGCAACGTCATGTTCCAAAATAAGAAACAACTGGGTAAGGAAGAAAATAATTTGCAATTCTGTGACAAAGCCAGATTGCATTGGGAAGAAGAATGAATGTAATTTAAGGAAATGGAGATTTGAATTATCGGTTCAAAAGTCAGGACATGGGGGTTTCCCTGGTGGCGCAGTGGTTGAGAGTTCGCCTGCCGACGCGGGGGACACGGGTTCGTGCCCCGGTCTGGGAAGATCCCACATGCTGCGGAGCGGCTGGGCCCGTGAACCATGGCCGCTGAGCCTGCGCGTCTGGAGCCTGTGCTCTGCAACAGGAGAGGCCACAACAGTGACAGGCCCGCGTACCGCAAAAAAAAAAAAAAAAAAAAAAGTCAGGACATGAAGGGAAGGTGAGAGGTGTAACATACAACCCACGGCACATTGAGAAATCTACTCTGCTGCTCCTCAACTGGCTCCCCTTTCCAGCCCCTGGTGGTGGAGAAGCAGGCTAAGATCCAGGAGATCATTCATTAGCTTCACAAATTATGGCCCAACCCTCTCTTCTTATTAATGGAAGCAGGTTACACACACACACACACACACACACACACACACACGCACACACTTCAGACTCAACAGATACTTTCTACTGCTGCGATTTTTCTTGTTTTACTTCCAGCACAAAAAAAAGAAGGAACTGATCAGCATTCTCTGTAGAATTTCCCTCCTTGGAAATCAAAGTTAATTAACATCTACTGAACCCTTCCTGGACACATGGCACAACACCAAATTCCTAAAGGAAAATGAGGATGGATGGGTAGGCGTGGTACTAAAAACACATCAGAGGAAGAGCAAGCCAGCTCAACAGGTTAGAGCCAAGTTAAGCACTTTTTCTTCCCATGGCTGTGAGACTGTGCTCCATCAATAAACAAACATACTCATAATGGAAAGTATTTGCATGCATAAATGCATGGCATTTAATTTCTTAAACTCAATTACTGAGCCATCTCTCATCACCTCCTTACAAGTAATAAAAAAAATACTGCGAGTATAACATTTTAAAAATTGTTCACACTAACATCTACAAGCCCCATCAGTCCCTCACACGCCATAGCACTTGGAGATCGGCAGGTTCACCCTAAACTACAACACACATAAACCCTGATCCCATGTTCATTGGCTTCTCTTTGCTTATGACACTGGTTCTCAATGCAGGCTACCATTAGCATGATGGGATGCTTAAAAAAATACAGATGCCTGGGTTGCCCACCCACAGACTTTATATCTATGGAAGTTGGACCCAACTAATGATATCTTTGTTAATCTCCCAAGAGGATTCTAATGTGCAAACCCATGGGATACCCTGTATCTCTAGGAGTATCAGTCAAACCGGAATCCCACCGACTTTTCCAAATCTACCTTCAACTACTTCCTACAAACACTAGTCACTGAGGAAATGGCCTGAGGGTTCCTGCTTCCCCCATTGCTCATATATCTACCTGGGACATCCTCCCATTTCTCCTCCTTTCCACAGACTTCTCTTCAAGTTCCAGTCCAAGCCAAGCAGAAAGTAAATTTATTTCTAAGCCATATATCCTGGTGCCAGGCTATTTCAGCATTTCAGGTTACTGGTAAAGAAAGTTGTCACCAGAGTCATTGTTCAAAGAGATCATTGTGACAGGGAAAGACCCACAGCTATTCAGTCCCTCCCTGTCTAGGTTTGGGTGTGGGGTGATATTCACCATACACATTGCATACAATTCAAAGACATCCAGTGTATGTTTATTCCCCCAAATTTAAGTTTCTCTCTCATAGCTTTCACTTTTAAACTGACTTATCTATCTTGCACTCAAACTCATCCCCCTTGAAAACATGTTTAAGACTCTTCAAACTGAATACTTCCCCATAGGGCAGCAAGAATCAGTGTACAACCAATAGGAGGTGTCCATCACCGGCCTTTGGACCAGGTGAAGTGCCAGTGGAGGAGTTGGGATAGAGAAGTTAAGGAAAGCCTCATGATGGTCTCACCAAATAATTAGATCTGAGAAGACTTTTTAAAATTTTTGACTTAAACAATGAGAACAACAGAATGGTACTCTGATCTGCTCTCTTATCTGAGGAATACACCCCATAGGCACAATTACCCAGTTTCCAGTGAAACCTGCCTCCTAAAGTGTTAGGACCCAAACAGTCTGCTCTCTGCATGGAGACCGCTCTGGGGAAGAATATCTCCCACTGCCTCCTACCAGATGTCCACCTGCATACAACGAGTGGCATCTAAGCCTGGTTTCTGTCCTATATTTCGAGACTCTGGGTACACAAGGATTGTATGGCTGAGAAAGAAACTCAGCTCCTAAGGCAGTCGTGTCCACCTCGCCGGCACTCCGAATCTCTGTAATTAGCCCAGAGGAGATGGAGCCGGAATTCTAGGCAGGAGGATCCCTGAGTGGGAAGTGAGTGTGGGGCTTACAAATATGGGGATGTGAAGGGTTCCCTGCCTGCCTCTGTCTCCGGTCCAAATACCAGGCTTGTAAAAGTCAAGACTATCTCAGTAACAGGCACTGGAGACAGAAATAGTAGAAGGGAGTTTCCGATGTAAATCCCTCCCTGGAGATTATTTTTCCCTGTCACTGAAATAGCCAAGTATCTGAATACCTGTAGACTGAGTTTGTCTTTATTTCACAGCAGGAAATAACCATTTTTGTAAGGTATCTGAATACCTGTAGACTGAATTTGTCTTTATTTCATAGCAAGATATAACCATTTTTGTAAGTTCCCTTTCTGTAAGATACATATAGATAGGGCTTCCCTGGTGGCACAGTGGTTGAGAGTCCGCCTGCCAAGGCAGGGGACACGGGTTCGTGCCCCGGTCCGGGAAGATCCCACATGCCGCGGAGCGGCTGGGCCCGTGAGCCATGGCTGCTGAGCCTGCGCATCCGGAGCCTGTGCTCCGCAACGGGAGAGGCCACAACAGTGAGAGGCCCGCGTACCGCAAAAAAAAGAAAAAAAAAAAAGATACATATAGATAGATAGATAGATAGATAGATTATTCCTCGTGCCATCATTAATCCTGAGGACGTCGGTGATACACGGTGACAGCACACGTTCTCAGAGAGCAGACTTGATTTGGGTCTCCCAGTAACTTAAGGAACTTGCTTTGGGGAAGGTGAGGAAAACGAGGAGAGGCGTAGAAGTATCAAGAACTATAATCTGAAAGCTGGAAAAGTCAATTAAAATGCCCTGCATGAAATTTGAAAGGAAACCTTTGCAAAGGAATAAAACTTTATTAAGTATCAGACCTTCTGCTTTTGCGCACTGTCTCTCTCTCTCTCTGTCTCTGTCTCTCTCATATCCACGAGCACACATGTGTACATGAATGGGCATGCGCGTGCACACACACACGCAATGGGATGGCTTTTATTCATTCTCATTTTCCATAAAGCCAGACAGGCAATGTCAAGGTCATAGCTAATAACTAGCAGAGATAAGTTTCCAACGTACCCATGTGCACATTTGTGTTATCCCTACTTGCTGAATTGTTTATACTTCCTTGGTGAGTCTGTTTTCTTTCCCCCTCATCAAACAGCTCACTGGCTCCCATGCCTAAACTAGGAAAAAGTAGAGTGCAGAGATTAAGAGAGAAGGCTCTAGGGTCAGAGTGCTGAGTTCAATGCCCAGTTCCTCCACTGTCTAGCTGTGCAATCTTGGGCAAATTATTTAATCTCTCCATCCTTCAGTTTCCTTACCTATAAAATGGGGGTGATGAGGACACCGTCTGCTTCAGAAGCCATTTAAAAGATTAAAGAAGATGATACAGGTAAAACATTGAGAACAGTACCTCGCATTGTAGGCAAGACATCAACTTTTACTGGGTTAAGCCACGGTGATTTTGGAGTTGTCTTTCTCTGTAGCCATTGCCTAGCCTGTCATAACCAATATATTGATAGTTCAATAAATGTCAATTAAATTAATTTTGATTGAGTCATTATGTATTAAAATTTTGTGGCAAGAACTGTTCCTGAAGTGGACTGTGGTTTTTGGCTTCTATTGTATCCCTAAAGTCAACCAACCGTCCTGTAATGAATAATTTTCAGTTGTGTTCTAAAGATCAGATTTCTTCTGATGAATAACGTTACCTATCAATATATTCATTATTTGATCATCAGTGTATCAGCACACCACAGAGCACATAATCAGCTCAAGAAATAATTTTTTCTCTTATTTCACTCAAGGATTTTAGCAGCTGATGCTAATCGATCCCATTAAAAAAAAAATAGCCTGTAGTACTCAGAGATCTTCTATTTTAAATCTTCTAAAAAAATATTATGGGGGCTTCCCTGGTGGCGCAGTGGTTGAGAGTCTGCCTGCCGATGCCGGGGACACGGGTTCATGCCCCGGTCCGGGAAGATCCCACATGCCGCGGAGCGGCTAGGCCCGTGAGCCATGGCCGCTGAGCCTGCGCGTCCGGAGCCTGTGCAACGCAACGGGAGAGGCCACAACAGTGAGAGGCACGCGTACCACAAAAAAATAAATTAAAAAAAAAAATATTATGCTTCTAGATGAAAGACCATAGAGATATCTGAAACTAAATAAATAATAAATTCCTAAGAAGTCCATTTTCAGTAAACGATGAGGATCCAGAAAGTGAGAAAACCTGTCTTGGGTATTCCCATCTGAACTGATAGCCTCATTTTAATTTCCATGAATGTGCCTTACTTGCAAATTCTAATGTTCTCATCTAGAAGAGAGACTTGCCAGCCTTGACCCTGGGTTTCTACTGTTTCCCATTGAATTCAGGGAGTTGAAAGCATAACAGTTCCTGTAGCAAGCAGTTGGCTTCTGTAGGTCTATTTCCCTCCGTTCCTTGAAAGGAGGGAAGCCCAAATAAGAAATTTATCAGATGCTGGTCAGAACGAAAAGAGGGACCCTTTGCTGTGTCTGCAAAAGGAGATGTGACACAGGTCTACCGCTATGGCTCATGACAAACCGTAGTAATACGCTGAAAAGATATAAAACAGTGAACTTTATAAAAATGACCATCAGTTACCCACCCACCCATAGCACATAAATACATAACTAACTTTCTAAACATGGATACTTTGGGCATTTAAAAATGTATACTAATTACTTGATATTCTGCTCATTCCAGGCCATTTATATAAATACTGAGTTGAGAAACTTCTTAACATGCACAGAATTAACTTGGTCATCTTCAAGAGTAATTGACTAAATACATAATTAGAGTCTTCTTAAACCAGGTATTGTAGACTCAGTCATCTTTAATGAATTTTGCATCATTTTAACCTAAGGTGTCAAGGCTTAAATAGAATTTGAAATGTACAGGTCATTGACCAAAGCACATAGCTGGCTTGAGCAGATGCACGACTGCAGATCACCATTGAGCTGACTCCTTCGAAACACCACTCAAAATAGCATGATAAGCGTGTGTTGATTCATCTACTTGGAATATTTCTCATAAAGAATTTACCGTTTTAACATCTTTAAAGGAGAAATTTTAATTTTTTCCCAGTTGTTGTGGGAAAGCTCCTCTTTACAAAAGAATATCAACTAATTAAGGTAGAAGGGATGATAGAAATGTTTTAAATCATTTTGCAATTGAAGCCCCACCCATGAAAGCATTGATTCAGACGGGGAACATCAACAGGGAGCCAAAACCATTGGATAAAATGTTGTGAGGAGAAAACGCTAGTCCCAAGGTGTCAAGTGCCATCCCATTGATTACTTGTTAATTGCAAAGATTAAAAGGGAAATCTTGACAATGGAAAGTTCTGGACATCTTATATTAGATCATTATTGATGGGTCCTGCTCAGTGATGTTCTGAGATGTAATATGCAGTATCCAGCAATACCTATGAGGTCTTCTTGTTAACAATGTTTAACCTTGTGCTAATCAAGCCTTTAGACGTAACCTGCAGTTTTCAAGAAGTAGAACAACATAAATCACTCCAACTGGAAACAAGCAGGCTAATCCAGGATGGAGGATAATCCCCTATGCAGGAGAAGGAGGGGAGGGAGAAGAAAAAACAGAAGGATCCATGGATGATAAAAGTGCCCCAGGCTCTGAGAGTAATTTTTTTAGATATGTTCCATAGAAGCCAGTGGGATAATTGCAGAATCTCTCAAAGTAACTATTTTAAAAAGGATAAGGTCCATTTGAACACTCAAATCTTGATATATAAAAGAAAATTAGCCTTTTATAGGTATGTATGTGTCACTCATATATACAGCACACAAAATATTAAAAATAGTAAATACAAGTCAAATAGTCCGTCCCATATGACACAACAATGAGAATTCACCAGAAAACCTAGATCAGCCATTTTCAAAATTTATTACGCATCGGCCACACTTGTGGTATTTGTTAAAAGTGCTGATTCTTGAAACTTACTGAGTCAGAAACTCTGTAAATATCCTGATGCTGTGTAGCTGAATGAAACACAGATGAAATTTCTGGAAGCCCATGCTACCTGAGCTCTGGTCCTGGCTCCATCTTACAAAATCTGGTGATCTTCGGAATGCCATCTAACTTCTCTGGCCTCTGGATCTCCTGTAAAGGATGGAAGTTGATTTCTAGATACAAGTTTTTGTTTCTGTTTTTTTGACCACACTTTGCAGCATGCGGGATCTTCCCCAACTGGGGATCGAACACGTGCCCCCTGTACTGGAAGCGCGGAGTCTTAACCGCTGGACTGCCAGGGAAGTCCTGGAAGCTGATTTCTAAATACTTTCTTGTTCTAGAGTTCTTTGCATATGTCAAACTCTGCTGCTTTTGATCTCTGAGTGGCCCAGCATACTAAACATTATTCTTAGTCCACGTGTATAGACACTGAACCCCAAATTGTCCTCTGATTGGCTGGACAACCTGAACTCTGACCTCATATTTACTCTCATGACTAAGATAAACATACCATGACTGGCCTGGCCCAACTGGCAGTCTTACACTTGGTTTCCCCAACCTCCAAACTTGATAATGATTCCACAAAGAGAAGGGTCATGGAAAACTGGGATCAGGTACTTCAAGGAAGCCTCTAAGGGTGGGAAGGAATAGATTAGTCAAGGGGAGGAAGGGAACTCCAGGCTAGGAGAACAGCATGAGCACAAGCGTGAGGATAGGAATGGGCAAGGAAGGCTCAGGGTCACTCTACCATCATCAGAGTGTTTGTGTCAAAAAGTGGTTGGATTTAAGAGAAGTATTCTAGAATTCAAATCGAACTTTAGTTTTGCTTATATTCCAGCATCAGAGCCAGAGTTGAAGAGAAGCCTCAATAAAGAATTTTCCAAATGTGAAACAGTGCTACAATCATGCACGAGAATAAGGTTCTCTCATCAAACAAGACAGTGATGGTTAAGCTCACACTTGGCATATGCTGTTTAAAATGCATCGTATACATCTGCAAATATAAACATCTACAAATGAACAAAGGTAACTAAATGGGGAAGAGACTGCTTGTACTCCCAGAGACCTCACTGTCTCAGAAGTGGGTAGAGAATTCGACTGTGAGGGCAGGAGACATTTGGTTGGGAAAAGGTTTCATTGCCAACTCAGCCTCTGCCATGTCATGAGTCACAGAACTGGCAGGCTCTGAGTACACATGCAGTCTTAAGACCCTCTATGCTTGCCAGTTCTCCTGAGTAGCTTGTACCCAACCAATGTCCACTTCTTTGGGGAAGATTCTTCTGAATGAAATTTTTCCTTTGAGGGCAAAAAGACATACACAACTTCCTTTAGAGTAAGTTGATAAAATGTTCCTAAAATTCAGAGGGGGAGGACAGTCTACTTCATCCATGGCTGGGATTTTCCTTTATCCAAGATATTTAGACTGAAGGGGAGTTTCTTGGCTGCCAAGGCTCCCAGGACAGGCTGTTGGCAGCAAGTTCTCTAAGAAAAGCAGCAGATGGCCTCTGGGGAGCAGAGAGAGTCAGCCAAGATTTCCCTGGAGAATCACTGGATGGATGTCCCAGTTACTTTAGGCACACAAGCCATTAGGCCCTAACCAAGTCCAACCTTCATTTAGAGTTTTAAAGCCTAGGGTATGTGTGAGCTGTATGTCACAGAAGATGCTGGTCCCATTCATGTAAGAGGAACCGATTCTTCTCCCCAGAGCCAGCCTGGTTAATGTGAGGCATCACAATGCCTAACTTCTCCCAGACCAAGCCTTGAATCAAGTGCTAATACTGGTCAGTTGACTTTATGGGTAGTTTAGAGGGCTCATCTGCCCTAGTCATGTCAAATTGGCTAATTGGTTTATGCACAATATTTGCTAACTTAAACTAAAGTGCCATGAGTTTGATTAAATTGGATAATCTTTTCTGGTGGCAGCTTTGTATTTCTGGAGGGGGTTCACAAAAAATAAAAAGAGAGTTCTGTTTTTACCTAGAGCAGACTGGACTTAAGGTTAAAGTAGGATTTAGCCTGAGTTAACTCACATACATTCATTGGATGCTCATTCCTAAGGCACCTACCATTCTAAGATGAAGCAAAAGCAAACAAACACAGAACATCACCAAAAAATGAAGCATGGCCATAGCTCTCTTTTAAAAATCATCGATAAATGAGTATTGATGAGTACTGATTCTGATCAATATCATATTTCAAGACGTTGAGTGAACGGGGAGAGTGTGTTCTCAAGGATGCTTTAATTTATCGGGGGAAATAGGACTCACGCAGAAAATACTGTACTAGGAAATAACACCAAGCAGAGTTGGATAGATTGGTTCTAGTGCCGTAAAATAGACAAGGTACCATTTGGGAAAGTGCCTACTATGGTATGTGTGTTTCATTTCAGGATTTTGAGGTTTGGTGTAGTTGGCTACCTCTTCAAGGAAAGCCTCTCATATCCAATAGACTAAAGAATTTGGGTACCTATTGGAGAGGTTGGATGCCGTGGAGGGAATCATTCATCCATCCCTCAAGACAGGAACTGTTAATCATCTTAGCTGAGCATTTTGAGCTCAGTGCAATACTGAGTTGTTCCAGTCTAGGCTGTCAGACCCTTCATTTTGGAAAGCTTCAGATGTACTGCTCTTTGCTTGATAAATGTGAATACATTTTGCATTTTAAGTTTTTGCTTTCCTTCTTGCTCTTCTACTTTTAAAAACATCTTTATACTGAAGGCAAAAAGATCACATAACAGAAACAGGATCACAGAACAGAAACAGGAAGTAAAGCAGGAAGTAAAGTAGACCTTGCATGTGTCTGGCTCTATTACTTGGTCATACTGCTCTCTCTGCCTCCATTGCCCAAAAGCTTGTATCTGGATGTCCAAATCCTCTTCATCATTCAAAACCTCCATCAGATACCACATCTAGGGAGTCCTTTCAAATCTCTATCTCAAGCAAGTACAATCTATCCCTAGAACATTCACTGATTCTCTCACAGCATTTAGCACTTCTTCCTATATATAAACTTTTATGTATATTGACTTCTATAATGCATAAACCACACATCTTGTAAACATCATAACATCCCTGCTGCATCTAAAATCTATTACAGTGTCTAAAAGCACTCCACATTCAGTAAATGCTTATTGGAAATATTTACTGGATGAACAAATGAATTAATCAATGCTGGGAGATGCTCCCAAATAATCTAATATGTATATCCAATCAGGACACAAAAATGGGGACAAAATCTTGTGTACAATTTAAGCAGACATACATCCTAGATAAAAGTGGTCAGTACTTCAAATCATTGCTCAGTTCATTTGCCTTCATCTATTGCTTTACTAGGCATAGAGATTTGGCTAGAATCAAACAATGACTCAGTATACAAGCAGAGGGACTCTATTTAGACCATCCATCTCAAGGCTCTGCTTCTTTAATAAGAACTTCTTCCTTTCTTTTCCTTGGAATTGGTGGGAAAAGTGGGAAATGGCCTTATTAAAATGTAAAAACTTACTGGGAATTAATTGTGGACAAAGTTCTCTTCTACGATTTCAAACCCAGTTCTACTGATAAATTTTTAAATGAGAAAATAAGAAAAGTGAACTATCAATAAAACAGCAATATCCCACCCAACTATTAAAATAAATCAAAACAGATATTAATAAAATGGGAGAGGAAAGACATACAGGAATGTAATCTACAAGTAGATTAAAATGAATATTTGTAAAATAGTATGAGTGTTAACTGGAATGCCTTTTCCCTAATGACCAAATTTCAGGAAATATAACAGCTACCATTCCTTGAGTACCTACTATATGCCAGGCAAGTGGAAAGTACTTTTTATATATTGTCTCACTTATTCATCACAACACTTCAAAGTCAATATTATTGTTCCTATTTTAGAGGGGAGGAAACAAAGGCTCACAAAGGTTTAGAAACTTTCCCAGCTAACATAGCGAGAATGTGCCATAGACATTGTCAATTATCACCTTCTTCCATAAAAGCAAATCATGGGATTCTCCATTTCTTCAATATTCACAGGCTTAGACACACACATATCTCATCTAAGTCTCACCCCACCTCTCTTTTCAATCAGGCCCAGTCAGCTTCAAAGAACTGACTTGTGAGGCTGTAGCTGAGAAGTAGAAAAAGGCCCAAGAGCTGCTATCATCAATACATGAAGTGAAGAGCTCACATCAAGGCAACCTGTTGTTGACTATAGCATTCATTAATATTCCTGGTTCCAGGGCTTCCCTGGTGGCGCAGTGGTTGAGAGTCCACCTGCTAATGCAGGGGACGCGGGTTCGTGTCCTGGTCCGGGAAGATCCCACATGCCGCGGAGCAGCTGGGCCCGTGAGCCATGGCCGCTGAGCCTGCGTGTCCGGAGCCTGTGTTCCGCAACGGGAGAGGCCACAACAGTGAGAGGCCTGCGTACTGCAAAACAACAACAACAACAAAAAAAACACACTATATATATATATATATATATATTCCTGGTTCCAATGAGCACTCCTACTATGCCAAAGCTGCTTTTATACTGCATGAAAAGAAAAATGCAATCAAGGCCTGCATTCACCATCTATAGATTAAGGTCCTCCTTCTACTCAAGAATGCTTTGAAAAATATGACCAAGTCTTTTTCCTTTCACCTTTCTACCTCCTCCAAATTGCCCTTCTCTATGTCGCATTCCACAGGAAAAAGCCCACAACATTTGGCCCTGCGTGACCCTGGGAACAAGAAGGCTTGGTTTGTCTAGAAGAAATTCAGCTGAGTTTGTAGCCTAAAAAAGAATAAGCTTTTTTTTTTTTTTTTTTAAAAAAAGGAAAGGCTTCAGCTAAGCATTCAAAGTTCCCTCTCTTTTATCAACCATAACTGAGTTTTGATCTCTCACCTACTGCTCCAGCTGCCTTGAAAAGAGCCTGTAAATCCATCCCAGATCTGGCTGTTGGGTGAAAGTCCTGATTAAGCACACAAAAGGCCAGTGGGAACAGCAGACTCACACCCAAGAGTTCCATGCTGCCTGCTGGAGAGGGAAGGAGGATTCTTCATGCACAGTGACCATCCCTTCAGCTTCTGTGTGCTCGGCTCTCCACTCAATGTGCCTGCAAAGGACACTGGGGCAGTTAGAACAGATGTGAGCCTGGTCACCATGGGGTTTAAATCCTTGCGTTTTGAACCACACTGCTCTGCAATAATCTGTTTTGCTCATCAACACATCAAGAGCATGTTTTCTTATTTTCCTAGGCATATGGTCATGGCAGCTTTTTATGTGGCCCAAATAAAGTTCTAAATATGATATCACAATAGCAAAGTCCACAAAGCAAGAGGCAGTTCATCTCTGGGTGCTCAAATTTTCATCTCAATGTAAGAGGCAGGATTTCCAGGACTTCGGAGGTCAAGGATTAATAGAATGAATCACCTTATTTCCCCTAAAGCTTTGATCCTGGGTGTGATTTGTGCCCACTAAGCTGATATAATGATGAACAATCCCTTTTATTAACATAGCTAAAAATGGAACCCGTGGTAAGACCTTACGTAACCTGAAATGACACACGACATCTAAAGGCCGCTTCTCCCATGAACTCTTGGAACCAAAGTTAAGTTGGCAGCTAATGAAAACTGTAAATTTGGGAGCACTTATCCTACTATCTGCACTGCACATTTTTTTAAACATCTTTATTGGAGTATAATTGCTTTAAAATGTTGTGTTTGTTTCTGCTGTATAGCAAAGTGAATCAGCTATACATATACATATATCCCCATATCCCCTCCCTCTTGCGTCTCCCTCCCATCCTCCCTATCCCACCCCTCTAGGTGGTCGAAAAGCACCGAGCTGATCTCCCTGTGCTATGTGGCTGCTTCCCACTAGCTATCTATTTTACATTTGGTAGTGTATATATGTCCATGCCACTCTCTCACTTCGTTCCAGCTTACCTGCACAGTTCTCTAAGTTAGATCTTTAAGCTTTAAGAGCATAAGAAAAACACGAACACACAAGTTAAAGCCAGGTTATATTAGATAAACATTTTTAACATGGTCTTTCCAACTTAGTCTTTGGTGCCAAGCGTTAAGCAATACTATTATTAGAAATAATAATAGCAGTTAATTTGTCAGATGTCAATCATTCTGAAGACCCACATTTTATATAGTAAATAACATTATTTATAGAAAAATCTTAGACAAATGTTATGTTGCAAGGTAGAATATTGTTTTCGGTTCTCTCAAACCAGAAAGTTACAAAAAGCAAGGTGAGGAGAAATGATTTGTGCCTCATAAAAAGTTGTAGGCTTGTAT
This sequence comes from Mesoplodon bidens, assembly GCF_964165515.1. Classification (NCBI taxonomy): domain Eukaryota; kingdom Metazoa; phylum Chordata; class Mammalia; order Artiodactyla; family Ziphiidae; genus Mesoplodon; species Mesoplodon bidens. The sequence goes on from NC_138169.1 coordinate 71,896,772, forward strand.
ATAAGTCTGGGGAAAAAATATACATATATACACATGAATCCCATTTCAGTTACACCTTTGCTTATTTAGAACCTAAGATGTGTTTAGGTTTTGAAATCACTGGATGTGTTGTTTCATTTGTCAATCTTTCCATGACATTTTAGGAAAGAGATTTTTAAAGCCTAAGACTAGTCCAACAGTTTCTTTTGAATTACTTAGTTCTCGGGTATCATGTAAGTTGCTTGATTGACTCTGACAGATGATTTTCGAAAGAACTACTTGCTAAATTAAAACTGCAAAATTTTCAGACAAATTGGCATGTCTAGGCCAAAGGGTGTACCTCTGGTCTGGAGTCACATTTTGCTTGTTCAGCACAGTGGGTTTAAAAAAATTTTTTTAAGTTTATTTGTTGCTAACTTTTAAAAATCAAGTGGTTTTGATTTTTTTTTAATTTCTTGATTTCTTTGAAAAAAATTCATCATCTGACAATCCTGGACCTCCATTTCTGCAACAGGCAGGAGCTGGAACCTCGACCTTCAATTTATCGTCACCCTGCCCAGTGTGTCCACTAACATATCTCCCGCCTGGGCCCTATAGACACTTCAGTTTGCAGGTCCTGGTGTAGACACAGCTTGAATGTCTTCCCAGGTTCAGGGGTCCTGCCATGAGAGGCTCCACCACACCCAGGAGGCAGGCATCTTCCCTGTGTAAAGACATCCAGCCCCTGTCTAGATTCATGTTCTCTCTGTCTCATTATTAGACTTAGACCTAGACCTGATCAAGACCTTCACAGTACAAGTCACATGACTTCATAAAATATGGGAAAACCTTTGAGACGAGAAAATTTATTTACTCCACAATTATTTATGGAATGTTTGCTTTACACCCGGGCACTGATCAAGGTCCTGGAGACACAGCAGTGCACCAAACAAACCATAACTTTGCCCCATAAGGCTCACATTCTAGCATCTTCATGCTTTACTATGGTGAGTTTGCCATCCCCTACTGCCCTCAGGATGGTAGAAAGTAGGACCTCTAGGTCCTCTCCTCTTTCAGATCAGTACAATATCATCAAATCATTGAAAGTTAAAATTGTATCTGCAAGAGGAAAATAGATTCCATCTCCGTTGTTGGCTCTAAATAATTGACAGGAGTTTCCTGAAGCCAGTGTTTAGAATAATTCCCAGTCCCTTTCTGGCTGCACTGGGAGAGCATGCCATGGTGGCACTGGTGTGGAAGGGCATATGGAAGCTGGTTGGCTGTAACTTTGTTGACCCTCAGTCCCCACTTCCTCATTTACAGATGAGAACAGTGAAGTTCATCAGGGTTAAGTGACTTCCCCCAAGGTCACACAGCTTAGAAGCAATTGGGAATAAACCCAGATTCCCCACCTAGCCCCAGTTTTCCTTGAGACTACCTGTGTTTCTCTGGTCACTGAACCCAGTCCAAAGAACGATTTCACCAAGCCCCCCAGCTCTATTGGTGACTCATAGGGGGCTGCAGCCTGAGTGTTGGGGTTCTGAACCACCTCGTGCCTTAGCTGTTTGAAATTATTTCTTGGACTTTCTCTTTTGAAATGAAAATTAGTTAATTCTTTAAACCATGTCAAGCCTATAGTTAACAACAATAAAATTTAAATTAAAAAAATCAATAGCAGAATGACCACAACTGAAAAGCAAATCATTGATTCATATCTTTTACAATAGATATGGAGGATTATTATGAGCCAAGCATTGATCTTAGTAAGTAAAAAGCAGAAAAGGTCACTAATCCCTTCTAATGGAAAGATAAAATAACAAGACACATACCAAAGTGAAAAATAAAATGTTAGCTAGTGACATAAATGAATGGCAATCTCTAAAGAGGTTTTACTTAAACTGAGACCTGAATACCATGAATATCTGGGCAGGAAACATTCTGGACAGAGGGAATATCTGGTTCCAAGTCAAAGGATGAGGGTAAGTGTGGGGTGGCAAGAAGCAGAAAGGTCTATAGACTTAGCACAGGGTGAGTGAGGCAGGGTGTTGTTCAAGATGGTGTCTCTGAGCTCGGCAGGGGTATACCTTACGGTGCTCTTATAAGAGAATTCCTTATAGAATTTGAATTTTATCCAACGTGTGATAGGAAGTCCAGAGCAGGTTCTAAACAGGGGAGTGACATGAAAGAATGTGTAGCTTATAAAGCTCACTCTGGCTGCTAGATTGAGAAGGATTGAGGGAAGATGGGGAACGTAAACTGGGAGACCAGTTAGGAGTCCAGTGTTGTGCTATACATGAGACATGATAGTGGCTCACTCCTTGTGCCAGAGACTGCAATTTAACTGTTCTGGAACAAGACCTAAGAAAATTGAAGAGCCTCCCCAGGGAACTCTAGTGTCCACCCAGGGTTGAGAATCACTGTTACAATGTAATAGCAGTGAAAATGAAGAGAAAGAGACAGGTTTGGGTTATGTTTTCAGGATTCAAGAGGACTTGATGATGTGTTAGATGTAGGGAGGAAGGGAAAGAGAGGATACAAGAACTTCTAGGCTTCGGACCTGAGAAACTCGATTGATGGTTCCATTTTGTGAAACGCTAAAGTCTAAAAGACTAACAAGCTTGGGCAGGGTGGTAAGCAAGTGTTCTTTTTCAAATATATTCAAATTGAGATTTCCAAGTGAAGATGTCACATAGTCAGTTGGATGCTCAACTCCGGAGACCAGAAAAGAGGTCAGAAATGGATATGTATGTGTGTGTACATGTGAGTGCGTGTGTGTGCATGCATGTGTGTGCAGGTCATTTATACAAAGATGGTATTTAAACCTTTAGTCGTAAGAGGGCCAATGATGCTATGGCCACTCATGCTAATCCCATGGCCTGTACTACCTCAGTTGAGTTCCCTGATACCTTTGTTAAATAGAGCCATTATTAAATTCTTTGCAATTAAAAAAAAAAGAAAGGCGCGAGCTCCTGAATCAGGATTTCTTCTTCCCTTGGTGTAGCAGAGTGATTAGTGAATAGGGTCCATTAGTATTTCTTTTTTAGTGTTTCTAATAAAGGTAGAAAAGTAAAAACAAAACAAACAAACAAACAAAGATGGTGTTTAAAGCTTTGGGGACTGGATGAGATTACTTGGAAGGAGAGTGTGTTGAGAAAAGACGAGAAGCCAAGAATGAATCCTGGAAAACTTCAGAATTTAGAGTCCTGAAGCAGGGGGAGCAGGAGAGGTGGTAGGAAGATCAACAGGTACAGTGTCTCCAATAGAATAAAAATTATTTCAGGAAGGAAGAAGTGGGTCCTGTGTCAAATGTGGCTGAGACATCAAGTAAGATGAAGACAAAGAAATGGATGCTGAATTGTCATTAATATTGAAATCCCTGGGGATATTGACAAGGGCAGTTTGTGGAGAGCAGGAAGGAAGCTAATGGGAGAGAAAGAAGAGTTTGCTGAGATAATGACCGTAACGATTTGTTGGGAAGGAAAACAGAGACACGCCGTCGTTGCACTGGAACAGGAACTCACTTCATCCATCTCTTAAAGCAGAAAAGAAAGCCCAGAGAATAAGCATAGGTATGGATTCTGGTAGGTCGGTAGATAAACTGCTGCTTGATACAGTTTTCTGAGTAAAGTAAGTGGTGAAGTTACAAGTTGACGGAGAGGCAGAGTAGGGGGTAAGATAGTCTGTCGAGAGGGGTAAAGTATGAAGTAGTTGTTTTGGAGACTGGTACAGCAAAAGCACTGCAGAAGCATCATAGGAATGCTGAGTGCCCATCAGAGGCTAATTGTGGTTGGGAATTTTAAATTAGAACTGTCAGCATAGGTGTGGGGTTTTTTCTCTAACAATATTCAGTTGTTTGGATTGAGGGGCAGTGTGTATTGGTAACTGAGTTTAATGAGCATTTGAGTTTGCCAACTAAATACAACAAAGTGAGAAACAGGGCAAGGAGAAGTACTGGCAAGGGATCCCGACAGACCAGAGTAAATAAGGAGGAAAGTGAGAACACCGCTGGGACGTGGAGTGATGACGGACAAGGACAAAGTAACAGGGTCAAGGATTGAATATCTTGATTAGTAACATGGAAGGCAGAGCCAAGAACTTTCAAGAATATATCACAAAGTGATAAAGAGAAAGTTGTAAACAGAAAGGGCCCACTGCACGCTGCTCAGAATAAAATGGACTACCCAATACTTCGGGAAAGGGAGGACACATGAGTATAATGAGACATCTTAAAGTGATTCACAATGGAAAAAAGAAAAAGAGCTTCCTTACACAAGGAAAAAGAACAAGAAGCAAAAAAAAAAAAAAAAAAAAAATCAACATTTGATTTCTCACCACTTTCCCGGGATTCAGGAGGAAAATGGTTTGAGATTTTCAAAATGATTTTCATCATCAGTGTATTTTTAAAAATGCAACCTGACTAATGCAAGCCTAGGGCAACAGTAAAACTCATCAAGGGTTCTGCTCAACGTGGTGCTGAGAGTTCATGCAGGATTCCCTTCCCAACCCCAAACAGAGAGAAGTAGTGAAATATTTATTTAAAAACCATAGCAACAAACTAATATCATGCGCCTCCTGATGTCATGTAGTAAGAAGTAGACGACATCACCTATGTGGTACTTTGACCAAAAAAAACAAAAAACAAAAAAAAGACCACCTAACCTGACTCAAATCATAATAAAACAATCAAAGAAATCCAAATTGAGGACATTCTGCAGACAAACTGTCCTGGCCTCTTCAAAATCTGTCAATGCCACAAGGGTGCCCTGGTTGCCTCTCCCCACCCCATGAAAAAAAGTATGGAGAGAAAAGACTAACGAGGTATGAAAAGAAAGGCAATTCATGACCCATGATGGAATCCTGGCTCAAATACATATTTATAATGGGCTATCATTGCAAAACACTGTATTTGCTATGGATGACAGATAATAAATTTTCTGAGTGTGATAATTATATTTGAAGTTACGTAGGAGAATATTCTTATGCTTACAAGATACATGACTGAAGTGTTTATGGGTGAAGTTCCAAATAATGTTTGCTTCCAAAAAAAAGAAAAAGAGAGAGAGAAGGAGGAAGTAAATCTGCCAACACGTTAACAACTGATGAAACTAGGTGAATCTCAGATATTAATTTTACTACTCTTACCATTTTTCAGTAGATTTAAACTTTCCAAAAAAAAAAAAGTTGGGGAAGATAATAATAAAAGACATAGCAATGCTCAAAAACAAGGTGAATACTCCATATATCGAAAATGGAAGCACAAAAACAAAACACAGTAATAAGCAGGGAGGTAACAGAAAACCTACTGGCTTCTGGGTCTAGTAATAGGTGAGGTTGTCCTGGAGATTATTAATGCCTGTGGGGTAGAGAGGAAGGAATCTGCTTACCAAAGAGGCAGAGAACGGAGCTAGGTGAATGGTATGAAACCTCAGGCTATGGAAGAGGTTCCCCTGTAATGAACAAATTTTTAAAGTAGTAACACTGCTGGGGACGTGGCATCTCTACTGCACTGGCGTCCGAGGTGGAGGGCTTATATAAGTGGCTCACAAGGCACATCAACAGAACGCTAACCATCAGAGACCCTAGTTTAGCATCTGAACCATCCTGAGGACAGGAGTTTCAGATTCAATCACTATGGCACAATTGCTATGTGCCAGGTGACCTGAGAGAAGCTCTCCCATGTTATCCCCTTGCAGCCTCACAGCAACTCCTAGTTAGGGTGGAATCCCCACTGCATAGGGAACCAGAAGCTCAGAGAGGTCACGTGACTTGCTCGAGGTTATGCAGATAGTTATACAGAGAGTAAATGGGAAAATGGGGCATTTTGAAAACCAGGTTTTCATTATTATCATTATAACTGTAATACACGATCATTCAATTCACATACTGGGGTACAGAGGAGGGCAAAGGTCAATAAAAGTGGTTGGGGGGAGGAACTGAAACTTGGTGGGGCCACGAAAGATGAGTGGAATTTACATGGGAAGAGAGGGGAGGGGGAGCTTTCCGAACGGGACACAGAGCGAAACAAAAGATGCAAAGGCACCACATGTGTTCAGAGGACTTCTCAGAGCCCGTCCGGCTGCAATGAGGGCTCGTTCTACAAGAAGCAGAAGCAAACAAATGACGCCGGGTGCCAAGCAGCGAATGCAGTAGCGTTTGCATTTAGCAGCAGTGGCACAACCCTGAGGAAATGAAAGGGATTCTTCTCGCTGCTGTCAAGGGCATTCTCCCGGATGATGATTAATTGACAGCTCTGCAGCCAAGCCCCAGTTCCTTCTGGAGGCCGTGACTCCCGGTGTGCACCTGCCACCGCAGAGCAAGCGAAAAAATGTATAGTCTTCTTTTTCTTCTGGGTTCCGCAGCTGCTGGACGGCTGTCTTCGTCACCTAGAGTGTAAACCTGCACTTCTTGGGTTTACAGGGTCAAAGCGTCACATTCGGGGTAGATTCGGGGAAGCGGTCCTTCAGAGGCTGATTAGCAAAAGCCCGTTTACTCACATGGCAGTGAGTGCTGGCCCCTCCTTCTTGCCTTTTTTCACTTTGCGGCTTTCGGACCCCATTCCTCAAAGCCACCCCATGCTTGGTGACAGCTGGAGTGGTTGCCTGGAATCCTGAGGAGGTGACAGGGCCTCTTGCATTTGGGAGCACAGAGCCATTACCCTAAAGGGAAAGGAAACTGGACCGCTGGTGCGTAAATTCATAATGTGTCCCTCCATGCCAGATGGTTCCAGAAAGACCAGGCCAGTATGGTAAGTCTGCCTTGTTTCAAGATGTTTGTGGCTTTCAAAGAACTGAAGTTTTACATTCCAGTCAAAGAAACACTAAAAGTTAAGTTTCTTGGGACTTATTAGCAACATTTGTGATGGCTTCAAATTGGGGCTGAAGGACTTACCAAGAAGAATTCTAGAAGCCAGAGACTTCGAGGGGTTAGAAATAAGAGCCACCACCCCATGAGCGCTTACCGTATGCCTCCATGTTGCACATTAGTTACCTCAGTTAATTTTATTTAATCCTAACAACAACCCTTTCATTCATTCATTATTATTTGTTAAGTGCCTGGTATGTCCCAGACACTCTGTTCTAGCAGATGAAGACACAAAATAAATAGAATGAATAAGTTAATCATAGAGTGAGGTAGGAAGTGGTAAGAGCTATGGAAATAATTGATTAGGAGAAAGGGGTTCTGGAACCCTTGTGACAAGGATGGGGTCCCCAGATCTCATGGAGAGGGTTCCCTTTAAGAAACACAGGGAGAGAAAGAGGGTGACCCATGCCATATAGTGAGAGAAGAATGATACAGGCAAAGGCAACCAATGCTGATCTGGGTCAACACAAGGAGGGAAAATAAAAATAATTTATTGGAAGACTATTAGAGAGTTTACTGAATCTAAGGTAAGGTGGAAATTGGGTATTATTTATGTGGTCAGCAGAATAATGGCCCCCAAGTTTCGTCCTTGTCCTAATCCCAGGAAGCTGTGAATAGGTTCATTTACATGGCAAGGGGGAATTACAATTGCAAGTGGGATTAAGGTTGCTAATCAGCTGATCTTAAAATAGGGAGATTACCTTGGATTATCCAGGTGGGCCCATGTAATTGTCGAGGGTCATTAGAATTATAAGAGGGAGGCAGAAGAGAGAGACCCAGAGAGATGGCAGTGTGAGAAGGATTTGTCCCAACATTCCTGGATCTGACATGGAGGGAGGGGCCATGAGTCAATGGGTACAGTGGCCTCTAGAAGCAAAAAAATGTCAGGAAACAAATTCTCCCCTAGAACCTCCAGAAAGGAACACAATCCAGCCAAAACCTTGATTGTAGCTCAGGGAGACTTCCAACCTACAGAACCATAAGATAATACATTTGTATTGTTTTATGTCACAAAGTTTGTGGCAATTTGTTCAACAGCTATATGAAACTGACACAAGCATATCTACAGAAAACTTCCCAAAGATTCATCACCTTCAGGCTTCAAGACACACAGGCACCAGGGAGTTGGTTGATCTCTTGGGATCACCCAGGATGAACCAGCTTCAGCCATTTTCCTTTCTTGGGTAACTTCTCTCTCCATTCAGATGGTGCCTGGTCTGTTTGAAGAACATCATGGTCAGCGTGGGTGGTGCTGAATGAGAAAAAGGAAAGTGGAGGAAGATTGGGTCCATGCAGTGATGGGACCCTGGGCTTGCCAGGTCTCCCAGGCAACTGAGATACATATGTACTCTACCGGGGAGATACAAAAATCCCCAATTTACAGAGGAGGAAACAGAGATTAAATAACTTTCCCAGATTTAAATAAATGAGATTTGACTCCAAGCCTCTTTGCCTTAAAGTCCGTGAGCTCAGCCAAATGGTTCAGAATAATGGGAGGATGAAGACTGACTCCTAGTGATGTCATTGCAACATCAATGTGACACCAACCCCAATGATGGTATGTTAAGGTGGTCACACTTGTTGAAGCCACTGGTTAGTCAAGAGAATTGCACCATTTATTTAAAAAAAAAAACTCCTTATTTCAGGACTTTAAGTAGAGCCAGTCCACACCACGGCGTAGACCTCCATTCACTCTCATTCTCTTCCTCTCTCCCTTTCTTTTTCCCTCACCCCCTGCCTTTCTTCCATTACTGAAGGACCAAAGGGATCCTTCTGATTTTCCAGCTATAGGTTTTATTCATTTAAATAAGGAATTTCTACACAATTTAACTAAACTTGCTCATGAAAAGGTCTCTGTGCTTTTTCCCATCCTTTGAGGTTCAAGTTGAGCTCCTCTCCGTGTGTATGTAGGTAGCAGGCCATCTGTTATTTTGCCTGCCAGCATTCCTTCACTCTTCTCTTGCTAGGAGTGTCCTAATTTTTCTATGGGAACCACCCCACCCCCAATATATACAGTCTTGGTAGCTCTGTCAATCAAGTATCACATCCTCTCCTGACTCTAGACTCAAGATTAGCCAATAGGACGTCCTGCAGTGAACCAATCATGGGAAATTGTTGAAGCTGGTTCATCCCGGGAGGTCTAAAGAGGCCAACATATTCCACGCTGAGTGTCTTTCCTTGAGGCCATGAATTGTTGGGGAGTTTTCTGCGAATATGGTGATCCCCAGTTTTCACTTTTTCTTATATTCAGTAATCTCTCCATAATCTTGCAAACAATTATTTTTAATTTTCCCTGCTTATGTTAACACAAGTCAATGTTGGCTACTTGAAATTCAAACAAACAAACTTAACTGATAAAATCTTAACTCTTCAATAAGTAGCTTAATTTACTTGGACTTTAATATTTTGTACTTCAAAGGCTCTTAGCTCTCTGTGTAACTAAATATGACTCTACTCACCATTAAGATGTAGATTTTGCTACTTAACATGGAGTATATTTTTCTCTACATGTGTGTTTTTTTCTAACCATAAACCCCATGGTTGGAATAAACCAGTTCATCTTGCAATTTATCCAGTAACCAAAATTTTACCTTTATGTAGCTTTTTTTTTTTTTTTAAAGTAAGTGAATTGAGATTTGGTCCAAAATTTCAAGCCAGGATCCAAAAGAAAATTTGAAAGTCATAAAGACCTTGACAAGGGAAAATTCTGCCATTGGAGGGGACCTCCAGGGCCCTTGATGGAGACCATCTTTCTAACCATCACAGAAAACCAAGCTCATATTCCACAATATGAAGAAAAGCTATTAGGTACAAAGATATAGATCATCCCCATTACTCATCCTTTTAACTTAAAAATAGTTTTGCACCTAGTAGTCCAGTTTTCTCCTTAGAGGACAGGGCAACATCTTCCTGAAAGAAGAGATACTGGGAGTTGAAGATGGCTTATTCATTCCCTTTGCCTCCAATCCATCTGTGCTGGTTCTGCTGCCTGCGTTCACCAACCTCTATCAAGTCCTCAAGCCTAATCAAATATACTGAAAAGAGGTCAAAAAGCCCTCTCCCAACTGGCCAGGAGAAATGCTCTCTCTTCTCAGCCTTCAAGGACAACCCTAGACTTCCTGAAATCAGGAGTTTGCCTGCAATGTTTTGCAGATGGGTAATCTCTTTAAAAAAAATTATCCTTAAATTATTTTACCACCTTATAGAGTAATCTTCAGGAATTTTTCTTATTAGAGATTTTTTAAGTGTCCTTTTGAACAAATGACCATCCATAAGACATGGCAAACAATTCTTGGTGAAATTTTTTTCCTGATTAATATAAAATTATGATGGTGGAGAACTGAGAACTAGAGGGATTTGAGCTGCATGACATTTCCTTCCTTAAGGAAAAAACAATCCAGCCCTCATTTAACAATGTCTCTTCGTAGCTTTGAACCAGTTCCGTCTCGGCTTTATCCGATTTTGGCAAATTTACTGGGAAGACAAGATTCCAGTGACCACACTCTTCAATCCTGGAACCTTATTTGTATCTCTATGTCAACATAGTGAAGAAAAGGTAGTGTTTCATTTGGAGCAGCCCAGAGCTACTGGAAGGCTCCTTAATTAGTGTCTGTGACCAGTTAGCATTGTTTAGATTTCGTTCAACACACTTACCCAGAAACGTGCTTCTCAGCTGCTGTGTGGGCACCAGCTGTCTTTAATCTCTCAGGACCCAATTCAGAGACCAAAAATTCTGTTATGAGCACAAATACCTGAGAGTGGTATTTGTTTATTTTCTGCTTAAGAGACAACTTTCATATATCTCTGCCATTAAAAATCAGTCAATCAATCAATAAATACCCAAACCAACACAACAGACAAAAAATGGAGCATCTCACTTCCAACTAAAAGTTTGGCTCATGTAGAAATGGCACATTTTTTTGGTCAAGAAAATACTCCTCCTCTCTTAGAAATAATAACCTCATCCCTAAATTCCATTTTGAATACTAAACATATCCGTGACAAAGAAGGACAAAGAAGCTTAGGGTTTCAGGCAAAGAGGTCATAATTTCTGTTGGCCAAGCCATGCACATTCCACTTCTTGTAAAAGTATGCTACTGATTGGTACCTTCATCCATCTTCTATTGTCCTAAATGTGTGAACAGAAATGTCTGCCAACAGTGCTTGCCTGAGGACCGGGATGCATTCCATTAGATGTAGTACTTCTTGGGACAACAGGGCCCATTGTCAATCCTCATCAAGGTTATATGTGCAGTTGGATGTTGGAAGTGAAGAGATCCTAGGCCCCTCTGGGTGCCTTGACCCTGCATGAGGCACACTGTATCATGACCCCTGTTTCTATGACTTCATAATTTTATAACCCCAGCACTCAGGACAGTTTCAGGCATACAGTGGGTAGAAGGCTTTTATAAAAATACTATGACTAGAACAGACAAGAAAATCACAGGTGATCCCAATTCTTCCAATATCATTTCAATGTAAAATTAGGTCACAGGTATCATAAGGATTCCTAGAGTTCCATTCAACTGCTGCACATCCCCAGAGATAGCTGGGGACCTATGACAGCACAAAGGGCCCTTAATGATACTTGAGAGACCAGAAAGTGCAAGGTCAATCCTGAGCCAGCCACCCGGGAAAGCAGAAGGGAGCACTGAGAGGGAAGAGAGGGGATAAAGGTTGTAAATGTGTGTATGTGTTTCTCCCAAGCAACTAGACTATTAAAAAAAAAAAAAAAGGAGAGAAGGTCCATGGCAACAAGTGGAACACAGAGAGGAAGAAATATTTTTTAAGATTTATAAATACATCTATAGTTTGCAGAGAAGTGACCTGTTGATAGTGAGAGGTGGAAAATGCCGGGATGTGGGGTGGGTCACATATAAAATGTGAGTCTGCTCCTGGTTAGAAAGGAGGGGGTAGGATGGAGAAAAATAATTTTCTTGAGAAGGATGGGCACCTTTTCCTTTTACAAAGATAAGTGCGAAATGGTCCTAGGTGACCTCAACTCATTCACTCTTCAGAAAGGAATCTTGGGATAGGGGCTTAGAAAACTGACAACCATCTTTGGGGGCTCCACAAGTAACTCCTCCAGGAAAAATAAAGGGAAAGCTAGCTGCAAAATGTTAGTGGCCACAGTTCGATGTATTCAAAAGGGGTTCCCATTTTATAGCTATTACAGATATTCACGGAGAGAAACATGAAAGTCTGGGGAATGGGATGCTTCCCTCAATCCACCATCTGGGTCCTTAAAGAAAATACGTGCACAGAATAGAAAGCAAGGCAAATTTTTTTATTCCGTGAATGTGTATTAAATACCCTCTGTGTGTCAGGCACAGGTGCTAGGGATACAGCAATGAACAAAATTAAGTCCTGCTCTCATGGGATTCACATTCTATCTCCAAATTCATCAAGAAAAGTCTGACCTCAGATTATCAGCCCAAGCTGCCTACTCTGGCTACACCTGCCATTCTCAGTGGCAAACTAGAGAAAGTGAAAGACAATGAACGTTTGCCCTCACAATGAAAGCAGAACTGGTGAAGGCCACCTGTCCCAGCAAGGGAGGAGGGGAGGAAGCCGCCCACAGCCTGGCGATGACCTGGGGATGCAGAGCAGGGGATGCTGCTGGGTCTCATCCCCTGTGCAGTCACCCTAGATCTAATGTCCTCTCTGGCCTCAGGGACCCTAGAGAGATTAGTAAGCATCCACATTCATGCATGCTAGGACCCTAACTCAGCCAAGCAAGAGAGCTGAAGCCTCCAGGCAGTGACAACTTAAATGTCCTAAAACTGGACCAACCCATAAAAACTCCTCTTTGGGTAGTAGAGAGAAGTTGTAAAGAAAGAAGAGAGGGGCCAGGAATATCCTAGCTCCCCAAAATGAAATTCACTCTCAGTTTGTTCTTTGTCCTGTTAACCAATGTGTTTGACAGTCACACCAATGATCCACAAAGTTTGCTGTTGAGGGATTCACGGGGAGAACAATTCTTACCATGATTCTGACATTTTCTCCTGCAGCCAACAAGATGGTCAGTCTGAGCCCTCAGTGCTGTTTAAATACCTATTTAAAGTCTCTCAATTCTCTTACCCAAACTCCAAGGTCAGTATTCACCCAAATAACACAGTCAGTAACATAAAATGCTTCAAGGTGAGATAGAAAATAGAAGATTCCCCGTTATTTTTACCTCATCCTTGGGTTTCCAAATCATCACGTAAAAGAAATTAAATTGGTTATCAACACTGTTCATGATCTTGACTCAATCACCTTTTTGATCCTGAGCTACAGTTTGTCCACTGTACATTTTGTGCACTACAATTTTCTTGTTGGTTCCAGTTCCTGGCTTCACTTGTGTATTCCCTCACCGTGGCTTCAAAAGTATAACTTCTCACCTGGTCTGGCCTCTCTTCTTCCCAACCTATATACATAGTCCCTTCTCCCATCCTACCTCTTCCATGTGGCTTTCTCCATGGCTGAACCCACAGAATGCCCACTATATGTAGCTGTAAGCGTTCTGGACCCAATTCCAATGGGTGGGTGTGTGAGTTTCCTCACCATCTCGCCGCCTGCCCTGCCATCCAACAGGTAAGTTTCCAATACCAGCTGGGTGTTCTACAGTTCCACTTAATACTGACACTATCTACATGGAAATGGTATCAGATCCCACAGATTAAGGGCTCAGTCCCATAAGACCATCTCCCCACACTACCATTTCAGCTGCCAGTTGTAAGTCCAGGTTATTATCTGTGCTTCTGATCAACTGACTATTGATGGGAGGTTTCCACGACCTCCGCAGATTCGATTAATTTGCCAGGGCAGCTCACAGAACTGAGAGAAACATTTTACTCATTAGATTACTGGTCTATTATAAAAGGATATAACTCAGAAACTGCCAGATGAAAGAGTGGCATATGACAAGGTATGGCATCCATGCCCTCTCCAGGCAGGGCATTCTCCCCAAATCTCCATGTGTTCACCAACTGGGAAGCTCTCCAAATCCCATCCTTTTGAGTTTTTATGGTGGCTTCATTGCATAGACATGATTGATTGATTAAATCATTGGCCATGGGTGATTGATTGGACCTCCAGCCTTTCTCCCCTCCCCCAGAGGTGTGTGTGGGAAGAGGGGAAGGGAGGAGGGGGGACTAAAAGTTCCAACCCTCTAATCACATAGTTGAGTCCCCTGGCAACCAGCCCCCATCCTTATGTTACCTAAGTGCTTTCCAAAAGTCGCCTCATAGCATAACAAAACATAACTTTAGAACTCTCATCACTTAGGAAATTCCAAGGGTTTTAGGAGCTCTGTGTCAGACATGGTGACAAAGACTAAATATATATTTCTTATTATAAATCACACTATCACAGTAGCTCTCCCTAACATTTAGCATTTACAGTCATGGTACATATGCCTTGCTTCCCCTGATAAATTACAACTCCATAAAGAAATGCTTGGTGAGCCCCAAACACCTAATACAGCATCTTGCATATATTTAGTATGCAATAACCATTTTCATTTTTGAAACTACATATACCTTGTTTATCTTATAGAAGATTTAAACATGTGGCTTCCGTATATCGATTGATTGATTGGCTGATTCATTAAAGGTATCGCTCATCTTTTATTAAAAAAGAAAACAACCCTTGGGGTTCATACAGTATGAAAAGCTCTCAGTAAATGAGACAGATCACCATTGCCAACCTGCTCAATCATCGGATGCAAAGTTTTTAGGTAAATTACAGTATAGCATAGACCTTTTTGCTGCACAAGTGCACTGAGGTTAAATTTCCTCCTCCCCCTATAACATATATAATGAAACAAATATAGAAACAAATAATAGGGAAGTAAGTTATAGATGGTCCTTTAGAAATGAATTTCATCTGCGCATCTAACCATAAAGGCAGCATCTGCTCTGCTAAATACAGGTGTTTTATATCCTTGTCATTAATTGGAGGGGACATTATGTCATCATACATCAACAGTTAAGGTTGGTTAAAGTGCCACTTATCTCGGGTGCTGTCATTAATCAGGTTCTTTTCAGCTTGGTGACTCCAGAGGCTTGGCTCAAAGCTGCTCTATGTGAATGAGTTTCCCTATGGGTTTAAGGTGTCTTTTTATAATCATTTTGAATGAAAAACTTGGGACCCCAACATAAGTGGCCATTAAGGTAACTGTTCTAATGCTTTAGAGAAGAGAAACGTTTTCTCCCGCCCCGATCATCATTCCTCCCCCCGCCTGCCTCCCCCATGCCTCCACCAAACAGCCATGTTGGAGAGAAAGGCACATCAGCACAAGCTGCCGCCTCATCATGCTTTAACCCATTAATGGATCTCAAAACACCAACAGTAGTACATCTGGCACTTAAACAGAGCTGGAGGGCATCAGAATCCTGTGGAAGACAGCACCTTCTCTTTCTGCCTGACACCCGCATCACCCAAATGTCTTCCCGACCACTCCAAACCTACAGTGTGATGTCCACTCCAGACAGGCTTCTAGGAGGCAGTCTTCCTTAGTCTGTGCTTTCACTGAAAATGCCTGTCCTTTGTCCTATTCCTTCAGGGCTATTGGAAGTGGCATAATTTGTTTTAGGTTAAGTTATTTAGGGACAATAATGGTAGCTTTTAAAATACTGACTTTTGTACTTTCATCACCTAAACTCTAAAAGTTAAGGTAAAATGTTCAGGCATTGGGTTGATAATTCAGGCAGGGGACCATTTAGTCCATATCAAATCTTCATTCAAGGAACCCCTACACTGCCCTGAAAATAAAATTCTCTACATATCCCAAATTGGGTCTCTGATTGTCTCAACCTGTGCAAGAGATTAGAAGAGTAAAGGGGAGGGTATGTTTACCAATCATTCATTCATTCATTCATTTATTCATTCATTCAATGGATATTTTATTGCCTATGAGGCAGTGTGTTAGAAGTGGAGGATGCAATGATGATAGGCCACACAGCCCTTGCTCTCAAGAGTTTACAGTGTAGATGGGATAGAAATGAAGCAAATAGCAACTCAAAAAAAGATCTAAAATTATAACTGTGACTAGTTCTCTAGAAGAAAATGTTAGGTATCATACAAACATACGTGATCTGAAGTATGTATAGAGGTTGGCCAAGGGAGGATGAAAAGTGATGAAGAGGGTTCCTGCAGAGGGAACAACAGGCACAGGTGTTGTGATAGGAGGAAGCAAAACAAATTCCAGACATGGGGCCCCTTTTGTAGGCAGCGCTCTAAGATGGCACCCAAGGTCCTCATGCCTTGGGTGCACAAGCCCTGCATAACTTCTGAGACTGTGAATTTGATGGATTTTGCTCCCATGATTAGGTTATATTATATGATATAGTTAACTTCCAGAAAGGAAGACTAAGTGGACCTGATCGAATCACATGAGCCTTTTAAATCTGAATCCAGACGTCAGAGGCAGAGAAAACCAGAGACTTAAAACATGAGGAGGATTCAGTGCACCATTTCTGGCTTGAAGGAGGAGGGGGCCACATGATGAGGAATATTGGTGACCTCGTGTAGCTGAGAGCAACCCTGGTTGGCAACCAGCAAGGAAATGGGACCTCAGTCCTACATTTGCAAGAAACTGATTCTGCCAACAGCAAGACTGAGCTTGTGCACTAGTTTGCTAGGGCTACCATAACGAAGTACCATAGACTGGGTTGCTTCCTCCAAAATTTATTGTCTCACAGTTCTAGAGGCTGGAAGTCCAAAATCAAGGTGATGGCAGGGGTGGTTTTTCCCTGAGAGCTGTGAGGGAAGGATCTGTTCCCATCTTCCCTTCTTGGCTGGTAGATGGCTTGTGTCTTCTGTGTTCCTCCACATTGTCTTCCCTCTAAGAGTGTCTATCTCTGTGTTCTAATTTCCCCTTTCATAAGGACATCAGTCACATTGGATTAAGGCTAACCTTATGACCTTATTTTTTATTTTTTATTTTTTTATAAATTTATTTTATTTATTTATTTGGCTGAGTTGGGTCTTCGTTTCTGTGCGAGGGCTTTCTCTAGTTGCGGCGAGCGGGGGCCACTCTTCATCGCGCTGCGCGGGCCTCTCACTGTCGCGGCCTCCCCCGTTGTGGAACACAGGCTCCAGACGTGCAGGCTCAGTAATTGTGGCTCACGGGCCCAGCCGCTCCGCGGCATGCGGGATCCTCCCAGACCAGGGCCCGAACCCGTGTCCTCTGCATTGGCAGGCAGACTCTCAACCACTGTGCCACCAGGGAAGCCCACTTATGACCTTATTTTTAACTTGATCACCTCTGTAAAGACTCTGTCTCCAAATAAGGTCACATTTTGAGGTACTTGGTTTGGATTTGGATCACCTTCAAGATATTGGGTCACATGCCAAGGTTCTGAATTTAGGAGAGGGAAGAGGGAAGACACGATTCAATCCATAGAGCTTGGAAGTGGATTTTTCTCAGAGCCTCCAGACAAAGTCTAGCCACCATTTTGATTCTGAACAGAGAAGCCAGCCACACATGGCTGGACTCTGACCTACTGATCTGTGAGCCAACACATGGGTGTTTGTTTAAGCTACAAAGTTGGTGGCAATAGAAGTGCCAGAGCTCATTGATAGAACGGGGCAGGGGTGGGGGGGTGGGAGGGGGTGGAATTTGGTCTTTGTCCTGAGAACAATAGAAAGCCATTGAAGGGGTAAGGATGATGATGACATGATCAGATTTTGTTTCTCTTTTGGGCCTTTCTTTTTGCTCTTTGCTCTTTTCCTTTCCTTCCAAATGAAAATTCCAAAGGACTAGGTGGTTGCAGAGAAAGATGGGCAGCTCCTTGTCCATCAATCCTTATAGCCTATTGAAATGGAAGAAGGAGAAAGATAAAGGGGAGAAAGAGATGAAGATAAATATTTTTTTAAGGCTCACTCTCAGCTCAGTTACTATTCTGAGGTTTTGGGTGCTATTTCAGTTTTAATTCTCACAAAAAAACTCTTCATAGCCTTATTTCATCAATGATGAATCAAGACATCCAGAAATTTAGTAACATCCTCATGATCATCAGCTCAGAGGGAGTGTAACTGAGACTTGAATCCAGGCTTGACTGTCTCCAAGGTTTATTCTTTGTACTCAATGCACTGAAACCATGAACCCATCCTGCCTCTGCCAGTGCTGTTTAATAGCAAGTATATCTTGTACAAGACTTGGAAGAGTCCTGTGGACTAGGCAGGACAGGTATGAGCACAGAGAAGGAGAATGCCTTGGCATCAAGGGTCAGGTGGGTGTGCAGGGGGAGGGATAGATTGGGAGATTGGGATTGACATGTACATACTGCTGTATTTAAAATAGATAACTGGGCTTCCCTGGTGGCTCAGTGGTTGAGAGTCCGCCTGCCGATGGAGGGGACATGGGTTCGTGCCCCGGTCCGGGAGGATCCCACATGCTGTGGAGCGGCTGGGCCCGTGAGCCATGGCCGCTGAGCCTGCATGTCTGGAGCCTGTACTCCACAATGGGAGAGGCCACAACAGTGAGAGGCCCGCATATCACACACACACAAAAAGATAATCGACAAGGACCTACCGTATTGCACAGGGAACTCTGCTCAATATTCTGTAAAAACCTAAATGGGAGAAGAATTAGAAAAAGATTAGATGTATAACTGAATCACTTTGCTCTACACCTGAAACCAACACAACATTGTTAATCAACTATACTCCAATATAAAATTTAAAAAATGGGTCAGGTGGATTGGCCCAATTGAAGATGAGCAGCAGAAATTGTACAAGAGCCCAGTCGCCCACCTGGCTGGTCCCCTTTCTTCCCCATCCTTTTCTTGTCTGTATCAACTGTCAGTGCCTGAGGACTGAATGGGTGGATGTGGTAACAGATCCTCTCTTGTTTTAAGGTGAGGTAAAGGGTTTTAAAATCCTTCTCAAGAACATCAAAGCTCTGAATTGTCCTCAGCACCACCTGGAAGCATTGCATCCTCATCTGGTCAATACTGAGGATTGCTGGATGCAGAGCTAGGAATGAATCCTGCTGGTCCATCCCAGGGCACTTTCGAAGATTTGAAGAAAACATTCAAGTTCACCCATCAATGTAGCCATAATCACTAACCATGAGAAGTGTACATCAAGCCAATCAAGTGCCCTTAAAACAATGGTAAACACTTAATGTATTTCCTTCAGTGAATTATAAGAAGTCACATATCTTATTACGTTCCCTAGAGAATTATTACGTTTTTATGTTCTTTACCTTCTTATAAAAAGAATGGTTCACTACTTTCCTAGCTTTCATTTACATGCCTTTGATAAATTACTGTAACCAGATTAGGGAGATAAAATAACCAGTCTATTAATTACAATGATTATTATTTAATGGAAAATGGGATTCTAGGCAAAGTGTGTAGTTAGAAGAAAGCTTAGCAATGCATTATATAGATGTGGTATTTTATCTTAAAGAGCAAGATAAGTGTCCAGTCTGTTCCACAATCTAGAGAATATGTTCATTAACTCTCTGCAAGATTTATATGTATAATTGACCATAATATTTTAACACTATTTGCTTGATTTGGTGGTACATGATGAACAAGGAAAAACTGTAACTTCAACTAAATTGAGTAAATCCCTCATTGAACACATTAAAGGCCAGCAAACCTCAGCAATGTGGGAAGCAGAGTGTTGAACAATGGTTAAAAAAATTTTTTTAATGAAACAAGGTATTGTTTAATTTGAATTCATTGGCAATTTATTGTTTAAATGATGGGGGTTGGAAGGAGTGCATCCCTCACATCGCTTAGCCTCATAATTAACCTCAAAGAACAGCCAAAATTATGATTTTTTGGATAAATGTTGATACTTCCTAAGAGTAGTTTAGCATCATGGTCAAATTCTGACTCAACCACCAGCAGACCTCAGATCTTGCCTCTTTCTTCAGCTATTAAAAATGAGAATAATAGTTGCATGTGCCTTTGTGGAGTTAAATGGATTAAAACAGGAGCCTACAAACAATGGTCAAATCCAGCCAGTTGCCTGATTTTGTATGCCTCAATCTATATTTTTAAACGGTTGGGAAAAAAATTTTTAAAAAGACTATTTTGTGACATGTGAAAATTTTATGACGCTCAAATTTCAGTGTCCATAAATAAAGTTTTATAGGAACACAGCTACACTTATTCACTTAACATCTTGTCTATGGCTGTGTGAGTGCTACAATGGCAGGACTGAGTAGTTGTGACAGAGACCCTATGGCTGGCAAAGACTGAAATATTTACTCTCTGGCCTTTTATGGAAAACGTTTGACAACCACTGGACAAACGGAGTAACACAGGGGTTCTCAAAGTTTGCTACTTATTAAAATCACCTGAGGAACTTTCAAAAAATGTTTTGTCCACGTCACACCCCACACCAATTAAATAAGAACCCCTGGAGGTAGACTCCAGGCAACAATAATTTTTAAATTTCCCAGGCTATTCCAACGTGCAGGCAGATTTGAGAACCAGTGGGTTAATGTGCTATGTCAGGTATATGAATTTAACACATTGTAAGACCTTGATCACTGTTAGCTGAACTGATAAAATAAATCCTTCTTTTTTATTCTTCAGTGCATTTCAGTAAAAAGTTATTAAACAAGCATTGGGTGCAAATATTGTATTTCCCTTCCCTCTCTTTTTCCTGCCTCTGTTCTCACCTGTGTGCAAGAATTAAGACTGGAAGAAAAACAAAGTTTCCTTCCATGTTTTGAGCTTCTACACTTTCCCATATTCAGTATTTTATATTTTTATTTATTTATTACACAAATTTTTGGTGTATAATATCAGTTCTGTACAATACTCATGGCGGGGCTCCAAAGATGTGCTCTCAAATTTCTAAAGAGTGCCCCAGTGTTCTAAAAAATAGTCTCTTATGTTTGGGCAGAAACCCTTTGAATGTCCTGGGGTTCTTGTAAACAGTCTTGTAAATATAACCTGACTGGATCAGTAGTAACTTTCAGGACTAGTAAGTGTATGGCACCTTCAATAGGCAATAATGAAAAAGAACACCAGAATGCACGTGTAATCGAGAAACCAAGTAATTGATTTGGTGGATACATATATTCCACATTAAAATATATCAGAGAATGGTAGAGGAAAAAAACTCAAGGGACAATGATTTCAAGACAG
This sequence comes from Mesoplodon bidens, assembly GCF_964165515.1. Lineage (NCBI taxonomy): Eukaryota > Metazoa > Chordata > Mammalia > Artiodactyla > Ziphiidae > Mesoplodon > Mesoplodon bidens. The sequence continues at coordinate 71,917,693 of NC_138169.1, forward strand.
CTGTGATCTTGTTAGCAAGACAGGATCAATGTACATTAAACAAGCAGATGACTCCAGTTCCACAGTGAATAGTTCTCTCCTTTGCCACAACCAATGAACACCCACAAAATCTCCCCAACAGGAAGATGAATCTGTACAGGGATGGGGATAAGACTAGGACAGAGAGATTAAGTTTATGGGTTTTGAATTCATATCCCCAGGGTTCTAATTTCAGCTCCATTGTTCACTAGCTACATGACCGTGGACAAATTACTTACTTCTCAGTGCCTTGATTTCCTCAGCTGTAAAATGGGGATAAAAATTTCTATCTGAATTTTCCTGAAATAATTCATTTTCCTCAGATAATTAACAATAAAAAAAGAATTTCTACCTGATAAAGTTGAAGTAATTATTTCAAAAGTACATACAACACCTGGGTTGTTTTTTCCCCTCATTCTTTGGCCACAAGGCTGGAAGATGGTCTTTCCAGCCCGGCTCACAATGATGGACCCCTCCATGCTATGAATGTGGCTCCATGGTCTAAGCGCCTCACCTGTGCACTGTCCTTCATGGCCAAATATGAATTCCTCAAAGGAAAGGATTACAATTATACAGACACTCCCCAAATTATATCACTGTCCTTTTCAAGAAGGTCTTGCAAAACATGAAGCTGGTGTACATAGAAAATATATGTACCTAACTAAGGTCTTTAATTTACCCGTGAATCTTCACAGTGATAAACAGACAACAGTTTCTATTTGCAGTTTCCCACTACATTAGCCCCAAGCCCCAGTATATCTTTGGAAATGTTCAATCCTGGAGTTGGTTTTAATTCTTGAAAATGTGTGCTCTTGTTGACATGTTTTCTCCAAAGTAATCTAGTTTCATTCATATAATGACTTTCTATGCTATGTAATCTTTCTATATATATTAATATTTACACATATATTTCTATTGCTTTTCTATCTATTCTAGTAGTCCCACAACCTTTTTTTTTTGACATTTAAATTTCTACATGACCCACCCACAAGTAGCCCTATTCTGAATGAGATCACGGGGCTTTTTCTTTCCTTCTTCCAACATTAAGACTTTGCTCAAATGGTCATTAGGCTAAGTGACATGAATTTTCAACTGATTCAACAGTCTCATTGTGAGTAAATCCTCCATTTCCATAAATAACTTTTCCTCCTGAACCCTATTTTTGTTGCCCCTGTAGGTTTATAGGTGAAAAACATTTTTCACGCTTTTTAGACATCATAATTCAAAATACTTTTCCCTGGTAAGTAAGCGAAATAAGATTCATGGACAATAAAGGCAATACGTATTTTCATATTTGATGTTTTCATCTTCAATTATAGATTATTCTTACACTTACAATCTCGTCCTCTAGTCTTGCCATAACTTTGTCAATTTTTAGTACTATATAAAATAAAGCAAAGAGGAAAATAAAACAAATAAAATGAAGTAATGCAAGATAATGCAATGAGAATTCACATGGTAACAGAAACCACCTGGGTCTGAACAGAAGGGCCTTCTCTCTAGAAAGTGTTGGCTGCCACCCCCTCTCAACTCCTAATATTCATCACTACCATGAGATACTTTACCTTTCCATGTATCACACTATTATTTTTGCATCACTAAAATTATATTCAGTCCCTTGCTGAACAGCTTATAAAGGGTTGACATTATGCAAATCAAGAGTTGTACATTATATATATATATATATAGATAGATAGATAGATCACTAAACTTAACCTCTGCTTTGTACATTTTATTAACTTAGTGTTAATTGATTGATTTATCTATAACAATAGAACTCAGAAACCTTCATGCCTATCCACATAAACCAAATAACAAAGGGTAACGAATGCCCAAGAAGTCCAGTCATGTATTATATGTTACCTATTGCTGAGTAACAGGTTATCTTAAAACTCAGTAGCTTAAAACGGAAAACATCTATTATCTCATAGTCTCTGTGGGTCAGGAATTCAGATACAGCTTAGCAGGGTGCCTCTGGTTCAGAGTCTCTCAGAAGACTGAAATCAGGGTGTTGGCTGCATGTGTGATCCCATCCAAATGCTTGTCTGAGGGAGATTCTGCACCCAAGTTCACTCAGGATGTTGCTGTCAGAATGTAGTTCCTCACTCTTTTACCACATGGAATTCCTCCATAACATAGCTCACAAAATGGCAGCTGACTTTCCTCAAAGCAAGCCATCAAGAGAACAAGAAAGGGAGTGCAAGATGGAAGCCACGGTTTCTACATAACTAAATCTCAGAAGTGATATCCCAACATTTTTGCCTTCTTCTATTGATTAGATGCCATCACTTGGTCCAGCTGCACTGTGGGGAAGAGGATTCACACAGGGTGTGAATATAAGAGGTGGGGCCATTGATACTGGTACATTGAAGGCTACTTACCATACATACCTGTCCTAGACCTGTCTATCACATACGTACTCATCTTATTGGCTCAACAGCATAATTCATACAACTTGCCACATTATTTATGCCTATTCTACAAAGCAGCCATTTGCTTGGGAAAACCTCAACAACTACTATATTTATCAGTCTAGTAATTTAAATTAATATAGCACATTTTGCAAAACAAAAGTGGTCTTTCATAAGAGTTAAATCTCTTAAAATAGAGAGTAAATTATGTCAAAAGTAACATCTTTCTCCATGCCCTCCAAAGAAAGAACAACTCACAAATGTTAAAAATAAAAGGTTGGATAAAGATAGATCAGGTTATACAAGGAAAACATAATTCATAGGTTGCAATATCAACATCATAGAAACAGAGTTCAATGTAAAATATTAAATGGGACAAAGTAAAATATTAAAAGGGACAAAAAGGATTATTTTCTTTTTATAAAGGCTACAAAGTAAAATAAATGTATAAAAGTATTGTATGCACCAAATCACACAGTATCCAAATGCATATCAATTTATTTTACAAAACAAAACCAATCTTTTTACCAAAACCTGTCAAAGCACAAGAAAAAAACAATTGTTTAACCAATCACACTTATGCCTATTAGTTATAAACATACTAAATAAAATATTAATAAATGAAATTCAGGCGTATAACACAAAAGTTATTCATTGTGACCAAGTAGGGTTGATGAATATGATGGTTCAACTTGGAAATGGATTAATATTACCTTAATGTTACCTTATTAATAGGACAAAGGAGACAATCCATCTTGATAGAGGGTGGAGGTAGAGAATGTGATGAAATTCACCATCAATTCCTAATTTAAAAAAATTATTAATAGATTAGATTTTCCTCAATATTATTTACAGAAGTATCTACTCCTGACAAACTTTTCTAATAAAATCAGGAGTAATATAAATATTTCCATTATCGCTACTTCTACTTAAGATTATCCTGCCTTTCTAGTTAATGAAATTAAACACTAAAACAAAATATTGTAAAGGAGGAAGAAAAATGGCCAGAAATTGTGGATGTTATGGTTACTTACCTATGAAAGATATTGGAAAAAGAGATTTATCTGAAAAAGGATTAGAACTGACATCTGGGTTAGTATTCAGCTGCTATGCCATAGAAAGTCTGTAACAAACCATTCACACCCAGGATCTGTGCTGACTGGTTGGTTCTCAGGCTGCACCAGTGATTAAGTATTTGTAATTGTGGCTGCTAGTAAGATACATCATTAAGAAGGCTAGCAATGAATCAATAGGTGAATCAGCAACTTTCCTACCTACCAATTATGATCAGTTAAAAAATATAATAGTAAAGTGATCTTATTCACAGTAGTAACCAAAGATATAAAATGTCTAGGAATGAACTGGACAAAAAATATGCAGAACTTTTAAATGAAAAGTATTAAACTTTACTGAGGATCATATAAGCAGACTTGAATACAGAGAAGTTGTGTTCCTGTGGTAAGAATACCTAATGCTGTACAGATTCTCTGCAAATTAATCTTTAAATGTAACTCAAACCTTCTGAAAATCCAGTGCAATTTCCTTTTGGAGCTTGATAAAATTCTGGTAGAATAAACATGCAAAAATATTTTGAATATGAACAGTGATAAGTTGGGATTTTCCTTAGCAGATATTCCAATGTGTTATAAAGCCACAATACTTAGAATAATTTGACATTGGTGCCAACATAGACACATCAGTGAAATCAAGTAGAAAATCCCAAAGCAGCTCTATGTGTATTTCAGAACTTAGTGTATGATAAAGATGGCATTTCAAATCTGTGGGGAAAAGATAAATTATTCAATTAATAGCTGACTAGTTTTTACAATCTTAAAGTTGGGCAGGGCTTTTTAACATGGCACTGCAAGATGAAACCATGTAGGAAAATCAGGACACTTTCAACCTCCAAAAAATTCTACTCACAAAAATTAAAGAACAAAGAATAAACTGGGAAAGACTGTTTAAAAAAAGAGACAATATTTCCTTGTTCATCAGTCTATTCCTAGATCCTGCAAAGGTGCCTCCCACATAGTATGCACTTGAAAAAAATGGCTACATAAAGAGGTCTTGCAAGTCAGTAAGGGAAAAAAATGGACACTTTTAACACTTTTAACAATTAACAAAAGACATGAGTCAAAAGAAAAACACGTGAAAAGCCTGTAAAAAGTTTTAAAAATTATAACTCTCACCAGCAATAAGATAAATACAAATGCACAGTTCACCACTTTTCGCTTATTACTGTATTTCTTACTATTCTGAATTGGCCAATATGTGGAGAAAAGAATATTTGTCCACTGCTGGTGTAAATTCATAAAGCCTCTCTCATAGAAATTTGTGCAATGTAATTCAAAATCTGTATATAAAACTGCAGACTTTCTGACCTAGCAATTCCACTGTTAGGAATTCTCCCTAAAGAAATTATTAAACAAATGTGCACAGATATAGATATAAGGATATTCATTAAGCTTTGTTTATAAAAGTAAACAGCTAGAAACAAGTGCTCAAAAACAGGGACTTGGTTTCATAAATTTGAGTACACTTCTTCAGTGGAATACCTCCCAGCCGAGATAAGCAATGACACAGTTATGCATTAATTAATGTCAAAAGATGTTCAAGACATGCTGCTAGTTCATAAAAGCTGGTTTCAAATCAGCGTTATGTAAAAATCATATCTTTATATGCCTAGCAAATGGAAGATAAATATTAAAATTTTAGGGGTGGGTTTTATGGTAATTTTATTTTCTTCTTCACGGTCTACTATATGGTCTAATTATTTTCAATTATTTCTATAATAAAGTGCTGATTTTTTGAAACAATAGAAAAGTAGTACTTAATATTCTGGAAAGAAATATTTAAATTTCTTCATTGATGTTTCTATCTCCTGAGCTTACTGTTTTACTTTGAATGGCTTCTTTTATAACCTACAAACATTTTCTAGAAGGTAGCATCTGTTTATTATTAAGTGGAAACCCCTAAATTATTTTCCACCTTCCACCACTATATTCATCTACCACCTCCACCCCCTTCATTACTCTGTTTTATTTTCTTTGTAACCTTTCATGTGAAATTATTTTATTGACATATTTGCCTACGTCTTTATTACTTATGTTTCTCCACCAGAATGTAACCTCCATGAGGGCAGGGACTTGAATTGTTCATGTTCAAAGCTTTTTCCCAGTATGCAGCAGTGACTAGCATATGGTAGATGTTCAATAAATATATGTTGAATGCATGAATGAATGAACAAGTGTGTTTGTTTTGGAAGAGTTAGTTTACTTTGTATGATTAGGCAAAGTTTCACTGCCTCTTGAGAACCTCTTGGAATTAGATCTGCTAATTTCCCCTATCAAACAGTGAAGCCAGTCTACCAGGCAGTAGTGTCTGGTAGACATCACTCAAGTTTAGAGGTCAGTAGAGCTGGACTACAGTCCTGATATTACCACAAACTAGCTTCCTAAACATGTCAGTTTTGCTGTCCTTTCTACAGAAGACTGGCCCTAACAAAAGCTGAAAAAGAGCAAGCTGCTATCCTTGTTCCCCTTCTGGACTGTTTTACCTCTTCAGCAGGGTCCATACTCTCTCCTGTGTGCCTCATCCTCTCTCAGTTGATGGATGGGGAGGCTGCTTCAGCATCTCTTGGGTGCGCTCTGCCTACCTCCAGGGCACAGAGACTCACATCCTCACACTTATGACCTTGCCTCTCATGGAAACCCACTTTCAGAGCAGTAACCAAAAAACTTCACACAGATTTCCCTGCTCTACCTGCTTACTCATCAAATCAAAACAATTTTTTTTTGGTCTGCAAAACAGGAACCCTTGGGCAGAATCATTGGCACCTTGTGACTTACAAAACTCAGATGACGAAAATCTGCTAGATAATTACAAGGCACATTTACCAGTCACCCATGTGTGATCCAAGAATAAAGTTATTTTAAAAATCACAATACTTTCCAATAAAGAATAATTTAATTAATAATAGATGTTATCACTAAATAGCCATCCAAGTCTTTAAATGCTTTGTGGAAGGTATAAGAAGTTGGATCCACTCCTAGCCCAGTGGGCTCAAGATCTAAATTGTAAATGTGAGATATCATTATCTGAACCTCCAGGACTGCCTTGGCACTGGGAGGAATGGTACTGCAATCTTTGATTTAATCCTCCCCTATTTTTTCCCAGATATTTATAACAGGTGTGAAAGGTGCTTCTGGCAGCAAGCTGGCATGTAATTTCTCAGACAGGGAGCAAATATCTGAATCAAATAGAAAAAAAATCTAAATGGATGAATTTGTTCAAATTTCAGAGCTGGAAAAAAAAATCACAAAAGAGTTGAAGCTCAGATCCAGAAAGCATTAAGTGGTGTCAGGAAATAGATAATTATCTGAATAACCCAAGTTCCAAACCCCTTTTTCTTCAATTTTCTAAGTAACACAGGCCCAATCTGGTTTCCTCTCATGTGTGGAATCGGTGATCCTTCCATCTGAAGACGCTGCATACAAGATTACCAAGCACTGATTTGACTTTCCCGAATCAGATTTTAAAAGACTTTGGTATTTAAATAGAAAGCCTTCATTTGTAATAGACTAGCTCTTTTCTTTTTGTGGAGGCTGTGGAGGTGGGGGGAATGGAATTATGTACTGTGTGTTTTTTGTAATTTAAAAACATATTGTAAAAATGTAATTAAAGGACTTTAAGAAAGATATTGAAAGTACTTATGGGTCATGGGAGACTACCCAAGCTGGAGGGAAAACAGATGCCTTAAGACTGGGAGACGTAACCGTTCATTTCTATGTGCAAAATCAGATACTCGGGAAACAGCAATTAATGGGACGGCTTAAAAGGGAAGACAATCCTTGAAACATGCATTCTGGCCAGCCGGAGGACTACTAGCAATGATAGCATCTTCCACTCAGGCCAAGTAGCCAGGACACTGCCCATATCCACCCAGCAGTATTGTGCAGCATCCCACAGTTACCAAGGCACTTTAATAGACCACATCTCATCTGATCTTCCATTTTTCTTTTTAGAGGGACAGGCAGAAGTTACTTCTCTGGAGCATAGAACCAGCTTCACACTTGACCTATGAATATCTTCAACTAAACCAAATCATTCAGTCACATGGGCCAGAGTGAGTGTCAAGGCTGGAAAGTCTCAGAATTTCAAGATCCTATGGGCATATGAATGCTGTGTATACACACTTCTACAGCCTCCACTGCACCTACAGTACTATTTTACAGAATAAGTAATTAGTTGCTACTCTGCTACTAACTGATACTATTGAGCAGTTCCATGTAATTTTCTAAGCATATCACGTTTTACCATATTTTATGCTCATAATAACTCTAAAAGACACTCAATAAATACCCATCAAATGAACGGCCCGACTTAAGTCCGTTAAACAGCACTTGGTGATACTACTTTCCCTTCACAACCCATAGCATCATGACTTTCATTTGACTCCTACTGGAAGTATCTGGAGGCTAAAAAAAACAAAAAGGGAATATAGTAAGAACTATATATGTGAGCTTTTATTACCTAAAGGTGATTTTCTGGCTTATCATGAATATACTGTAGTTGTAAGCAAGAAAGACATTGCCCCTGTCCTATCAAAATGTAATCTAGTGGATAAGACAGATTTTTGAAAAAGCAGGAACACTAAGGTTCCATCATAACTGATAAGGAAGTAGACAGATATAATTTATGTGAGCTGATGTAACAACAAATCCCCAAATTTCAATGGCTTATCACAGCAAATGTTTATCTCTTACTCACAAATACAGCTGCAGATCGGCAGCTCTCCTTCCCAAGGGTAACTCAAGAATTCAAATCCTTTCTTCTGGCTCCATCTATCCTCCAGGACCTCCCCAAAGTTTTTTTTTTTTCTAAATTCTCTCCATCCAGCTAGTCAGTGAGAGGAAAGGAACAGCCTGGAAGATAATGCACCTGACATTTAACCTATCCTGGATGTGATACACATCACTTGAGCTCTCATTTCAATGTGGGAATGAACCATATTGTTCCACTTAGATGCAAGGGGGTGGGAAATGAAGTTCCTGAATTGAGAGCCACCTATCAGCCAAAACTCTATTCAATAGAAGGAAAACACCACTTGTAAGTCAGATCCGGCTCTGTCACAGGGATGTATGAGAATATATAGATAGGGGGAGCCTAGCCGATGCTAGAGATGGAGGAAGCTGCTCTGAGGAAGTGATGTTTTAGGTAATGCTGATAAGTCATGCTGAGTAAGCTGAAGTTTATCCTGAAGCAGTGGAGGCAAATCTTAAGCAGGGGAGCAACATAATCTGTTATAAATTTCAGGAAGATCACTATGACTCCATCATAGAAATTAGACTCATGGAGAATGGAACCCTTGGAAGAGGATGTCATGACTCAGATAAGAAATGACTAAGATCTAAACTAAAGATGTGGTCATTGTGTTGAAGAAGAGAGAAAGTACTCAAGTCAACTGGACCTAATGATACATTGAATAGAGATAGGGAAAGGAAGTAAACAATAATGGTGGTTCAGGGTCTGGTTTGTATAACCTGAGGGAATGTAATACATTTAAAAGAAATGAAGGAAGATGGTGCTTGTGGGGATGAGGATGTTGATTTCCATTTTGGATGGTTTGAATTTGAAGTACTTACTGGGCATCCAGATGCTAATGACCAGTTGAGTAAAAAAAAAAAAAGTCTGAAATCTCAGGATTGAAATCTGGGATGGAAATCATCAGCTTCCATCACTCTGACTTGGGAGTCATAAGCTCACATGCAAGTCTTGAGGGAACCATGGAAATGCATGTGACTACCCAGGCTACACTGTTTAGACTTTATCTTACAGTTAAGGAGCCCTTCCCACTGGATTTCCAGGTTTCTCTCACCTGGAAGACCTCACTGTTGTTTGCGATGTCCTAATGGCATCCTGTCTTCCCCAGCTCTCTCCCTCCTCAGCCACCAACTGGGTGATTGCCACCATGCCCTAAACAAACTCTATTCTTCCTCAGAATTTTGTTCCTCCTCTTCTCCTTTTTATTGTTTGAAGCATAAGCTCTCCATGGCCTTTACAGATTGTTGATGGGTGCTATGTGTTTTTCCACTACAGTACTCCCCCACTCCACCCAAGTTTCCACCCTCATGTCAGGGTTGACATTTCTGAACAGCTAGTCCTGCCACTCCGCCCCAGGTTCAAAAAGCACAGTGACTCCTCGACCAAGCAGAAGTGAAGAGTGCCATTTCCCCAGCTCTGTGTGCTCTGTCTTGCACACCCACATTTGCATTAGTTTTCAGCTTGTTTCCACTCTGCCAGTTTAGCTTGCATGTCTGGCACTAGGGGTGGCTTCCGGGACATTTTGTAGCCCTCTTCTTTCACCCAGAAGGAAGGTGGACCACTCTGACCCCAATTTACTGTTGAATGCCAACTGGCAGGTGGCTGGGGTGAAGGAAGGGCGATGACCCTGCAGGGCACTCCCAGCAGGCAGGGAATTGGAGTACCAGCTTGGGACCCACAGTTGCAGCTTAAAACCGTCAACAACAGCCAGAATCCTGGATGCTGAACTCTCCTGTTATTCCCTACAATCTTGGCATCTTCTTAGTGTGGTTTGAATACTAATGCAAAGAAAATTTCTCAGAAGCCACACTCGTTCTAGGAATCAGAGAGTTGAAACAGTGTCTCACCCTTTTCTAAATTCTTGTAATGTACAGATTCACTCCCCAAACCAATCTTAATTTCCTCAAAGATGGAGGAGAGAGCAATTGCTAGACATATACCATAAACAACATTCTTCATCTGGATACCTCCCAGCTCCTACACTGTTATTTCTAATATATTGGGGTGTGAGGTCCTACTGTTTGTGCAGCTTTCTAAGACTCCTCCTGCAAGGGTAGAATACCCTCTCCAACATAATGGATGCCCAAGGGACTTTCACAGTAGACTGCATGAAGACCATTAGCATCTCAGCTTGACACTACGCTTTACTCATGAATGCACCTCTCTCCAGCTCTAGCTTCCACTTTCAGAAACTCACCTCCTTTCTTGAGAGAGGAAGATTTCTCCCTTCCCTGCCCCCAGGGCTGCTTGACATCCACATAACCCCTCCATAACCTTTCTCTCTCTCAATCACACCACAGCAGCTTCCCTTTATACTCCATTTAACCAGATCTCCCCATGCCCTTTGGGCAACTTTGTGACTAAATGGCAACAGCTCATAAGACAGGTTCCGGATATTTCCTGTTAGTCTCTCCACCATTTCCCATCCTGCCCTGTGCCTTGAGAGGCTGAACCTTGAGGACTGCATTATTGGGCTCCCTTGCCTGATAGCAATGGGAGTTTGGCCAGTGGGAGTTCCTAGCAGGAGACAGAGGCTAGAAAGAGAGTGAGGACAGAGTATGTTCCTATGACCATTTTCTTAATTGTTTTGGGTTTGTTTTTGTAGGTCCTTTTCTTCTCTTGTGTTTCCCACTTAGAGAAGTTCCTTTAGCATTCGTTGTAGAGCTGGTTTGGTGGTGCTGAATTCTCTTAGCTTTTGCTTGTCTGTAAAGCCTTTGATTTCTCCATCGAATCTGAATGAAATCCTTGCCAGGTAGAGTAATCTTGGTTGTAGGTTCTTCCCTTTCATCACTTTAAGTATATCAGTCCACTCCCTTCTGGCTTGTAGAGTTTCTGCTGAGAAATCAGCTGTTAACTTTATGGGAGTTCCCTTGTATGTTATTTGTCATTCTTCCCTTGCTGCTTTCAATAATTTTTCTTTGTCTTTAATTTTTGCCAATTTGATTACTATGTGTCTCAGTGTGTTTCTCCTTGGGTTTATCCTGTATGGGACTGGCTGCGCTTCCTGCACTTGGATGGCTATTTCCTTTCCCGTGTTAGGGAAACTTTTGACTATAATCTCTTCAAATATTTTCACTGGTCCTTTCTCTCTCTCTTCTCCTTCTGGGACCCCTATAATGTGAATGTCGTTGCATTTAATGTTGTCCCAGAGGTCTCTTAGGCTGTCTTCGTTTCTTTTCATTCTTTTCTCTTTATTCTGTTCCACAGCAGTGAATTCCACCATTCTGTCTTCCAGGGCACTTATCCATTCTTCTGCCTCAGTTATTCTGCTATTGATTCCTTCTAGTGTAGTTTTCATTTCAGTTATTGTATTGTTCATCTCTGTCTGTTTGTTCTTTAATTCTTCTAGGTCTTTGTTAAACATTTCTTGCATCTTCTCGATCTTTGCCTCCATTCTTTTTCCGAGGTCCTGGATCATCTTCACTATCATTATTCTGAATTCTTTTTCTGGAAGGTTGCCTATCTCCACTTCATTTAGTTGTTTTTCTGGGGTTTTATCTTGTTCATTCATCTGGTACATAGCCCTCCGCCTTTTCATCTTGTCTATCTTTCTGTGTGGTTTTTGTTCCACAGGCTGCAGGATTGTAGTTCTTCTTGCTTCTGCTGTCTGCCCTCTGGTGGATGAGGCTATCTAAGAGGCTTGTGTAAGTTTCCTGATGGGAGGGACTGGTGGTGGGTAGAGCTGACTGTTGCTCTGGTGGGCAGAACTCAGTACAACTTTAATCTGCTTGACTGTTGATGGGTGGGGCTGGGTTCCCTCCCTGTTGGTTGTTTGGTCCGAGGCAACCCAACACTGGAGCCTACCTGGGCTCTTTGGTGGGGCTAATGACAGACTCTGGGAGGGCTCACACCAAGGAGTACCTCCACGATCTGCTGCTGCCAGTGTCCTTGTCCCCATTGTGAGCCACACCCACTGCCTGCCTCTGCAGGGGACCCTCAAACACTAGCAGGTAGGTCTGTTTCAGTCTCCCCTGGGGTCACTGCTCCTTCCCCTGGGTGCTGATACGCACACTACTTTTTGTGTGCCCTCCAAGAGTGGAGTCTGTTTCCCCCAGTCCTGTCGAAGTCCTGCAATCAATTCCCACTAGGCTTCAAAGTCTGATTCTCTCGGAATTCCTTCTCCCATTGCTGGACCCCCAGGTTGGGAAGCCTGACATGGGGCTCAGAACCTTCACTCCAGAAGGTGGACTTCTGTGGTATTAAGTGTTCTCCAGTCTGTGAGTCACCCACCCAGCAGTTAAGGGATTTGATTTTACTGTGATTTCACCCCTCCTACCGTCTCATTGTGGCTTTCCCTTTGTCTTTGGATGTGGGATATCTTTTTTGGTGAGTTCCAGTGTCTTCCTGTCAATGATTGTCCAGCAGCTAGTTGTGATTCTGGTTTTCTCGCAAGAGGGAGTGACAGCATGTCCTTCTACTCCACCATCTTGATTCCTCCTTTTTTTCTTTTCCTTTCTTTTTCTTTGTGCTTCCTCTAATTTCACTTGTTGACAGGATGCCGCACGCAGAGGACTTGCACCCGGTTGGCCCTTCAGACTAGAGTTCCTCCAGTGAAATGGCTGCTCTGGACACCTCAGCTCCATGGCTGAGTGCAGATTCAAAAAAAAATCTCCAGGCTTCCCTCGTGGTGCAGTGGTTGAGAGTCCACCTGCCGATGCAGGGGACACAGGTTCGTGCCCCGGTCCAGGAAGATCCCACATGCCGCTAAGCGGCTGGGTCCGTGAGCCATGGCCACTGAGCCTGCACGTCTGGAGACTGTGCTCCACAACGGGAGAGGCCACAACAGTGAGAGGCCCGTGTACTGAAGGAAAAAAAAATCTCCAGTGGTCTTAATGTTCAGATTTCTGATCATTAGACCCGATTTCCATTCCAATTTTCTTTTCAACTTGGAGTGATATTGTCCTTTTATAATTAAGCTTGCCTAGATACTCCACCAAGTACAGTTTCCCTTGATAGGGCTTTAAGATGCCAAGTGAGCCCACAGGAGTTTACTTGGGGCACAATCATGTGAGGCTCTCCTGAGTTTCCGCATGTCTATTTTTTCCTATCAATCCCAAACAAGGCTGCATACTTCCAAGGAAGATGTGAGTAGAGCCAGCTCTGGGGATTCCATGCCCAAATGGGGTCAAGGAAACGTGGGATCAATGGTTACACACACAGAAAATCATCAGCAGACATTGCTCTTGCTGCCAAAAGAGCTGATCTGTATCCTTTTGTCCAGAAATCCCAGAAAATTGTTTTTGAAAGACATTCCCCCATAATACGACTTTCTTTCTTTACAAACTGTGATTTTTATTGTCCAACTGTCAGTGCCTGTTTCTTTTGAGCAATTTACCACTTTAAAAAATGACTCTTCAGGATCAAGAATAAAGTAGGACTCACCCTACACAGGACAGAATCTATGACCATGACTTCATTATTGCTCTGTCCTAACCTGAGCTTTCCAGCCTTCATAATTAGGTCATAAGAGTCAAGAGCCTCACATCACACACAGCAATCAGCTGTCTCTGGCAGCCTTGTCTTTATGCCAAAGATGTCACCATTTGTCTGGACCCAAGGAGCTCAGTGCCTGCATTTCCCTTGAGGGCCACCCAGGGAGTTTCCCACATGGAAGGATGGCTTATTTAACTTATCACAGCAAGTTCTAGTGAAAGATGCTGAGGTTCACAGAGTAACGACCAACTGTCATCTCTTATTAGCTAGATATTTCACACTGGAGATTTGTTATATTAAGGGGTACTGAAATTACTTACATCAGATAACTGAATTATAATTAAATGCTATGTAGATCATTAAAATACCATTGTTCCTATTATAGAGAAACATAAATAATGGCTCAAAACAGGCTGATTACAAAATTAGCTTATTTCTAGACACTGTCAGTTTGTCATGAAGTGGAAGCCTTGCCAAACCTGCCTGACCTCACAGCTCTTCCTCCGTCTCTGCTCTGCTGAGAGCCCCATTTTTGGTGGATGGAAGGAATACCACAGTGAGCTGGTGAAGTAGAGAACTCAAAGCAGAGATCTAATAGCTACTGCAGGCCCTTCCCCTGGAGGCACCACTGAGCCCAAAGAGAACCCACATAAAGATGGACTCATCACACATGAAACCAGAGGATTTTACTTCAGGAAAAAAAATTCACAAACAGCTCAAGGGATGGTAAAAATATCATCATCCTAAGTGTTTCTCCATTTCAATGTCAGTTCAAAATCCCTCAGGGAAAATTTGAGTGTGGGGAATAAAGTCTTCATCACACTCAAGTTTGGCCTTCTCTCTACTCCATTTTCCAGTTTGATCTCTTCCCAGAACAGCCCAACTCATCACAGGACACCCCTCCCCTGAGTTCTTGGAGCATATGTTGTTCATACCATTCCTAACTCCTTTGTAGACCTCTCTAGAACCACCATGCGGTACTTCTGTTTATCTCTTCCACTGATATTTAACTTTCACATGTCAATGACTTCTAAAAGTATAAGTCATGGCAGGAAAACACAAATATCATATGATATTGCTTATATGTGGAATCTAAAAAGGGGTACTAGTGAACTTATCTACAAAACAGAAACAGAGTTACAGATGTAGAAAACAAATTTACGGTTACCAGGGGGTAAGGGAGCAGGGGAGGGATAAATTAGGAGATTGGGATTGACATATACACACTACTATATACAAAATAGATAACTAATAAGGACACAGGGAACTCTACTCAGTACTCGGTAGTGGCCTGTATGGGAAAAGAATCTAAAAAAGAGTGGATATATGTATATGTATAACTGATTCACTTTGCAGTATAGCAGAAACGAACACATTGGAAATCAACTATATTCCAATAAAGATTTAAAAAATATATTCAGTAAATAAAAAGCCTAAATCATGGGAGGTCAGGACCTTGTCTTTTGTGCTTCCGGTTCACCCACAGAACTTATGATGAAATAAAATTTGTGTTTTAAGGTGGGACAAGAAAAATTAAACACAAAATTCTCTGTTTGTTTGGGCCTTCTCCCTCCCTCCTTAATGTGCAGTGTGCATCTGCATCACACATTAACCAGAGCTCCTCAGAGATGGGAGTGCCTGCTCCACCATAAAGATCAATTTTCCTCTTTCTTCTGACGCCAGCAATGTAACTTCTTAAGAGAATGCGTTCTTCCCCAGCTCTGTACAGGATCACGGTGACCTGCTGCTGGCTTTGTACATGCTTACCTGGACTATGGGTCCTTTGGGGAACTTTATGTTAAATGTCATGTCAGTATGTCACTTTCATGTACAATCCTTTGTCTCAAAAATGTATATGACTGTGCCTTCAACTTCTAACAGGTGGAACAGTCCTCAGAGCTTTCTGAGAATCTTATCTCCTGGGATATAATCCTCAGTTTGGCGTGAATAAAATTTCCCTTTTTTTCTTCTTAACTTGATTGTTTAATTGAATTTTTGTCAATACCTATCACATTATAAGTAGGTGTACAAAAAATACCTGCTGTTTTTTCAGAAAAGGAAGGTGTTGGAAAATTACAACATCAAGAGAAACTTTATGCAGCAAATATATAATTGTGTGCGAATACATAAATGGATTTCAGTACAATTCAATATGAGGCAATACAAAAAGCATAAATCAAAGCATATTATAGCCCATTTTTAATTACTTTAAATTATAAAGTCCTCAGGGCCTGAAGCACTCGGATTCAGCTGGTTGAATCTGTGGAAGTGAAACCCACATGGATACCTAAGGCTGACAGTGTTAAGCAATAATAAAGACCAGGGTTTCCCTGGTGGCGCAGTGGTTGAGAGTCCGCCTGCCGATGCAGGGGATGCAGGTTCGTGCCCCGGTCCGGGAAGATCCCACATGCCGTGGGGTGGCTGGTCCCATGAGCCATGGCTGCTGGGCCTGCCCGTCCAGAGCCTATGCTCCGCAACGGGAGAGGCCACAACGGTGAGAGGCCCGAGTACCACAAAAAAAAAAAAAAAAAAAAATAGAGACCAAAGTGGGAGCTTTTAAATACCTTCAAGTTCAGAAAGGAAATCTTCCCTTGGGATAATGCTGACTTGATCCCCACTCAGACCTCACTAAATCCATCACTTTGGTTACCTGGCCAACACACATAAGTGGTCAGAATATAGGTGAGTGTACATGTATGTGGGAATTCTGTCTACTGTCTGTGCTTGCAGTATTGGTTCTTTCTTACCCCAGCCCCACTCATCACTAGACACCGAGGATCTGCAGCCCGTACCCTCAGTTCCATTTAATTCCCCCTGTGTAAACCTAACAGATCATGCAGTACAGTGAAAGAGTCCAGGCTTTTGGTCTAGACAGCACAGGAGTCAAATTCTAGCTCAGTCCTTTGCTAGCTGAGTACAAGGGTAGATTAGGAAGCATCTAAGGCCCAGTTTTGAAATGGGAATAATAATAAATCCTCACAGTGATTTTTGGAAGGTCCAACAGGGTCTCAATATATGTTATTTCCCCTCAGCCATCTTGGCCAGACCCTCTGCTGGGAGCTCGACCCTTATGTCCATAACCTCTACCACTAGATGGGCTCTCACTCTAAGTCACTAACCACAGGAACCAAGATCCTCCATTATTTTGCCTCCAAATGCCACCCCTGCCTGCAGGCACCTGCTGGCATTCTCTACCCACCAGACTGGATCCACTTCATTCTTGGACTAGAGCCCAGATACTGGTCAAAGTCACCACATGACTTTGAGGAAGTGTAACTTGGAGCGCAAACCAACACCATGCTATCCCTACCCATCCGCGTCTTTACTTCCTCTTACCAGCCTGTCCTTACTTACCAGCCTGTGCTCAAGTCCTAGAGCACCTCCTTGATGAGTCTTCAATGAAATATCCATTTTAAAGGATGGCACTATCTGCTGGGCCACTGGGAAGTGCAAATTGAGGCTCACTTGCATCATCTGACCTAAAGTCTAAGTGCTTTATAACGTTCATATGTTGTATTAAAAAGCCATAGTCAGAAAAAATAAATACAAATATTATATAAAGAGAGGAAGCATTTATATAAGGGGCCACCCAGATTCTGTCTAATTTGGAGAGGCTATAAAAAATAGTGGTTAAATGCAGAAATTCATGAGCCAAATTATGCAGGTTTGAAACCCGAATCCACTGTGTCATTTGGGACAATTTATTTAATCCCTTTGTGCCTCAATCTCCTCATCTGTAAAAGGAGGATATGAATAAAAACTACCTCATAGTGATATTGAGTATTAAATAAACTAATGCATTTAACGCACTTGAAACAATGCTTGCTGCGTGGTGAGTGGCAGTGTTGGGTGTACTCCTGATTGAAGAGGCTACTGTCAATTGATGGGCATCGCTAGATATAGATGGGAAATTTGTACCAGTCTCAAAGTGTGCATTATAAACAATTCTTGGAGGTGGAGCACTGTTATGAGTTCAATTGTGTCTCCATCACAATTTATTTGTTGGAGTCCTAACCCCCAGTACCTCAGAATGTGAACAGATTTGGAAATAGGGTCACTGCAGATGTAACTAGTTAAGATAAGGTCATACTGCCCCCATAATCAAATATGACTGGTATAATTATAAAATGGGGAAATTTAGACACAGCCACACATGTAGGGTCTTTCATTAAGAGGCCCAGGCCTTGAGGGAGGGCTGGAAGTCTTATTTCGGGAAGCAACATATTCTGCACCATACTGGTATGATAAAGCACTCATCCCCTTGAATTGTCCCCACTAATGCCATAGGGAAACACATACATCATGTAAATAGGAAAGTAGAGGGCAGAGTGATGCACCTAAAAACCTAAGAATCCAAAGATTCCAAGCAACCACCAGCAGCTAAGAGAGAGGCATGGAAGAGTCCTCAATAGGAGCCAACCCTGCCAACACCTTGATCTTGGACTTCCAGCCTCCAGAACTGTGAGACAATACCTTCCTGTTGTTGAAGTCATCAACTTGTGGTACTTTGTTACAGCAGCCCCACCAAAAGGATACGAGGACAGGTCCAGGTGTCAATTTTAGTTGAGGTCAGTCAAGCAAGAGCGGCTTTTTGAACACCTCAGGACACTGTGCCATGAAGAAGAGGAATGCCATCCAAGGCACAATCCTTATGAATCGAGGCGGCAAACATGCACACACACACACACATGCACACACACACACACACACACCACTCCATTCAATGTGTAATCAACGACCATTGAGTGGATGGACAATTCGCACTACAAGAGTTCAGAGCAAGGTAATCATGGAAGCTCTACTAGAAAGGCCACAAATACACTCCAGCACTAGATGGAAAGTGTTAATTTCCTGCAAAATTCTTTAAAACCAAGAAATCCATGCTCAAGGATCCTGCTTCCCCCTTTCATCCCCCCTTCCCCTTAATTCTAACCCATCTTTCTCAGCACATCCTTTCCCCAAAGGATCTGTTCAATCCATAGTCACTCCCATACATATGTGAAATTCCTCCCCTTTTGTTCCTTCAACTTTCTGTGTAGAAGATGCTTTGCAGCAACAAACCCGTTAGCTTTACAAATGCTGTTTGGAAATCCAGGCAGAGCTATTGTTTTCTCAGATGGTTGGGAACGTGGAACTCCAAGTGATTTTTTTCCCCAATTTCAGGGTCATGCTGCTTGGATCTGTGGAGTGGGGAGAGAAGAAAGAGTGGGAGAAAAAGTTCCCTCCCCTCAAGCCCAGCAGAATCAGGCAGCTTTCCCTGGAAGGCACCAATGCTACGACAAACAAATAATAAATATTCCTTCACTAAAATGGTAAGTCTCACTTCGGTAAGCAACACATTATACACCATACTGGTATAATAAAGTGCACATCCCCTTGAATCATGCTCACTAATACAATGTATTCAGTGCTCATATGATTACACTTTTACAGCCTGTTAGCAAAAACACATACAATTGCAAAGTGCAGCTAATGCAATGTGACAGAATACTGTTATTACAAGAAGAAGTTGTCAGCACCAAGCAATTGATTTTCCTTCATCTCCTTCCTGCTTCTGCCCATCCTCCCCACCTCTACTGGAGATGTTTATTATGTACTCTAGGTGCAGTCCTTTCTCTGAATCAATTCTAATAGAGTGCAGTGAAAGAATACAAAGACAGGAAAAGTCAACACTCTTCTAGGTGTTCTAAGGGGAAAAAACTTTCTTTGGGGCTATTTTCTTCTCCAAGTCTTTATTAAAGCTTAGGGAACTATGGCTCATTTCCTCCAGCTAAGTGATCTTATCCTGTTGCTCTATTATGCCATGCCTATATATTGCCCCTTTCTTTTTCCTTTTTTTTTTTGTTTTCATAAAGTAAAAATAAAGGTGGCTTTTAAGGATGAGGGCTCCTACATTCCTGCTGATTCACTTCCATGCATTTTGAAGAGGAATGGAGGGACAAAAGTAGGAATACAGGAGACCAAAAAGATAAATTATTTGGTTATTGCTTGGCCAATATTTTCTTTACAAATGCCTACCTCCATTCACAAGGTGACAATAGCTGTATTAAACAATAATAGCAACCTAATCTATAATAGAATGATAGAATTGTACAATTGGATGGGACATAGAAATCATCAAGTCCATTGTAATTTTACAGATGAGAAAACTCCAGCCTCCAAGAGTTAAGGAATTTATCTGAATTCTCACCACTAGTGTGAGAGCTGAATCTAGAATTCACTTTTTTGCTGCTATACCATACTATACCTTTAAATGTAACACACATCGATGAGTTACTGAGTTACCCAGTGGCCCTTAACACCTTTTCTGTTTCTTGGTTATGATGGAATAGAAAGGTTCCACTTGTCAACGTAGGTACAAGGGAGAACAGAAAAATCCATGAAAATTGCTTAATGGACCTCTGAAAGATCAAGTTCTCGGAGCAAACATTAAAATACCCTGGCTTGTAGATTCCATTTGTGGGTAATGCACCTTCCTAAAATACAAAGAAGTGCTATTTCTCTCCTACCCTAATTCAGTGTGTAATTCCCATATCTTCCTTTCCCACCTCACCTCATTAAATAAATGCACCCTTTGTTGGTATCAAACATAAATGCTGATGCCTCCTCTCTCACTCAGCAGGATCTCATTATAACATCTGAATCTCTGATAGTTACATGAACCAAGGGTCACATCAAGGTCCCCAAGCATTACTGCTCATTAGTATTCGAAAGGTAAAGCCTCAGCCAGTTGGGTTTTGACCCACTGGGGCAATCACATCTGTGGTTCTGGTTACACTTTACATTTTTATAAATTGACCACAGAGTTTGGGATCTTTTCTCTTGAAGATGGCTTAAGGTACCCCCATGTGTGAATAGAGGGTGGAGGTGCTGATTTTGGTTTATGATGACAACTAGCAAATATTCGTGGATGGACAGCATTTAATTGGGGCTGAAACTTACCTGCATTGAGTAGGGACTTGTAGATACAAGTACCTGTTCAAGAAGAGCCACTCTCCCTCTTGGCTGTACACCCTTGAGCTATCCATATTAAGAAACAGAAACAGAAAGAAAGCAGGGCGTACCTCACATAATCTAGTGTAGCAACCCTCTGGAAGCATTGGCCCGCTGCGACAGAAGTGGCCTGAGCCAACTTTATAAGGTTTGGGAGACTCACTTTGCTTTGTATCCATCTCATTTTTTTTTTTCTTTCTTTTTTTTTTTTTTTGCGGTATGCGGGCCTCTCACTGTTGTGGCCTCTCCCGTTGCGGAGCACAGGCTCCGGATGCGCAGGCCCAGCGGCCATGGCTCACGGGCCCAGCCGCTCCGCGGCATATGGGATCCTCCCAGACCGGGGCACGAACCCGTGTCCCCTGCATCGGCAGGCGGACTCTCAACCACTGCGCCACCAGGGAGGCCCCATCTCATTTTTATTACCCTCTTTCCCCAAATAAACATGCTTTCCTGGGGCCCCTTCCTGCAAACCCCACAGCAGCCTGTCTCCGTTCAACAGTGTTCTTGGCTTTCCTCTTTCCACAACAGTTGTGGAAATGCCATTCCCTACATCTTCCCCTGCCCATAAATCTACCAATCATGCTAAGCCATTAGGTAGGAACCACCATTTGTGACCTTAACAATGGCAATTTCCTATAGTTCAACCTAATACTAACGGGTAGCAATTAAGACACTATGCACTCTCTGGTTCTTTTTTTAAAACTTCTTTTTACAAAAAGCTTCTTTGGACATGAATGCCTTTCACAGTGTAAATTTCAGGCCTGGTTGACATGTGTCTGCTGCAGGGGTGCTGTGACACTTCCAGAAAGGCCACTAGACATCCATCTATGACACATTCTAATATTGCAACAGGTAAAGGGAAGGGACGGGGGAGGATTTTCTTCCTCCAAATTCCAATTCAGTTAAACTCATTATATTCACTGAACATCTAAACATGGCAGACACCATACTGAGTGCTGTGAGAAAAGGAAAGATGCAGAGTAAGGCACAGTCTGGGGTCTCCAGAAATTCTTAATCTGGGTAGGAAGACAAATTCGTAAGTGCCAACTGGTATAAAAGAACCACCACAAAATGTTTCGAGAGCTGAGATAGAAGAGGTGAATTCCTACTCAGAGTACCCAGTCGAGGCAACACGGAGCAGAAGAATCAGCCCTGGTCCCTGTAGGAGGTATCAGTAGGTAGAACTCTGAGGCTAGGGCATCCAGCAAGAAACAATCCATATTAATAATCATGCAGGCCTCCTTCTAGGAGCTAGTTATGCTGAGAGTGGTTATGACACCTC
Source organism: Mesoplodon bidens (assembly GCF_964165515.1). Taxonomy (NCBI): domain Eukaryota; kingdom Metazoa; phylum Chordata; class Mammalia; order Artiodactyla; family Ziphiidae; genus Mesoplodon; species Mesoplodon bidens. The sequence goes on from NC_138169.1 coordinate 71,939,653, forward strand.
TGGGGGTGGTCATCATCTCCTGCTGTCAGGATGAGGAATCCAGACCAGCCGAAGAATTGGGGAAGATCTCGGGCATATGTTTGCTTGTATCTTCCTGTGTTCATTTATCCAGCACTTTAACTAACTAGCTATGATCTTCTCCAGAACAGGAGATAAACTGACAAATGAAATATGGAGCAATAACAAAAGGCTAAGACAAAGTTGCTGGTTTTATTGCATGCCTTTTCATGGGCAGATAGGTGATAAGGTGACAATGATGAAATAAAAAGGACCTACCTTTTAAAAAAAGATAAAAATCAGGTAATTACTGAAGCTTCCGTTTTTTATGAAATAATTGGCAATGACTTTGGATGAAGAAATCACATTGTGATATTGCTGACAGGACAATTTTCCACTGAAGCAGTGGGGAGATATGTAGCAGCTGGTTTCAAAAGCAGGAAAAATGTAATTTGTTAGCCCAGGCAAGAAAACTGCTCATTTATTGATACAAGACTGAACGAGTGCAAAATTTTTAACTGCTGGGACTAGAGGAGGCCAGTTAACTAAAGCTGTTCTTGGATAATGTGACAGGTCATCACCAGTGCCCTGCCTCTATTCCCAGAGGTCCCCGTGGCGTTCCAACGCACGCTGATGGCTCCGGGTGTCTCTCTGCCTGAGGAGTTTTCCAGCTATACTGCCCCATAGGCTGGAAGTACCAAGGTGTTAACAACCCAGGACCAATTCACAATCAAGGGCAGAGCTTAGTAGAAAGTAATCCAGATTCATCTCTGCTCAGTGGTACCACCCTGAAGTGTGTTCTACAGCCTGTCCTTGAATCCCCAGCAGGATGGAGCCTCAGTTGCCCACAGCTGTAACCCACTCATTAATATACTTTTTACTGACTTCCTCACTCTCTGTCATAATTCCCCACTCTCCATCAGGTCTTCCTGGGATCACCTCCCAAATAAACAACTTGTATCCAAATTGATGTCTCAGAAGATGCTTGGGGGTAGTGTGGGTCCAAGGAACCAAACTAAAACACATCATTTTTTCACATGCTGGTGTCTCAACGAACAAATATTTATTGAGTACCTATGATCTAAATAGCACAGTGCTAGGCTTAAACTACAAGAAAGTTTAAGTTCTAATTGCAAGAGACTCACAATCTAGGTGCACAAGTAAAACATGGATTCACCAAATATTAAGTGAAACTGGTGGACCTTCAAAATGTCAGAGGAGTAAGATGTGGAGATTACCTTCTTCCCTACAAATACATCAAAAATATATCTACATGTGGAACAGCTCCTACAGAACACCTACTGAACGCTGGCAGAAGACCTCAGACTTCCCCAAAGGCAAGAAACTCCCCCACGTACCTGGTAGGACAAAAGGAAAAAGGAAAAACAGAGACAAAAGAATAGGGACGGGACCTGCACCAGTGGGAGGGAGCCGTGAAGGATGAAAGGTTTCCACACACTAGAAGCCCCTTAGCGGGCGGAGACTGCGGGTGGCGGAGGGGGGAGTTTCGGAGCCGCGGAGGAGAGAACAGCTACAGGGGTGCGGAGGGCAAAGCAGAGAGATTCCTGCACAGAGGATCAGTGCCGACCAGCACTCACCAGCCCGAGAGGCTTGTTTGCTCACCCGCCGGGGCGGGTGGGGGCTGGAAGCTGAGGCTTGGGCTTCAGAGGCTGGACCCCAGGGAGAGGACTGGGGTTGGCTGCATAAACACAGCCTGAAGGGGCTAGTGTGCCACAGCTAGCCGGGAGGGGGTCCGGGAAAATGTCTGGACCTGCCTAAGAGGCAAGATACCATTGTTTCGGGGTGCGCTAGGAGAGGGGATTCAGAACAATAACTAAACGAGCTTCAGAGACCAGCAAAAGCCTCTTCTATCAACGGGAGCATGAGACGCTAAGGCTGCTGCCGCCACCAAGAAGCCTGTTTGCAAGCACAGGTCACCATCCACACCTCCCTCCCGGGAGCCTGTGCAGCCCTCCACTGCCAGGGTCCCGTGATCCAGGCACAGCCTCCCTGGGGGAACACACGGTGCACCTCAGGCTGTTGCAACGTCATGCTGGCCTCTGCAGGCTCGCTGCGCATTTTGTACCCCACCTTCCCCCCCACGGCCTGAGTGAGCCAGAGCCCCCTAATCAGCTGCTACTTTAACCCCATCATGTCTGGGCGGGGAACAGACGCCCTCAGGGGACCTACACGCAGAGGCGGGGTCAAATCCAAAGCTGAACCCCGGGAGCTGTGCGAGCAAAGAAGAGAAAGGGAAATCTCTCCCAGAAGCCTCATGAGCAGCAGATTAAATCTCCACAATCAACTTGATGTACGCTGCATCTGTGGAACACCTGAATAGACAACAAATCATCCCAAATTGAGGAGGTAGACTTTGGGAGCAACTGTAGACTTGGAGTTTGCTTCCTGCATGTAATTTGTTTCTGGTTTTATGTTTATCTTAGTTTAGTATTTAGAGGTTATTATCACTGGTAGATTTGTTTATTGATTTGGTTGCTGTTTTCTTTTATATATATATATATATATTTCCTTTCTCTCATTTTGTGAGTGTGTATGTGTATGCTTCTTTGTGTGATTTTGTCTGTATAGCTTTGTTTTTCCCATTTGTTCTAGGGTTCTGTCTGTCCGTTTCTTTTTGTTTTTTCTTGTGTGTGTACTTTGTAGAGCTTGTTATCATTGGTGGATTTGTTTATTGGATTGGTTTTCTCTTCTTTCTTTCTTTTTCACCATTACTTTTTAATTTTAATAAAATATTTTTGTTTTATTTTAATAGCTTTATTTTATTTATTTATTTTTCTTTCTTTCTTTCTTTTTTTTCCTCCCTTTTCTTCTGAGCCATGTGGCTGACAGGGTCTTGGTGCTCTGGCCGGGTGTCAGGCCTGAGCCTCTTAAGTGGGAGAGCCGAGTTCAGGACGTTGGACCACCAGAGACCACCCGGCCCCACATAATATCAAACGGCGAAAGCTCTCCCAGAGGTCTCCATCTCAAAACTAAGACCCAGCTCCACTGAATGACCGGCAAGCTACAGTGCTGCATACCCCATACCAAACAACTATCAAGACAGGAACACAACCCCACCCACTGGCAGAGAGTCTGCCTAAAATCATAAGGTCACAACACCCCAAAACACACCACCAGACACTGTCCTGCCCACCAGAAAGACAAGATCTAGTCTCATCCACCGGAACACAGGCACCAGTCCCCTCCACCAGGAAGCCTGAACCAACCTTACCCACTAGGGGCAGACACCAAAAACAACGAGAACTATGAACTTGCATCCTAGGAAAAGGAGACCCCAAGCACAGTAAGTTAGGCAAAATGAGAAGAGAGAGAAATACACAGCATATGAAGGAGCAAAGTAAAATCCCACCAGAGCAAACAAATGAAGAGGAATTAGACAGTCTACCTGAAAAAGAATTCAGAATAATGATAGTAAAGATGATTAAAAATCTTGGAAATAGAATGGAGAAAATGCAAGAAATGTTTAACAAGGACCTAGAAGAACTAAAGAGCAAACAAAAAATGATGAGCAGCACAATATATGAAATTAAAAATTCTCTAGAAGGAATCAATAGCAGAATAACTGAGGAAGAAGAATGGATAAGTGACCTGGAAGATAAAATAGTGGAAATAACTACCACAGAGCAGAATAAAGAAAAAAGAAAGAAAAGAATTGAGGACAGTCTCAGAGACATCTGGGACAACATTAAATGCACCAACATTCGAATAATAGGGGTCCCAGAAGAAGGAGAGAAAAAGAAAGGGACTGAGAAAATATTTGAAGAGATTATAGTTGAAAACTTCCCTAATACGGGAAAGGAAATAGTCAGTCAAATCCAGGAAGCGCCAAGAGTCCCATACAGGATAAATCCAAGGAGAAACATGCCAAAACACATATTAATCAAACTATCAAAAATTAACTACAAAGAAAACATATTAAAAGCAGCAAGGGAAAAGCAACAAATAACATACAAAGGAATACCCCTAAGGTTAACAGCTGATTTCTCAGCAGAAACTCTGCAAGCCAGAAGGGTGTGGCAGGACATATTTACAGTGATGAAAGGAAAAAACCTACAACCAAGATTACTCTACCCAGCAAGAATCTCATTCAGATTCGATGGAGAAATTAAAACCTTTACAGACAAGCAAAAACTAAAAGAATTCAGCACCACCAAACCAGCTTTGCAACAAATGCTAAAGGAACTTCTCTGGGCAGGAAACACAAGACAAGGAAAAGACCTACAATAACAAACCCAAAACAATTAAGAAAATGGTAATATAAACATACATATCAATAATTACCTTAACTGAAAATGGAGTCAATGCTCAAACCAAAAGACATAGACTGGCTGAATGGATACAAAAACAAGACCCATATACATGTTGTCTACAAGAGACCCACTTCAGACCTAGGGACACATACAGACTGAAAGTAAGGGGATGGAAAAAGATATTCCATGTAAATGGAAATCAACTGGGGTAGCAATTCTCATATCAGACAAAATAGACTTTAAAATAAAGACTATTACAAGAGACAAAGAAGGACACTATATAATGATCAAGGGATCCATCCAAGAAGAAGATATAACAATTGTAAATCTTTATGCACCCAACATAGGACCACCTCAATACATAAGGCAAATGCTAACAGCCATAAAAGGGGAAATCGACAGTAACACAATCATAGTAGGGGACTTTAACACCCCACTTTCACCAATGGACAGGTCATCCAAAATGAAAATAAGTGAGGAAGCACAAGTTTTAAATGATACATTAAACAAGATGGACTTAATTGATATTTACAGGACATTCCATCAAAAAACAACAGAATACACATTCTTCTCAAGTGCTCATGGAACATTCTCCAGGATAGACCGTATGTTGTGTCATGAATCAAGCCTTGGTAAATTTAAGAAAATTGAAATCAAATCATGTATCTTTTCCGACCACAACACTATGAGACTAGATATCAGTTACAGGAAAAAATCTGTAAAAAATACAAACACATGGAAGCTAAACAATACACTACTAAATAACCAAGAGATCACTGAAGAAATCAAAGAGGAAATTAAAAAAATACCTAGAAACAAATGACAATGAAATCACCATGACCCAAAACCTGTGGGATGCAGCAAAAGAAGTTCTAAGAGGGAAGTTCATAGCAATACAATCTTACCTCAAGAAACAAGAAACATCTCAAATAAACAACCTAACCTTATACCTAAAGCAATTAGAGAAAGAAGAACAAAATAACCCCAAAGTTAGCAGAAGGAAAGAAATCATAAAGATCAGATCAGAAATAAATGAAAAAGAAATGAAGGAAACAATAGCAAAGTTCCACTAAGTTCCACTAAGATCAGGAACAAGAAAAGGTTGCCCACTCTCACCACTATTACTCAACATAGTTTTGGAAGTTTTAGCCACAGCAATCAGAGAAGAAGAAGAAATTAAAGGAACCCAAGTCAGAAAAGAAGAAGTAAAAAGGTCTCTGTTTGCAGATGACATGATACTATACGTAGAGAATCCTAAAGATGCCACCAGAAAACTACTAGAGCTAATCAATGAATTTGGTAAAGTAGCAGGATACAAAATTAATGCACAGAAATCTCTGGCATTCCTATACACTAATGGTGAAAAATCTGAAAGTGAAATTAAGGAAATACTCCCATTTACCATTGCAACAAAAAGAATAAAATACCTAGGAATAAACCTACCTAAGGAGACAGAAGACCTGTATGCAGAAAATTATAAGACACTGATGAAAGAAATTAAAGATGATACAAACAGATAGAGAGATATACCATGTTCTTGGATTGGAAGAATCAACATTGTGAAAATGACTATACTACCCAAAGCAATCTACAGATTCAATGCAATCCCTATCAAACTACCACTGGCATTTTTCACAGAACTACAAACAAATAATTTCACAATTTATATGGAAACACAAAAGACACCATATAGCCAAAGCAATCTTGAGAAAGAAAAACGGATCTAGAGGAATCAGGCTCCCAGGCTTCGGAGTATATGACAAAGCTACAGTAATGAAGAGAGTATGGTACTGGCACAAAAACAGAAATATAGATCGAAGGAACAGGATAGAAAGCCCAAAGATAAACCCATGCACATATGGTCACCTTATCTTTGATAAAGGAGGAAAGAATATACAATGGAGAAAAGACAGCCTCTTCAATAAGTGATGCTGGAAAAACTGGACAGCTACATGTAAAAGAATGAAATTAGAACACTCACTAACATCACACACAAAAATAAACTCAAAATGGATTAAAGACCTAAATATAAGGCCAGACACTATATAAAACTCTTAGAGGAAAACATAAGCAGAACACTCTATGACATACATCCCAGCAAGATGCCTTCTGACCCACCTCCTAGAGAAATGGAAATAAAAACAAAAATAAACAAATGGGACCTAATGAAACTTCAAAGCTTTTGCACAGCAAAGGAAACCATAAACAAGACCAAAAGACAACCCTCAGAATGGGAGAAAATATTTGCAAATGAAGCAACTGACAAAGGGTTATTCTCCAAAATTTACAAGCAGCTCATGTAGCTCAATGTGAAAAAAAAAAAAAACCCAATCGAAATATGGGCAGAAGACCTAAATAGACACTTCTCCAAAGAAGATATACAGATTGCCAACAAACACATGAAAGGATGCTCAACATCACTAATCATTAGAGAAATGCAAATCAAAACTACAATGAAGTATCACCTCACACCAGTCAGAATGGCCATCATCAAAAAATCTACAAACAATAAATTCTGGAGAGGGTGTGGAGAAAAGGGAACCCTCTTGTGCTGTTGGTAGGAATGTAAATTGATACAGCCACTATGGAGAATAGTATGGAGGTTCCTTACAAATCTAAAAATAGAACTACCATACGAAACAACAATCCCACTGCTGGGCATATACCCTGAGAAAACCGTAACTCAAAAAGAGTCATGTACCAAAATGTTCATTGCAGCTCTATTTACAATAGCCAGGACATGGAAGCAATCTAAGTGTCCATTGACAGATGAATGGACAAAGAAGATGTGGCACATATATACAATGGCCTATTACTCAGCCATAAAAAGAAATGAAATTGAGTTATTTGTAGTGAGGTGGATGGACCTAGCAACTGTCATATAGAGTGAAGTAAGTCAGAAAGAGAAAAACAAATACCGTATGCTACCACATATATATGGAATTTAAAAAATAAAAAAGTGGTTCTGAAGAACCTAGGGCCAGGACAGGAATAAAGACGCAAATGTAGAGAATGGACTTGAGGACACGGGGAGGGGGAAGGTAAAACTGGGACAAAGTGAGAGAGTGATATGGACAGATATACACTACCAACTGTAAAATAGATAGCTAGTGGGAAGCAGCCTCATAGCACAGGGAGATCAGCTCGGTGCTTTGTTTCCACCTAGCAGGGTGGGATAGGGAGGGTGGGAGGGAGATGCAAGAGGGAGGAGATATGGGGATATATGAATACGTATAGCTGATTCACTTTTTTATACAGCAGAAACTAACACACCATTGTAAAGCAATTATACTCCAATAAAGATTGTTTAAAAAATAAATAAATAAAAAGAGGGGGGAAAAATATGAAACCAAGGCAGTACGTGATGAGTACAAAACGAGCTATCCAGAGTAAAGTGGGAAATGCATGGATTTGGGTAGATGGGAGTGGAGGAGGAGAATCCTATTGGAATGACTCAAATGCAGATATACATTGTTTCTAAGAAGAATTTCTGCAGAAAAGAAACTTACCAAAATATGATTAACCCAGTATTTCCTAAACATTCCTGATCCTGAAAACTTTCCTTTACATAACATCTCATAAAACTTATGTTCAAAAGAACACACTTTGGGAAATGCTGTATTGGTAGTCAAGCTCCAGTTTCCAGGGTTAGAATCCAACGCCTTAAACAGTTTAACCCAGGGTTGCTCCACCTCCGGTCTCATTGGCCAACGCAGATGTGAAGTAATCATTACTTTAAGCCCTTTTAAGGATCAAACAGATAGACTGAATTTCCAGGATATTTGAGGTTTTCTGTAGGACAACAAGGATGAATGTATGGTGGTATCTTGCTAATATCTACAACCCCATGCAAAGCTCCGGGAACAGTCAGTGAAGCTGACAGGTAATGAATCTATTCTTTAGAACTCCAACTGCCTGGCAGAGAAAATGATCAATTTTTCTCAGTGAGAATGTAGATGATAGATAGATAGATAGATAGATACATACATACATAGATACATACATACATACATAGATAAATAGATACATAGATAGACCTGTCCAGCTGTTATCATCTGTATCAGGTGAAGTGCAACCTTGCTGCCTGGCTTCACATCCTAGAGAACTTTGGACGAATCATTTTATTTCTCTGCACCTCTTTTCCTCATCGCTGTGAGGATACAATGAAACGTTACATTTAAAGGGCTGAATATTGTTCCTGCCCCATGGCAAGAGCTCAACAAATGGTAGTTCTGTCTGAGTAGCACGATTAGTCCTAGAATCATTTTCATTGCTTGGTTCCCTTTTAACTTGAGTGGGTTTCTCTCCCCTGGGACCAAAACTGCCTTGACTAGAACATGCCCCCAACTTGGGTGCCTCCATGTGTCAGGAACAATGGGTGACAAGATGAACACAGACAAGTTCCTTAAAGGAGAGCTTGAACGTCTTCCAGAGGGAAACAGCTCCACCCACCCAGCTCTGGGAAATCTGGATTTGATACATGAAATTCACTCCACAGATCACTTTTTGAGAAATTGTTGCAAAAAACAAGATAGACTTGTGCATAAACCTCTCAGAGAGTTTTGTCAAGTATTTTTTATGACTTGTTTTCCCCTCGCCTTCTTACCTCAGCGCCTGTAACTGCTCTGAGGAGTCGGTGAGTCAGTGCTGCAGCCTGTTTCCCTTCACTTCTCCCTGGATTTTGTTCACTAGTAAAATCTTATGTACATAGGGGTGATCTCTAACATCAAAATATCACGGAGGCTTAAAAAACTAAGACTGGGTCTTCATGGAAGAGTCTCTGCCTCCCTCCCCACCCCCTCCCCTTTCCTCCTCTTCTTCCCTCCCTCTCCTCCAGTGCCCCTGGCTCTCTCCCCCTTCTTATCTTTCCCCTGTCTGCCTTCCTCTCTCTCTTTTTCTTTCCTTTCCACATTCTCACTCTCTCCAGTTCTCTGCTCATCTTGTTCAGTCGTTCTATCTTTGTCTCTCTCTTTTCATCTGTCTATCTCTGGTTGTCCAACTCTCTTGGGGTGTCTTTGTCCTATCTTGGTAACTCTGTCTACCTCTGTCTCTGCCCATCTTTTTCACTGGTTCCCTCCCTCTCTCTCTCTTTCTCTCTCTCTGACTCTCTTTGTCTCTACTTCTACCTCTCTCAAGCCTGAGCTCTAGATGGAACCAGACTCTGTAACTTGCATTGCCCTCGAAAAGAGGATTTCCTGATGCAAACGGAATGTACAACATTTAATCCCGCTGACAGCTTAATGAGTGAGTATCAGCACACTTCACCGAATGTGTTGGAGGGGGGAGAAAACCATCCTCTCAAATCACTGCAAACACTAAAGCAGATGAACAAAGGAAATTAAACCAGTTGCATCCAACAGACTTTGAAGCACACCCACAAACCTTCCCTGCCCCCTCCTCCATCAGCAGATCTTCACACTTTTGCTAATACCAGCTGGTTCGTACACTCCAGAAGTATCACCCTCACCAGTTATTGAAAGTGAGACTTCAAATATGGGTTAAATCCACTCTGGTCATTAGCCAGTTTTTCTGTCCAATTTTTCCCCTGGGTTTTCTTCACCTGGGAAAATCTTCATACTTTATACATCCATCAGAGGAGGGAAAGTACCACAGCAACTGGGATGAGAAAAGGAGGAATTGGACAAATGTGGGCCCAGAAACACAGACTATTTTTCCGTTTGAAAAGCAAGCAAAGAGATCAGAAGGACATGACTAGTTCCAATTCCATTGTAACTGAGTGAATGTGTGTTCCACAAATACAGAGAAATATCTGTTATTTATGTGAGATCTTTTGGCAAAGATATCAAAGCATGTGAGATGAACCAGGTAATGCTTGCAATCTATCCTGAGAGTTTATATCAGTCTGATTTCTACTCAATAGTAAGCGTGGCAGCTAGAGAAACTGAGGCACAGTTGTGTGTCTTGCCCCTCCCATCTCCTGTCTCAGAGAAGCATGGGGTTGACCACCAGGATGGGGCTGGACAAATCCAAGAGCTGAAACTTTCCAGTGCCACCTCCTTCAATGGCCTTGGGATCCCAGGTCTTAAACACACACACACATACACACACACAGAGTAGCCATGTTGTCCAGACCCTCTACCTCTTGCCACTCCACCTTCCAGCTGCAGGCCTCCAACTAATCCCCTACAGGCTTAACATTTCCTTTGCTTCCTGCCTTCTCTTCCTCTTGACAATGGCTGTTTATGGTTGGCATTTCAGTTCTTCAGGATCCTGTTCTCACACTTCAAGAGGTAGCCTAGCCGATCTAGACTGAACCTAATCCACAAGAATGGGTTTAATGGATTAATGTGTTTCCCCTCTAAAACAGGCATTTGTTCAAGGCAATAATGAAATAATGAATTCTAAGAGGACTCTAGTGGGAAGCATTTTAGGCATCATTGTTGGCCGAGAGCAAAACCTTTTGCAGGCAGAGCCAGCTGCCTGCTCCTAGAAGGGCTAGCTTTGGATGAGCCTCAAGATGCTGTGCCTTTCCTGTTGAGTTTCTCCACTTCCTTATACATTGACTAAGATACAGAAATCTCAGAGTGTACGCTCCTGGCTTCTCATCCCTGTTAGAGGCACAAGTCTCTGTGCACCAAAACATAACCATGCAGACATTCATTATACAACAGAATTTTACTTGAAGTGGGCACATTTTAGTACCAGTTTAAAATGTTCAAATGCTCCAAGGGTTTTGTTAGAAGCTGGTCTGATCTACAAAGCAGCCCTAGGGCTATGGAATCTAGACAATGTTCTATAGGACTCCAAGGAACTTTTATTTCATACCTTTTAGGTCACAGCTTTAACGCTTTGGGTCCAAAGACCATATTGAAACTTCTAGAAGAAAGAGAGTTCAACACAGAACAAAGTTAAGGAAAGACATACATTTTTAGAATTTAAAAAAAATCATTAGGCTAATAAGTGCTCATTTAATATTATCACTAATAAAAATTATCCATTCAAGCACTTAACAAATATTCATTGATTATTATGTGCCAAGAATTGTGCTACGTGAAGGGCTCCAAAGGGGAACAGGACAGGCACGGTGGTCCCTAATCTCACAGCGATTGTTACTGTGTAGTTGGAAAGACAGACAACCAAGCAAATATAAGAAATAAGGTAAATATTACAACAGAAGTATGGAAAAACTACTCAAGACTATATGACAAGATAGCTAGTAGGAAGCAGCTGCATTACACAGGGAGATAAGCTCGGTGCTTTGTGACCACTTACAGGGGTGGGATAGGGAGGGTGGGAGGGAGACACAAGAGGGAGGAGATATGGGGATATATGTATAGCTGATTCCTTTTGTTGCACAGCAGAAACTAACACACCATTGTAAAGCAATTATACTCCAATAAAGATGTTAAAAAAAAAAAGACTATATGACAACATAGCAGAGACACCTAACCAAATTCAGAACATGGGGGTGGGGAGGAGAAGGGAGATAGGAGGGGTCAAGGAAGGCTTTCAAGAATCTCTGGGAACTAAGAACATCAGTAGCGGTTAACGTCTAGAGTACGAGGTGGGTAGAGTAAAGAAAGATGAGGATGAAAACGCAAGAGTACCAGAGAAAGTAGGGTCGTATAAGCTCTGCTAACAGCTTTAACTTCATCCTAAGGACCACAGGGCGCCATGGAAGGATTTTGAGCAAGCTATGGGTGTGATCGCATGTGACTATGAATTGTATCACAATCAGTGCAGAAGGTAAATCTACATGTTGCAAATATGCCTATTAACATTAAATGAGGCCCTCAAGGCTGTTAACATTTTCTCAAGAAACATCTGGAAGGCATCAGATGTAAAGGACCACGATCAAAGACTAAAGAGGTAAACCGTTCTACAAACCAGCTTCTCTGCTGCAGTCGCCAGGTCTGGCCCTGTCTGCCTTCTGTCTTGGCAGGGGGCATGACTGAGAAGCATAGAGGCTTGTCTGGATTTGAGGAAGGTCAGATGCATCAGGTTGAAGATATTTGATGTCCTGTAGAACACAAGCTACCAGTCAGACCAATCTTTTTCTGTCAAAGAGTCAGTCAGCGAGACTCAGAGCTGCCTGGTCCACAGAAATGGAGCTACAGGAAGCAGATCGTGGAGTGCTAACGCAATTCTTGGTGATCCTGCAGTCGGGCAGAGTGCGGTATTGGCAGAAGAGCCTCAGATGCCCATTGGAACATGGGCTCTGAGGGAAAAACTCACTTGGAGACTTTGTGGTGGTCCTTGTTGAAGACAGAGTGAAGGTGTTTAGTGGCAGATAAAGCCCATCTCTCTCTCTCTCTCTCTCTCTCTCTCTCTCTCTCTCCAGCCCTTCCCCCTCGCCCTCTCTCTGTAAATGCCACCCTCTTATGAACTGGCTTCCATCTGATACAGCTTGCTCTGCCTTGTCCAGAAAAGAGGGGGCCCAGGGTCAGGACATACCCGTGCCCCCTGACCATGGGGGCTTCCCCACGAACCGCAGGCATTCCATGACAACATTAGATAGAGCCATTGTTAATTGACTCTGTTTTCATTGTTTGTTTGATTTTATAACTAAACTAGTCTCCAAGGAGTAAACTTTCTAGTCCCCCATATGTCCTATATAGTTAATTATAACACACTCCCTCTCTTACCCACAGACCCTGAACATAAGGATGTTTCTAGTCTACATATGGTGAACAATACTGCTCACGCATTCTACCCTCAACGCATTTCCTAGAGCCCTCACACAGTGGACATTAATGACTTCTTTGGGCCCCTTCTGGTTTCACCAGATGAACAAAAATGAAAATAAGCAGCTGTCATACTTTAACTTAAAAAAAAAAAGAAATTCATCAAGCCTACTCCAACTTGGAGAATTATTTGGCTTAGAGAGAGGGGAATCGGCTGTACCATGGATGGCAAAAATCTCACTTACTAATGTACCACTTCCTGACATTTAATTTGCACAATTTGTCTCCTATTCTCTGGCAACACTCAGAAGATTTTGGAAGCAGGAAAAAAGAAGGCAGAAACATAATAAACAGTAAGCTTAAAAAGTGAGAACGTGTGGGGCACCAGGTTAAGAGTCAGATAACTAACTCCTAGATCGTGTCTCCCACCCATCAACACCTGTTAACAAATCACCCCAACCAGATAATGGCTATAAAAGGGAACCAAATGGAAGGTTAGTCATTAGACAACATGCAATCATACAACAAATGCCACTGCTGTTACTTATCCAGCACTTTAGACACCAGAGAAGTCGTATGAATCTAAACTTCGATGTGATGTATCTGAGAATATTACCATACACCTAGATAGGGAAAATGGCATATTTTCCATCATAAACAAAAATCAAAATGTTTTATCTGTGCTTCTGAAATTGAAAAATGACTGAAGCTGTGAACTTCAAATTTGGCAAGATTGTTGTCCTCATTAAGGAAGGGAATGGAAGCCAATTTTGAAGAGAAATGGTTTCCTATTTTTGAGTATAGAAGGTTGAAACAATGAGTGTTGAGCCTAGATGAGGAACACTTCCTCTGCTGTTTTAGCTTCCATTTGGATAACGATTCTTAACCAGAGAATAAAAGTAGACATGTCTCTTTTTTGACTCATAAATGAAAACATCTTTCTTGATTAGTTTGTTTCTCTCCCACCTTTCTAAATCAAAGTTCGATTCGTTAACGTGAAGCTAAGATGTGAAATCAAAACACCTCGAAAATCAAATAATTCGCAAAATGACTTCAGCCAGCTTAGGTCTGGAGTAGTCGATCCTAATATGGTTTTGGAGTTAAATGGTTGTGGTGCAATAGACAGGATCTGCAAGGGACTAAAAGGATACTGTTATAGGAAATGTAACTTTGGAATTTCCTGATTTGACTGCAAAGATTTCAGTCTTAACACTGTGTCAATATTGGTTTTAAATATATACATGTTTGTTTATTGGCACACACACACACACACACACACATACACACAGGAATCACATCCATAAAATGCACCCACATCTGTGGTTAAACACAGCAGCTGTTTAACAGCCCAGTATAACATGCTGAAAAAAATTGAGACCTGAATTAAGAATCCCACAGCCAGTCAAGCTGCTGAGGGAACTGAGGCCCTACATCAGGAATGCTGTGTTGAGAGCTCTCCAAGCTTCCCCCAGACAGAACCCCTTTGCCAAATTCACAGCATGTTTCCCCAAATTTGGAATCGATCATGAAAGACCCTGACTTTATTCCTTGCTCTAATAGCTGTACTGTAATAAATTCTTTGAAGGCTAGCGCAACGTAGAACCAAGGCAATTGCAAGTCTGCTAAATGTGTACATTTACTGTCACAAGATCTCTGCAACTCCAATGAACAAAAGAAGCAGAAGTAACTAAGTCTCTGTCCACGTGTCCACAAAAGAAAAGGCCTGTCCCATGAACAAGTGTCCCACTGATGCTGGCACAGGAGGCTATGTACACCTTTAGTTAGCATTCCAAACCATGATACCTCCTTTGGCTGCATCCATATGTCCAATAACCTAAGTAAGAATAATCTTGGAAATATAATAATAGAGAAATAAACAGCCATCTGAGATCACATCCACAAATCATCAGAACACACTAGAGCTGGTAATCTTGTAAGGGCACGTTTCCTTAGTGATTTTTGCCATTGACTGAGATTATTGGAGAGCCTGACAAGGAGTAAGGAGTGTACAAAAGAGAAAACATGTCACAGTCCTGTCACCCTACAGCTGCCCAAATCTCCAGATGCAGAGATGAGACATTCTTATTAGAAAATGAATTTGCAGATTTCTGTTGCTGTTTTTCTCACTGAAAATTGAAATTTTCTGAATTCCTGCAAATTGCTGAATTTCTCTTTTCTCTGTATGCAGGTTTTTTCCCCCTAATTTTGTTTAGCATGTGAGTTGAATCAGTGCATCTCACCCACACCCTGCTACTGCATTGTCCTGCCAACAGCGGCACAGTAAGTTCCAATTACCCTCGCCTGGCACTCAAGGCCCTCCACAATCTGACTTCATTGATCCTTTATTCATTTATTCATATGCTCACTTATTCATGTGTCTTCATTAAATTCGTATTTATTAAGCATCTATTATGTCCGAGGTATAATGACAGGAATTGGAAATACATGAATAAGATATGTTCACTGCATCAGGGAAGTTAGAGTCTAGCAGAAAACACACACAATGACTATTGATTACAACAAGGTAATAAGGGCTAGGATGGAGCAATGTATGAGGCACCATGGGGCAAGAGAGAGCAGTGTGCCTAATGCTGCCATAAAGGAGATACGAGGTGTGAGCTGAAGTTCAAAACCTGAGTAGGAATTTACCAAAGAATATCCAAAATGAGGGGACATGGGCTGTTACAAGAAGAGTGAGCAGTGTGAGCAACGTCACTGAGTGGAGAAGAAAGAGGTGAACTGGGCGAGAGAATGGAACATTTCAATATGGCATCACGGTGATGGGTAGAGCAGGGGATGGGGATTGAGACAGGCTGGAGTAGAAAGGTTGGCAACAGTCAGTCCACACAAGGCCAAGAAAGCTGTACTAAGAGGTTTGGACTGTTTAATGGCTTGGTAGACACTGAAAAATTCTAGTTAAGAGTCTAGATCTCGTTAATCTAGGAAGATTCTAGAAAACTTGGATTTTTGCAAAGTCACTTGAGTAGAATGTGCATCAAGAAAGCTGTGCCTAAGGAATCCCATCTCCCTCCTTTCCTACCATTCTGCCTTTCCCGAAGCTTAGCCAGTTCAACTAATGCAACAAGTAGGAACTATTTCTCCAACCCAGCTGTGCAAGACGCAAGCCTATCTAAATTTTAATAAGTCCCATTTTCTCAGGGAATCCAAGGTTCTTCTCCCTTTTCCCCAAGATTCTAAGTTCTTACAGGGTGAGTGCCTGGAGGATCGACCTGATAGCTGTTCCATTTTATCTGCTGCACGCTTTTGTAGGAGGCCTGTCCTGTGCCTTTATAAATCCACTGAAGGAGCAGACTTATCATAGATAACAAAGCCAATCCCTACTGAAAAAATTCTTACTCTTCCTTCATAAAATCTTTGCTCTTCACGGACAGCTTTGCACTGTGTGTTTTTTGCAAGATTTCTTCGCCAGTTGTACTTTGGGGAGATCACTTGGAGGTTTTGTCATTTTTCAAATTCTGATTCAAGTCCGTAGGAGGTGTGGCTTGAGCTTCTGCATAGCTGAGTTGCCAGGTGATGCTGATGCTGCTGGTCCACGCGCCACACTTTAAGTATCAGGGATCTGCATGTTAATCATGCCCTACTTCTCCTGAGACATGCCTTCTCTATTAATATATTATTTGGGATTTTTTAAAAAAAGTTATTCAGGTACTCACCTAACTCAAGAATATTAGCTCTTTGAATGTAAAAAATATGCCTCCCACATTCTCCATGGAAAGGTTAGCTACTCTCCTGGGAAATCTTCAGGTTCTGATGGCTTCCTCCAATTGATTTGCTGATCCTTATTGGCTGTCAGCTAGCCTCAGGGTTCAGCTCAAACTCCTCAGATTGTGCCAAAAATGTCTCGTGTGACCCGGCTCCTTTACCTTCTCCAGCCCTATCTGCCACATCTGAGCCACTGCCATCACCTATGGGATGCTTTCTTATTCCTATAGGGGTTCAGGGGGGATTCCTATTATGCAATAAGTTGCCTCCCCTGAAGACTCTGGGGACTTAAGGAAAGGGGGAGAAGTATGTCCTATTTCTTTTGCCCTTGACTTCTAATCCGGATAAAAGGCTCTGCATAACTCAGGCACAGGCGTGGTATCAGAGGCAGCAAGAAGCTGATCCGTGGGGCGTGGGGACAGGACAGCCACTTCCTTTGTCCCTCAGGTCCTCTGCCTTCTCTTCCCCATTTCTTTCCATCTATGCACTGTCCAATTTCAGTTTTGATTATGTTCTTCCATCCTCTGGTCTAACGTCTAATGATTATTCTCTCTACATTTGTATCTTGAGAATTGGGGGATTTTTCTCAGAACGTCCATCTATGACCTTTGTTTCTCTTCCTTTATTAGTTTTTCTACTAAGGCATCATTCTTTGCTCTCTCTTTCCTTTTGCCTCCTGTGTTTAACTGTCCTTATGGTAACTTGGTGCCTGGTCAGCAATGAACAGCTTTCCCTTCCACACCAGCCAAGGTCTACACTTCGAGTTGAGCTTTCAAGCATATTCCTCTTGTACCAGCTATCGTTTGATGAAATTGGATGCTCCATCTTTGCAGCCTCCCATACATCATTGAGCATGTCTTCATCTCTTTCCTCATCTTAATTAAAGCCTGTTACACTTCCATGTACAAATTAAAACAAATTCTACATACATTCCTTTTATAGTTCCTAGAGATTTGCAGGTGATCATGGAGGTGAATACAATCCCTGAGGATGTTACAGCCTACAGCTGCTACCTGCTCCAGATACCTACACAAGGTTCACTGACAGGCAGCCCAAGTGGTCTCAAGACTGGAATCCTGACAAATACCGCATCTGCAGGGGGAATTGATCCAATCAGAGCTTGTTTAGATGCAAAGTGACACCAGTGAAGGTCTCCTGCCTTCTCAGGCTGCAGACTTGTTTTCCCAGAAGCCTCCAGAAAGCTAAAGATTCATTGGAAACTTCAGGGAAATCCTCCCCCCAGCTGCTTTCTTCCCTAAATAACTTGGCTATTGTTTGGTGGTGTAGGGCTTGGCGTGAAGGTTTCATCTAGATGTGGTGGGCTTCAGGCCCCAGCACAATCTTCCTTTTAAGTGGTGGCCTGAAACCTGCCATTGAAGACACAAGGCAAGAATGCTTTTAAGCTCTTCAGAAGATGTTAGCCTATTGCTCAAGTGTCCTCTTGGGCAAGATTTCTTTTTTTTTTTTTTTTTTAATTCTGAAGCTTTTTTTTTAAAGATTTATTTTATTTTATTTATTTTTAAAAATAAATTTATGTATTTATTTTTAAAAATAAATTTATGTATTTATTTTTGGCTGCTTTAGGTCTTCGTTGCTGCACGTGGGCTTTCTCTAGTTGTGGTGAGAGGGGGCTACTCTTCGTTGCAGTGCGTAGGCTTCTCATTGCGGTGGCTTCTCTTGTTGCAGAGCACAGGCTCTAGGCGTGCAGGCTTCAGAAGTTGTGGCACGTGGGCTCAGTAGTTGTGGCACACAGGTTATTTGCTCCGTGGCATGTGGGATCTTCTTGGACCAGGGCCCAAACCCATGTCCCCTGCATTGGCAGGCAGAGTTTTAACCACTGCGTCACAAGGAAAGTCCCAAAGGTTTATTTAATTTATTTTTGGCTGCATCGGGTCTTAGTTGAGGCATGCAGATCTTCATTGAGGCATGCGAGATCTTTTGTTGCGGCGCACTGGCTTCTCTCTAGTGGTGGAATGCGGGTTTTTATCTCTCTAGTTGTGGTGTGCAGGCTCCAGGGCACATGGGCTCTGTAGTTTGCGGCACACAGGCTCTCTAGTTGAGGCACAGTAGCTCAGTAGTTGTGGCGCATGGGCTTAGTTGCCCTGACCAGGGATCGAACCCACGTCCCCTGCATTGTAAGGTGGATTCTTTACCACTTGACCACCAGGGAAGTCCCAGGCAGATTTCTGTTCTCTTCTTGCATTAGATTAGTAGGCTAAGGATATGCTTCCTCATGAAGAGTGAGGAAGATCTGACACCTTTGGCAGGAATGGTCAGGTTCTGTTAAATCAGGATGCTCTGTAGGGTAGCGCAGCGTACTAACCTGGTTCATCATCATAAGCCCAAAAAGATTTGATAGAACCCAAAGGAATTGAGCTGTGTTTCACCCAACATTTTAATCAAAACAGCAAGCTTTGCTTTCAGTAACCATACTGTCCTTAGTAAAGACTGTTATGTTCAGCAGCAAGAAAGGCACCATTGCCATGTAGGTGTGAAGAAATGGGAAACAGCTAAGTTAAACTGGGAAGTCATCAGCAAACAGGACAGTGGGAAGAAATGCCACATGCATCCAGAACTCAGGCACCTGCGGCACACTGTCACTTTGGAAAGAATTTTGATCATTTCAACTTTATAATAAATTTCTGATGCACTAAAAATGCCTTGTCATCCAAGGTCCCACTTGCATGTAGAAATTAAAATGTATTGATCCACAGCTTCCTTTACATTTCAATTTAAGGCCAATAGAGGAAGGGAACTGGATTTTTCTTTATATCGCTTTCCTGCAAAAGGGGAAGAAAACAAACACAGATGCTTTAAATTTTTCAAGGTGCAAACTAAATTACACGATGCTCAGGAGTGTGCGGTAGCATTTCTTTGTTTGAGCATGGAATAAAAGACAGATAATTAGGAAATTGGGAGTCTATTAATTTTCCAAAGTTACTCATGCATGAACCACTGAGCTATGGTGATATTTGCTTACCTCGTCATTATGCAAAAATATATTAGCTAATTATTTTGACTAATGCAATTAAGATATGCATATTTAGCATAAACCATACAATAGAAATGTTACAGTCAGCAATTGCTGGGTTGCGCTCATGGGTAGCAGAGAGGCAAAAGTCCCTGCTCAGCCTCCAACGGTAAGCCAGAAGATTGCTACAACTCTGCCTGCACTGTTATTATTAGTTTGGTTGCAGTAATTAATTTACTTTACAGCTTGACTAGGTGGCAGAGCTAGCAGTGGTATTAATTTTGGTTATGAGACACCTGAAGATGTCAGCTTCTGAGCAGCAGCGTCTGCACCTTTAATTGCCTTAATCAGTGGAAATGCAGTATCTCTTCCAGGGATCCAATTAAGAATGCTATTGTTATTTTTCTTTTCCTTCTAATCTAACCCTTGCTAATGAATATAGGAGCTAGTGAAAGTTAAGGTGATGGTTATAGCCAAAAGGGGTGTCTTTATTTCTTAACCTGGGAATCCCACTGAGCTTTGACGTCCCGAATGACCGAACGAGGTTCGTTGGGCACCATCATCCTATAGGCTCACGCTACTTGAAATGTAGTTCATGGACCAGCCTAGACCCACCCCAGACCCTCTGAATGGGAATCTGCATTTTAACAAGATCCCAGTGATTAACACATATATTAAAGTTTGAGAAATGCTGCTAGAGAGAAGGGGCCAGAGCCAGCCCCCCACTTCAATGAACTTGAAATGGTTCAATCCGTGATGTGATTTGAGAGTATGCTGGGAAGGAACCCCTGGACAAACATGAACTGCAGTGCCTATCACTTATTCCTTTTCATTTGGAAGCATTTCAACCTCTGGGAGTTTCATAATAAAATTCACATGCTCTTGAGAGAGATGAAGATTTTTCTCTGCTCTCATTTTACCCTGTGTCAGCTGAGACCCCAGAAAAGTGAAGCAGAGAAGACGCTGGAGAGAAAAGGCCAAGAGAGTAAGAGGTTTGGGGAAAGGTTAGAATGAAGAAGATGGCTCCACCTCTCAGTTCTGCTCCAGAGCCGGTTCCCCTCAGGCTCCTTCCTGGGCTCCGGCTGATCTGGTCTAAGCACGTCAGCCCAGGCCTTTCATCAGGGTGCCCTCCACCCACGCCTCATGGCACAGTCCCCCAAATCCACCTGTAGTCCCAGCTCTCTCTTCTCACTGTTCTTTCTCCCTTTGTCCTCACGCAGGAAGAGTTATGTGATTCATGTTCCAGGCTTTGTATTACCTTTATGTTCAACTTTCCAGAACTTTCCTCTCTGGCATATCGTGACTGGCTCTCCCTTATCTATTCACCCACATTTCATGGCACGTTATTCTACTAGAAATGCCAAGGAGAACTTTTTAGGGCCGCTAGCTGACCCTCCACGTTTCACACTGGTGCATCTGAAATCTGGACCCTTTCGTCTGCATCTCCACTCCATTTCCAGTTTCTGGAGTTTTGTGTCTCCAGAGTCAGCTCTGTTTATCATCACCTTACTAGCTTCTGAAATGATCTAGACCAGCATAGTTTAGGAATAAATGAACAGGTTCGCGGAGGGGCACTAATGAGAGTGAAATAGAGGTTCCTCTGCTAGTAGAAGCAGCAGGACCAATGAGCAGAATAGAAGTATTCTTATTTATAGTATAGAAACAGTTATTAGCTCCTGTTATGGGCTGAATTGTGTCCCCATCCACAAGAAATTCATGTTGACGTCTTAACTCCCAGTACCTCAGAGTATGAGTATATTTAGAGACAGGGCCTTTACAGAAGTGATTAAGGTCAAATGAGGTCATTAAGATGGGCCCTAATCCAATGTGACTGGTGTCCTTATAAGAAGAGGAAATTTGGACACAGACACACACAGAGGGAAGATGGTACGAAGACACAGGGAGGACACGGCCGTTTATGAGCCGAGGAGAGAGGCCTAGGATGGATTCTTTCTCACAGTCCTCAGAAGGAACCAACCCTGCTGACACCTTAATATCAGACTTCTGGCCTCCAGAACTGCGAAGAAATAAATTTCTGGTTTTTTCAGCCACCCAATCTGTGGTACTTTGTTGCGGCAGCCCTAGCAAACTAAAAGCACTCCTTAAAAAACAGGAATTTTGGTTCACATATTTAAGCCCATCACAACATAGTAATAGGTGTCACACAGATGTAATTGTTCTATAAATATTCATTGAGCGAATGAATCGATGAGTGAATGGGTACCTGTATAAATGAATGATTTAAAGAAGCATCCCTGTGAGTGAAGGTGGTCAAAGGGTACAAATTTCCAGTTATAAGATGAATAAGTTTGGGGGATCTAATTATAGCTTGATGATTATAGTTAACAATACTGTAGTGCATACTTGAAAGTTGCTAAGAGGGTAAATTTGAAAACATATTTTACACACACACACAAAACAGTAACCATGTAAGGAGATGGATGTGTTAACTAGCCTTAATGAGGTAATCATTTTGCAATATATATGTATACCCTATCACCTTAAACTTACACAATGTTGTATGGCAATTATATCTCAATAAAACTGGGGAGATTTTTAAAAAATAAAATAAAAGAGCATCCCGAGGTCTTTACGATAAGAAACATCTTCTTTATTTGGGCCTGGTGATTCTATGGTACATATGTGATATGTGCCTTCCATCCCAAGGGGAAACAAAACTGATCCCTGAACAAATTCTCTGGAGAAAAAAGAAATGCTAGCATAGGGGACCCTTTTTTCTGTCACAAGGGGCTTTTTGTGGATCCTTCAAAGAGTTCCCAACAAGGATCATGAGTCAGCCGGGTGACAAACATATTTGTTTTCACGTATTAGTCATATATTTGATAGAGTGTAGAGCAAATGTATGTGATAACATAAAATATATTTTAAAATTACAAATTTGGACAGCTGTCATGACATTTGAAAGAGTACATTAAAAATGTTGCTATATCCATTTTTAAATGCCATGCCAAATGGCTGAATTTGTCAGGCTTTCCACATATTTTATGTTTGCTTGCTTGTTTTGATTTTTTAAAAGGAGCTCACCAGGTGATTTCTGGGCATTTGGTCAAAGTTCGTGAAGAGTCCACTATGTAAAAGTTAAATAAAAAGTGAGTCTAAGATGAACCCCGAACGAATCCACCCAGTTTGTCCTATTTCACAGCCTACCTTGAGCAAAACTGACAAGAAACTATCAGGAAGTAAGTGGGAGATACAGCAAACAGGGTTGGCAGAACAAGAAGAAAGCAAACTTTGGGGTTTAGGAATTGAAATTTCAAAGCTCATGCACTTGAGTTGAACTTGGCACCTTGTTACGTGTTGCCCATTCCCTAGAGGGACAGTGGTGCTGAACTCCTATCAATTATTGCCATGATCGAACACAAACCTAGAGCAAGAAAACCCAGAAATTCAAATTAAAAACAAACACTCCCCATATTTTCAATTATAACTTTTTAAGAACACCAGACAAAGCCAAATTAAGCATGTCAAGAGGCCAGATGTGGCCTGTGGGCTGCCATTTTGCAAACTTTGCATTACTCAATGCTTAAAAATGTCAGAAATCAAGCCAAAGGATTTCCATACCATGCTGGTTTCTTACCGCACACCTATCCAAAGGAATTTGGCTTTGGGGGTACCTTACATGTGAAACTGCACCGTAAGTTTATTTTCTATATTATATATGTTTTTAATATATTGTATGAATTCCTCATAGTGGAAGAAACAAGCACTGGCACAGATAACCCAGTGCATTTGTGGGGCGGGTTGGTGTTTATTGGCAATTGTAGGATGCATCTTCCTGCTTTTATTTATTTATTTTTCTTTATGAATAGGTAATTATTTTATTTGAGTTACTTCAAATAAGTCAACTCATATATTTGGTCAGGTAATGGCCATGAGATTGGGTCAAAATTTGAAGTCCTAAATGTATGTTTTCTTTTTTTGTTTTTTATTTAAACATCTTCATTGGGGTATAATTGCTTTACAGTGTTGTGTTAGTTTCTGCTGTGTAACAAAGTGAATCAGCTATACATATACATATATCCCCATATCCCCTCCCTCTTGCGTCTCCCTCCCACTCTCCCCATCCCACCCCTCTAGGTGGTCACAAAGCACTGAGCTGATCTCCCTGTGCAATGTGGCTGCTACCCACTAGCTATCTGTTTTACACTTGGTAGTGTATATATGTCCATGCCACTCTCTCACTTCATCCCAGCTTACCCTTCCCCCTCTGTGTCCTCAAGTCCGTTCTCTACATCTGGGTCTTTATTCCTGCACTGCCCCTAGGTTCATCAGTACCACTTTTTTAGACTTCATCCTGGTTTTATTTAGGTTGAATCAAAATAGTAAAATTGATTTGCTTTGCCTGAACATCTAAAACCTGAGAGAGAGGAGTGGAGGTCCACGTGCATGATGGTGACAGAAGGAAGTTTGCCCAGAACTTGAAGTTTGCCTCGGATCACGAAATATCAACTGTACTGTGGCAACATTAAGTTGTCCTTTGGAATGGAGCTAATCCTTAAACTGTGTGCATATCCAAAACATCAGCTATATGCTGTCAGTCCTTTCTGTGCCACATGCTGAGTTAATTAACACAGAGATGCTTGATACGGGAACCCTCCAGAGAAGAAAACAGAAAGAGGCCCAGGCCTGAGAACAGACCGAGCCCTCAGGGGGATGGAAAACACAGGGGTTTTTATTTCTTTCTGCCCTTGTGATACAAGGTCAACCCCATTTCTGTTCCATCATCTGTTGTAATTCCCAGGAAGACATCTGTGAATAATGACACCTTACTGAATCCCAAGAACTAAACATCCAAACTCCCAACATCCCCTCTATGAAGGTCAACAGGAAGGGTTCAACAGAAAGATGGCCTGCCCCTATGAGACAAGAACTCTCCTCTGGGAGCCCAGTACAAAAATGATGACAGTCATCTCTACTCATAATGTCATCCTTTTAAATGTATTGACATATAAATGGGTTTATACATTTTAATGGAAAACATGCCTGAAGTTTTACATTTTTAGGCTGTGGTGAATGTATGTACACACACGGACACAACAGAAATCTCTTCTTTTGTAGTTTTAGGTACAAGTTAGTAGCGAAAGCCATCCTATTGTTCACCTATCTCTTGAATATAGGATGGCAGAATGTGTCTCTGAGGCTTGTGCCTAGAAGTCATGGCACAATATGGAGCGACACACCATTTGTTGTGTGGAAACCAACAACCAATGGAAAACCTTTTAACACCACCGTGAGGGCCAAGAAACCTTGTCTGGACTGTCTTGTAACAATGGAGATGGAGAAGAAAGGAATGAGAAAGGGGATGCCCTGAAAGAAGAAGAAATAACACTTGAAAAGTAACAAAATACAATGTCAATATGTCTCAGAGCTTCAAACATGGCTGCTGAGGAAGCCGGTGCAGAGAAAGAGGGGGAGTTAGAGAAGCTGGCGGAGGGGAGAGGGTCTAGCCTGGGGCCAGTCGCGAGCTGGGAAGTAAGACAAACTTGACCAAGAAGGATGAATACTGTATGATCTCACTTATATATGGAATCTAAAAAAAAACAAACTCACAAAAAAAGAGATCAGATTACGAGAGGCAAGGGAGGAAGAATGGGAACAAGGTGGTCAAAAGGTACAAATTTCCAAGCATAAGATAAATAAGTACTAAGGGTGTACAGCAGGATAACTATAGTTAATTCTGCTGTATGTTATATAGGAAAGTTGTTAAGAGATTAGATCCTTAGAGATCTCATCACAAGGAGAATTTTTTTTTCTTTTTACTGTATCTCTCTGAGATAATAGATGTTAACTAAACCTATTATGGCAATCATTTTACAATATAGGTCGAACAAACCAACATGCTATACACTTTATACTTATACCGTGATTTATGTCAATTATTTCTCAATAAAACTAGAGGAAAAACAACAACAACAACAGAGAGTTGACTCTGAGACCCGTGACCCCAGGGAATTCCTTTAACACTCTCTCTGTTTTAGGAATGATGACAACATCTTTATAGGGCGGTCATAAGGAGGAAAAAAGAAAATGTACATATCAGAGGCCGTAGAGCCCAGCATTTAAAAGCATTGACTCTGGAGTAGACAAATTCCTCCTCTTAATAACCATGTAGCCTTGGGAAAATAATTTAAGATCTCCAGGCCTCCCTTTTCCATGTGTAAAATTAAAATAATAGTACTTATTTCATTTGTTGTAGGCATTAAATGAGACAATATATGTAAATCACTCCAACCAGTCCCTGGTATATAGTGACCACTCAATGTATATTAACTATTATTAGGTGGAGTGTTTAGCTCACCACTTGGAGCAAAACAAAATTCGATTAATAGCCATGATAATGCTCATGACGATGTGTAGAGTTTTGTATAAATAGTGCCACAACGGAATGACATTAAGGAAAGGTCACTTGACAGAGATACAGAAATGAGAAAAGAGCCACAGACTGGTAATGACACCAAAGTTCCACTGCACCCAGAATGAGAACACAAGCGACCTCCCCAGGTCATGAGCCACAGGCCAGGCTGGATCACCACAGCTGTGCCCATCACCGTTGACCATGGCAATTCTCAAACCCAGGCTACAAATCGGGGTTCAGAGAAGCACATCAAAGCCCCACAGGGCAATGATGGAGAAGCATCTCAAACTCTATGGACACCTGCCCCACCAGACATCACCGTTATTGTCTCCCCTTAGCCTTGCCTACATCTCACCTCACAACACCCCCATTACTGCCGCTGCCATCATTTTGGCTAATTTTGCATTAGCCATGTGGACTGTCGGATGGTTTCTTCTGTATTTTGTTGCCCTTTCAAATATTTCTTAAATAGAAGATTGTACCATCTGGTGGACAATCTGCCTGTGTGCTATCTCACCTATCACAGCATGGATCCACTCCTATTAGGGAAGGAGTGGGGGAAAGAGGAGACGCTGTTTGCTCGAACGCTGCCTCTGGCCGCCTGCAGCCCGGTTGTCGCTGGGCTGCTCCCTCTCTCCCAGTGGCCTGGTTCCGCCTGCACAGCAGTCAGAGTCTATGTGCTGAGCAAATGTTTCTCCCACTCACTTCATGGCCAGGCGATTACTCATGGGGCTTCAGGGAGCAGATGTCTCCATAGGTAGATCCCTCTGACCTGTGTTGATATTTTACCTACATAAGCATGAAATGGTGATGCAGCTACACTTCATAAGTGGAAGAGAGAGTGGCTAAGGCTCAGTTAAATTCCACACATAAAATCTCTACCAAGTCAAAAATTGATTCAAGGTGCTCAGAGTATAATGGTACCTAAAGAAGAAAGGCATCCACAGATATATTAAGGAATATATATATATATATGTATGTACATGTCTGTATATGTATCATATACCTCATGAACCTTGCCAAAAGAGTTCATGGTATATTTACCTTTTATTCTGCTCCAGGGAACATCAGTTATGCCTGGGGAGAGATGGAAAATTGGTGTTTCTGGTTTAAAAGACGACACTCTCAACGACAGCATTAAGACTTCAGAACATTTTCTAATAAACCTCATTTGATGGGAACAAAACAATTCTGCTGATTTGTTTTCCATTTGGGGATGAGTAATGTGGTCCCAACGAGGCCCATGGCAGAATCCCAAATGATTTTCAAGTATGTCAATTGACATGTGGTTAAGAATGGGAGGTCTTGAACAAAGCTGCCTGAAGTTGGACCCAGACTCTACCTTCTATTAAATGTGTGACCTTAGGCAAATTACATAACCTCAGTTTCCTCATCTATAAAATGGGTATAATAATAGTACCTACCTCATAGGGTTGTTTGATTGAAAAACACTTACAGCACTTCCTATCTGCCAGACACTCTCCTAAATACTTCATAAATCAGTCAAAGAATAGCTCCCCATTTTCCTAAGTGGACTCATGGCATAACACCAGTATCCATCTGACCTTGTGTTAACATCTGCATCCCATTCCCCATGTGGCCAGACAGTTGACATCACACAATTCCAAACTGAAGAGTGGGCTCCCTTTCCTCCCACACCAGATAGATAAGGGCTGTACTTAGGCCACTCTGTGCCTCCCACTGCTACTCCTCTGTTACTTGAAACAAGGTGGGATATGAGCAATTTGCCAGCTCAGCAGATAAAAACTCTGCATCATTCCAATAAAAAATGGCATCTGCGTAGTTATCTAATGCAATTTCTCCTAATATCCCACTAAAATACACTTAAAACATAAAAAAGGAAAACTCACCACAAAACCAAAAACTAAGTTCAGCAGATAACCTGTGGTCAGAATTCTAATTCCACTAAGTATGGATTTCTCCTAAGTACAAGGCTGATGGAACTGGATGTAAAAAAATATTAGTGGCCTACCGTACTTTGTCTCATGAACTAGAGCAGCCTCATCCAGCCAAAAGTAGATGAGAAAATTCTTCACTTCTCTACCAATATCTTCTCCCTCACTTCTCTCCTCTCAAAAAACACGGTGGGCCGACCAGCACTCACCAATTTTTTAACTTAAAAAAATTTTTTTAATAATAATTTTTTATTTTAATAACTTTATTTGATCTTACTTTTATTTTATCCTTTCATTCATTCATTCATTCTTTCTTTCTTTCTATTTTTTCTCCCTTTTATTCTGAGCCGTGTGGATGAAATGCTCTTGGTGCTGCAGCCAGGCATCAGGGCTGTGCCTCTGAGGTGGGAGAGCCAACTTCAGGACACTGGTCCACAAGAGACCTCCCAGCTGCACATAATATCAAACGACGAAAATCACCCAGAGATCTCCATCTCAACACCAAGACCCAGCTTGACTCAACGACCAGCAAGCTACAGTGCTGGACACCCTATGCCAAACAACTAGCAAGACAGGAACACAGCCCCATCCATTAGCAGAGAGGCTGCCTAAAATCATAATAAGGCCACAGACACCCCAAAACACACCACCAGACATGCACCTGCCCACCAGAAAGACAAGATCCAGCCTCATCCACCAGAACACAGGCACTATTCCCCTCCACCAGGAAACCTACACAACCCACTGAACCAACCTTAGCCACTGGGGACAGACACCAAAAACAACGGGAACTACGAATCTGCAGTCTGCAGAAAGGAGACCCCAAACACAGTAAGGTAAGCAAGATGAGAAGACAGAAAAAGACACAGAAGATGAAGGAGCAAGGTAAAAACCCACCAGACCTAAAAAATGAAGAGGAAATAGGCAGTCTACCTGAAAAAGAATTCAGAATAATGATATAAAGATGATCCAAAATCATGGAAATAGAATAGAGAAAATGCAAGAAACATTTAACAAGGACCTAGGAGAACTAAAGAGGAAACAAGCGACGATGAACAACACAATAAATGAAATTAAAAATACTCTAGAAGGGATCAATAGCGGAATAACTGAGGCAGAAGAACGGATAAGTGACCTGGAAGATAAAATAGTGGAATTAACTACTGCAGAGCAGAATACAGAAAAAAGAATGAAAAGAACTGAGGACAGTCTCAGAGACCTCTGGGACAATATTAAATGCACCAACATTCAAATTATAGGGGTCCCAGAAGAAGAAGAGAAAAAGAAAGGGACTGAGAAAATATTTGAAGAGATTATAGTTGAAAACTTCCCTAATATGGGAAAGGAAATAGTTAATCAAGTCCAGGAGACACAGAGAGCTCCATACAGGATAAATCCAAGGAGAAACATGCCAAGACATATTAATCAAACTATCAAAAATTAAATACAAAGAAAAAATATTAAAAGCAGCAAGGGAAAAACAACAAATAACACACAAGGGAATCCCCATAAGGTTAACAGCTGATCTTTCAGCAGAAACTCTGCAAGCCAGAAGGGAGTGGCAGGACATATTTAAAGTGATGAAGGAGAAGAACCTACAACCAAGATTACTCTACCCAGCAAGGATCTCATTCAGGTTTGATGGAGAAATTAAAACGTTTACAGACAAGCAAAAGCTGAGAGAGTTCAGCACCACCAAACCAGCTTTACAACAAATGCTAAAGGAACTTCTCTAGGCAAGAAACACAACAGAAGGGAAAGATGTACAATAACAAACCCAAAAGAATTAAGAAAATGGGAATAGGAACATACATATCGATAATTACCTTAAACGTAAATGGATTAAATGCTCCCACCAAAAGACACAGACTGGCTGAATGGATACAAAAGCAAGACCCGTATATATGCTGTCTACAATAGACCCACTTCAGACCTAGGGACACATACAGACTGAAAGTAAGGGGATGGAAAAAGATATTCCATGCAAATGGAAATCAAAAGAAAGCTGGAGTAGCAATTCTCATATCAGACAAAAGAGTCTTTAAAATAAAGACTATTACAAGAGACAAAGAAGGACACTACATAATGATCAAGGGATCCATCCAAGTAGAAGATATAACAATTATAAGTATTTATGCACCCAACATAGGAGTACCTCAATACATAAGGCAAACACTAACAGCCATAAAAGGGGAAATTGACAGTAACACAATCATAGAAGGGGACTTTAACACCCCACTTTCACCAATGGACAGATCATCCAAAATGAAAATAAATAAGGAAACACAAGCTTTAAATGATACATTAAGCAAGATAGGCTTAATTGATATTTATAGGACATTCCATCCAAAAGCAACAGAATACACATTTTTATCAAGTGCTCATGGAACATTCTCCAGGATAGATCATATCTTGGGTCACAACTCAAGCCTTGGTAAATTTAAGAAAATTGACATCGTATCAAGTATCTTTTCCAACCACACTGCTATGAGACTAGATATCAATTACACGAAAAGATCTGTAAAAAATACAAACACATGTAGGCTAAACAATACACTAGTTAATAACCAAGAGATCACTGAAGAAATCAAAGAGGAAATCAAAAAATACCTAGAAACAAATGACAATGGAGACATGATGACCTGAAGCCTATGGGATGCAGAAAAAGCAGCTCTAAGAGGGAAGTTTATAGCAATACAATCCTACCTTAAGAAACAGGAAACATCTCAAATAAACAACCTAACCTTGCACCTACAGCAATTAAAGAAATAAGAACAAAATAACTCCAAAGTTAGCAGAAGGAAAGAAATCATAAAGATCAGATCAGAAATAAATGAAAAAGAAATGAAAGAAATGATAGCAAAGATCAATAAAACTAAAACTGGTTCTTTGAGAAGATAAACAAAATTGATAAACCATTAGCCAGACTCATCAAGAAAAAAGGGAGAAGACTCAAATCAATAGAATTAGAAATGAAAAAGGAGAAGTAACAAGTGACACTGCAGAAATACAAAGGATAGTGAGCGATTACTACAAGCAACTCTATGCCAATAAAATGGACAACCTGGAAGAAATGGACAAATTCTTAGAAATGCACAACTGCCGAGACTGAACCAGGAAGAAATAGAACATATGAACAGACCAATCACAAGCACTGAAATTGAAACTGTGATTAAAAATCTTCCAACAAACAAAAGCCCAGGACCAGATGGCTTCACAGGAGAATTCTATCAAACATTTAGAGAAGAGCTAACACCTATCCTTCTCAAACTCTTCCAAAATATAGCAGAGGGAGGAACACTCCCTCACTCATTCTACGAGGCCACCATCACCCTGATACCAAAACCAGACAAGGATGTCACAAAGAAAGAAAACTACAGGCCAATATCACTAATGAACATAGATGCAAAAATCCTCAAGAAAATACTAGCAAACAGAATCCAACAGCACATTAAAAGGATCATACACCATGATGAAGAGGGGTTTATTCCAGGAATGCAAGGATTCTTCAATAGAACTAGAACCAAAAATTTCACAATTTGTGTGGAAACACAAAAGACCCCGAATAGCCAAAGCAATCTTGAGAACGAAAAATGGAGCTGGAGGAATCAGGCTCCCTGACTTCAGACTATATTAGAAAGCTACAGTAATCAAGACAGTATGGTACTGGCACAAAAACAGAAATATAGATCAATGGAACAGGATAGAAAGCCCAGAGATAAACCCATGCACATATGGTCACCTTAACTTTGATAAAGGAGGCAAGAATATACAGTGGAGAAAAGACAGCCTCTTCAATAAGTGGTGCTGGGAAAACTGGACAGCTACATGTAAAAGTATGAAATTAGAACACTCCCTAACACCATACACAAAAATAAACTCAAAATGGATTAAACACTTAAATGTAAGGCCAGACACTATCAAACTCTTAGACGAAAACATAGGCAGAACACTCTATGACATAAATCACAGCAAGATCCTTTTTGACCCCCCTCCTAGAGAAATGGAAAAACAAAAATAAACAAATGGGACCTAATGAAACTTCAAAGCTTTTGCACAGCAAAGGAAACCATAAACAAGACCAAAAGACAACCCTCAGAATGGGAGAAAATATTTGCAAATGAAGCAACTGACAAAGGATTAATCTCCAAAATTTACAAGCAGCTCATGAAGCTCAGTAACAAAAAAACACACAACCCAATCCAAAAATGGGCAGAAGACCTAAATAGACATTTCTCCAAAGAAGGTATACAGATTGCCAACAAACACATGAAAGAATGCTCAACATCATTAATCATTAGAGAAATACAAATCAAAACTACAATGAGATATCATCTCATACCAGTCAGAATGGCCATTATCAAAAAATCTACAAACAATAAGTGCTAGAGAGGGTGTGGAGAAAAGGGAACACTCTTGCACTGTTGGTAGGAATGTAAATTGATACAGCCACTATGGAGAACAGTATGGACGTTCTTTAAAAAACTAAAAATAGAACTACCATACGACCCAGCAATCCCACTACTGGGCATATACCCTGAGAAAACCATAATTCAAAAAGAGTCATGTACCAAAATATTCATTGCAGCTCTATTTACAATAGCCAGGACATGGAAGCAACCTAAGTGTCCATCATCGGATGAATGGATAAAGAAGATGTGGCACATATATACAATGGAATATTACTCAGCCATAAAAAGAAACGAAATTGAGATATTTGTAGTGAGGTGGATGGACCTAGAGTCTGTCATACTGAGTGAAGTAAGTCAGAAAGAGAAAAACAAATACTGTATGCTAACACATATATATGGAATCTAAGAAAAAGAAAAAAAAGTCATGAAGAACCTAGGGGTAAGATGGGAATAAAGACACAGACCTACTAGAGAATGGACTTGAGGATATGGGGACGGGGAAGGGTAAGCTGTGACTGAGAGAGTGGTATGGACATATATACACTACGAAACATAAAATAGATATCTAGTGGGAAGCAGCCGCATAGCACAGGGAGATCAGCTCCGTGGTTTGTGACCACCTAGAGGGGTGGGACAGGGAGGGTGGGAGGGAGGGAGACGCAAGAGGGCAGGGATATGGGAAGTTAGGTATATGTATAACTGATCCACTTTGTTATAAAGCAGAAACTAACACACCATTGTAAAGCAATTATCCTCCAATAAGGATATTAAAAAAATAAGTAAATAAATAAATAGCAGAAACATAATCTCAGAATAATTGCTACTAGAAGCATAAAAAAAAAAAACCCATGGTGGCCATTTCTCTCATTGCACATGTGATGTTTGTGAGATAAAAATTCAGCGAGCTAACATTTATTGAGTAGTTACTATGTGGCAGGCACTCTGCCAAGCACTTCATCAATGTTAATGAATTTAATACCCACAACAACCCAATGAAGTAGGTATTTCATTATTACTCCCATTATAAAGTAGAGGAAACAGAGGCACAGAAAAATTAAGTCTTATGGCTAATAAATGGCAGTCTAGCTCTAAAATTGGATTTGTAATTGCTATATATGATGCAGTCACTCTTATCATTCTTCATACTTCTACATCCATATAGAGACCAATATTTTAAAAATATATACAAGAAAGTCCATGGAACTCATGATGCAAATGGCACTGTGAAACGCACAGCCCCTACAAGTAAAGGAATACAGACAATGCGGGGGAACACAAGAGCTTTGATTTCAGCATGCACTTGCAAGTCTAGGTTTTCCTCTACTTTATGAGTTCTGAGTACAAGAAAGTAAGGGAAGTTCTCTCTGGCCCAGCAAAGCCCCACTAGATGAAGACCAGCTCAACAGTGGAGCCAAGGCTGAGAACTGTGAACAGCCACCTGCCCTCCTACTTAGATTTCAACCAACAGTGGACGACAAATAGACTCAGAGGAAAATCCACACACTTTATTTGTTTGGCAAATGGTCAGTCTGGGCTGATTTGGCCTTCTTGGAGTCTAAGTAAAAAGAAAAATTATATATCCAGACAATTGAAAGTACCAAAGATTAAAAGAAATGGACAGTATCCTAGAGACTAAGAGAAAAAGAAAATGTGAAAATAATTTACTGTAAGAACAATAAGAAATTTGTAGAAAACCCTTCAATATTTTCAGTAGAATTGGAAAAGTCATGGTGTTTGTGATACAGCAGCAGAAATATGGAATAGATTGACACGAAAATTGAACTGAACACTATAAAAAAAGAAATGTAAGAAAACTAAGTTTTCAATGGCAAAATAAAATCTAATTTAGAAACAGTGAATAGCAGATCTGACACTAAAAAATAAAGTTGGTAATGTGGAGGACAAACCAGAAAATTAGTTCTTAATGCAAAGAAAAAAGACAAAGATAAAAATAATGAGAGTTAATATAATGCACAGGGCAGAACACAACTAGAATTTAGGAATACAACTACTTCAGAAGAACAAGAGAAAACAACCAGGCCCAAAGAAATAAGCAAAGATAAAATTAAGGAAAAGTTTTCAGGACTAAGTTTTCATGCTAAAAGGGCTAATCCAGGCAAAAATTAAAGAGTGATAGAGTATCAGAGAAAGAAAAAAGATGAGCGAGATGGATAATGAGACAGAGAGAGACTAAGAGAAAATGAGATCCAGAGAAAGGGAAAGGGACAGAAAAGAACAGAGAGAAAAAGTAGAATTACAATCAATCAATTAATCCTTCAAGCATCAAGCATCCCTGCAGAAGAAAGAGGTTAGTCTCTGTGCATATACACTCTCATCCTTATCTCTTCAGTGTAGACGGACTGACTTCCAACTTCCAACTCCTGGGATTCTTTTCATCAGGGCTTTCTCTGATGCCATCCCCACCCGGCCCTGCTGATGTCTGCAAATGCTGGGGGATCACTAACCCCCAGGAGCTGTGTTCAACCAGTGAGAGGCATGATTTGGTGACTAAACACCGTGGCTTCCCTCTCTGAGATGGAACTTTGGGAAATGTGTTTTTCACTTTTGACTTCCAGAATTAATCAGGCATGATTAAGATGTATACAATGGTATCTGGCTTGATAACAGGCTCTTTATAATGCACCCTTTATTGTCTGCCTTCTTTCCCTGTCTTATCTCCCTACTCTCTGCCTACCTTCTCTTCCCAAAGAAACTACTGGTACTTGAATCCTTGCCTCAGGGTTTAATCCTGGGAAAACTCAAAATAAGACATCCTCAGTGGAGAACTAAAATTAGGCCAGATTGCTCTCAAAGGCTGAATGTCAGAAAACCATGCTGCAGGGTTTATCCAGGTCTGAAAAGAATGATCTCCGGCTCATTAATTTAATGTTTGGCCAAGTTGCTGTTCATATGGGACAATTATAGACTTTCTCAACTAGGCAAGAGCTCAGAAGATTCTCTTCTTTAAAGCATCACTTGAAGACTACCTCCAGCCTTTAAAGAGATGAATCAAAGCAACTCAAGAATAAAGAGTTTGTGATATTCAGTGATTCCTAATCCTAACCAAGCATCTTTCTCACAGATCACATTTTTGTCTCTACTCTCTTATCTGGGAGGTTTTTTTTATTATTATTGTTATTAGTTTTCTCATGTTTCATATTTTTGAATTTCTTATTCAAAGAATGATTTCCATAATAGAATTCCTAATTTGAGCATTTTTGATAGTAATAAAAATAGCTAACATATATCAAATGCTCACTAGGAATTATGCATTGTGCCATATCTCATTTAATTCTCATAATAATCTAATGAGGTTGTACTATTATTATCCTGAAAGAGGGTACTGAGTCACAGAGAGGTTAACTTCCCTAAGATGACGTAGCTTGTAAGTGGCTGATTGGATTCAGAAACTGCAGCCTGAAACCAGCGTGCTTTCTCTTAATCACTTTCCTTGCCCTTTATAATCCTTTAACGGAATCCCCAAATATAAGCCTCAATTTACTCTCTCTTATCCTATCATGGACCATTAAGAATGAGGACTGTAGTGGGGAATCAGAAAATGTTGCCAGATGTTTTCCCCCTCATCTTATCTTTCATTTAAATAGTTCCAATACAATATAGGGGATATTTGTGTTGACTACAAAGATGATGCTATGTTAGGTTATAAACGATTTTCAAGAGCAACATCAAAACAGCCACCACTCTGATGAGTGGCTCTCATTCTGGAACAGCGCTGTCAGGTAGAACCTTCTGTGATGATAAAGATGTCCAACATAGCATCTAATAGCTACATGTGGCTATTGAGTGCTTGAAATGTGGCTAGTGAGACTGCAGAAATGAATTTTTAATTTTACATAATTTTAATTGAAGATGAGAATTTAAATTTAAGTAGCCACGTGTGCTAATGACTGCTGCATTGCATCATGTAGCCCTAGGGTCCTTAGACCCAGGAAGACTTCCAGGCTCCTGTCTCCACCATCCTTAATTTGCATAAGCAGCAACTAGAGAAATTCTGCCATTAACAAAAATTGGGGCAGGAAAGTGGTTCCATCAATCCCCAAACAGAAGATGGACCACACCCCTCCAGAGTGTCTTTAGCTCTTAATGGGGGACACATGAGCACTCCTGTCTTACCAGTTTTGGTGACTTAATTCCCAAGATGCTGCTGATGCTGCTTGTTATCTCCCTGGAAACCACATTCTTTACTCTAGAGCTTGCCAGGGTGCTTCAGAGATTCTGCAAACATTTAATTTGAGTTGCATTTTTAAAATATGTTTAACCACTCAAACAGTAATTTATTTATTTATTTATTTTTAACATCTTTATTGGAGTATAATTGCTTTACAATGGTGTGTTAGTTTCTGCTGTATAACAAAGTGA
This sequence comes from Mesoplodon bidens, assembly GCF_964165515.1. Taxonomy (NCBI): domain Eukaryota; kingdom Metazoa; phylum Chordata; class Mammalia; order Artiodactyla; family Ziphiidae; genus Mesoplodon; species Mesoplodon bidens. The sequence goes on from NC_138169.1 coordinate 71,976,344, forward strand.
ATCAGCTATATGTATACATATAATTTAAAACACTCAAGTGTTATGAACACATTTGAGACCACAGACTAACCTGGTACTATAAGGTTAGCTTGTTTTATGCCAATTTGAGAATCCTGTTTCTGGGGCCATCTCCTAGGAAGTAAAGAATGTTCTGAGGTTACAAAGTGAATTTAATAAAAAAAGAAAAATCTTACCATATCTCTCTACTTAAACGTCTGAATCAAAATTGTCTCCATACTCTATAATGCAAAAAAAAAAAATCATAAATAAAGAGGGTAGAATTGGGAAATTAGGCTGTTATAACATGGCAAGAGTCATCCCTAATTCCCAGTTTCAACCTTTTGTGTTCAACCAGTCTCTGAATTCTCTTTGAGTGCCTTTAAAATAAATCAAGCTTAAAATTATAGTTGCATAAATTTGTAAATTATAGATTCAAGGTACTCAATTCCTTTTGCTGCTTAATTTTTTTAAAAGTTTGACAATCACTGAGTATAAAATGGTGGAGTGTCCAGCAAGGTGTAAGGGGACATCCTCACGCTAGTATGGAAGTACTCATTCCACTCACCCATCTTGAGTTGGGTCTGTGCTATGTGGAGTGGGTTAGAGAGAGAAGTGACAAAATATTAGATTTCAACATCACCAGGAGAGGCCAAGTGACACCAATTAGCATCACCTTGTCAGTGTGCTTCAAACCAAGCACAGAGGACCCTATTTGACCTCACAGAGTCTTCCTGTGTGTGGTCATTCAGCATCTGAGGAAGGAACTTTGATCCCAGATATCTGTGAGCAGTCACTAAGGCTTTAACCATGCCCTCTTTTCTCACATTCAGCTTATTCTTCTTTCTGTACCTTTAGAACAAATTTTCCTCTGGGGACCGTACACAATTTCGGTGGCTGCCTGCCTTTTAAAATTGATGGATGACTGTGACAACTGCTGTTGCATTTTTAAATGTACACAAAAAGTGAGACCAACGACATGAAGGCTGCAGTTGGGTTTCAATATTTTAAGGAACACACATTCCAACTGGGACTTCATTTGCTGAATGTCTGTGAAAATCAAAAACGGAGGGGAAAATGCCTCTGCTAAAGAACTTGAGAGGAAGCATCCAGAATGATGCAAAAGGGACCCCCAAGAGGGAAATGTACTACACTACGGTTCATCAGGGTGAGGGAACTCTCCCACAGGCTGATTTCTTCTGCTTATTTGATCATCGTCCACACTTGCTTATTGTAAGATAATTTCTCTAAGTACCTTTTCTCCTGCAACACCCTGGAAAAAAAAAAAGAAAAAGGGAAAAAAAAGGCTGTTTTATTTTACAGCTAATTTGCTTGTAAGCACATAACCCAGCTGCTCACAATGAAGTAAAAGAGGAAATGAGAACAGAGGGAACCTTCTAATGAAGGTGGATGAGGGAGCGGTAGGAGGTGGAAGGATGGGAGAGATGCTATTTGTATGATTAAAGACAAGCAAAAACCAGTGGCAAACAGATATGTTCATCTTGAGCCTAGGAAAAGAGAAATAAGAGAGAAAAACTTATGGAAGAGCAAATATTTGTTCAAGCGGGTATTTTAACTGGCCCAAAGAAATCTCTCCCACCTTCCCATTATACAAAGTTATATTTTGGATTTTGCTCTTGAACGTGTGTTATCATTGACCCATTATTTGTAGACAAGGGATAATTCTAAAAACAGATGTTGAAATATTTGCAGTTCTGTAAAAAACTGTTCAGAGAGGTGAGTTTAGTTGGTTAAATGGGAAAAGGTTTAGGTGAAATGATTTGGGGGCCATTGAGAAAATGACATCCTAAACTTCTGAGACTGCATGCCTCATTCTTCCTAAATATTTCCTTGTAAAAACAGGAAAGATCACGTTCTTTATTGCATGCTCTTCTTTCTGCCAATTCAGCGCACACACGTGCGCACACACACACACACACACACCCCCTTAACAAGACCTGCTCTAATTCTTTCCCCTGGGGACCACATCAGAATGGGGTACATTTTATACTTCTGTGCTTTTTCAAACTGCAGAATGCGATATTCATAAGAAAATGAAGAATTTCCTGAAGTTGCAGCTCATAACATAACCCGTGATGGGGGGCGGTGCGGGGGGGACGGGCAGGGAGGACAGCTTATGAGCTAGAAGAGAAAATAAATAGGTTTTAATATTCAGCTTAAATAAATGTACTGAATTGGTCTCTATAATAGGGCCAAAATAATTAATTTGAGCCTGGCCTTCTCATTTGTCAGTGAGTGCAGGTTGCTGTGCTCTAAAGCTTCCGTGAAACAATAAAAGAATCAGCCCATCATCCCTTTTAAGCTCAGGGCTCCTCTGTGTGTTCCCTGGTGGAAGCGGAAGGCTAATTTCCTCTGGCCCGGCTGGGGGCTCTGTTGGGGCCAGCCTCGGAATCCTCACTGTGAGAATTGTTTCTGCATCAAGGGAGCTCCTTATCCCACCTCACACCCTGTAGCATTTTTTTGCCTGCTGATCTTCAGAGGAAACCAACATTTTTAGTTGCTATTTGATAACAATGATTGGGTATTCCAAGTTCCTCAGTTTAATCCCACTTAGTAAACCGGAATAATTCCTTGATTCTCATGGTGACAAGGATTAAGGACCACCATAGTGGACAGAGAACTCTCCTTGGCACAGTGAGATAAGAAGTCCTAAAAATTCTGAAAATAAAAAAATAAATAATAAAATGTACTGCAAAAAACTAGTGAAGCTTTGGGCATCTTAAACATCCAAATCTGCTCATTTACAAATTGGCAAACAAAGACATACCTAGATCCAGGTTCAGAAATGATGAAACAATGACAATAATTTTTAAAATGCCAGAAAGGTACTTCTCTTAAATTTGGAAAACTTTATGCTTTAAGAATAGAAAAATTTTTTTGGAAAGTCATTGATAAGGAAGAGAGAAAGAGTGAAACTTGTTTTGGAACATAACAAAATGTTGATAGGTAGGGTCAAGAAGAAAATTAATTATTCTGTTTTTTAAAGTTTGCTGTCTACTTTTTCTCAGCACTTGGGCACCTGAAACTTTCTCAGTGTGATAGCCTAAATGGTTATGGACCCATTCTGTATAGCCTGTGTATAAGAACTGGGAGAGTGCTAAAATATAGGAAGGAATGGGACAGTAGAGTACTATACAACCATGAAAAGGAAGGGGGGAATATCTCTACATAATACTCAGGAGTAATCTCCAGGATATATTTTGTTGAGAAAAAAAGTAAGATGGAGAAATTGAGTATAATTTGCTGCTGTGATTTTAAGAAACAGGAGGAAGAAATGTATCTATAATAAATTAAGCATATTTATGAGTGTTCACATATGTGTAAACAAGTAATTCTCAATCAGATGGGATTTTGCTCCACAAGGTGTATTTAACAATATCTACAGATTTTTTAATTGTCACAACCAAGGGGATGCTACTGGCATAGGGGTTAGAGTCCAGGGATGCTGCTAAACATCCTAATACATAGGTTGGCCACCACAACAAAAGATTATCCAGCCCAAAATATCAATCACATCTAGGTTCAGAAACCCTGATGTAAATATACATATATGCATCTGTGTGTATGAATCTTCTATTTGAAAAATGGAAAGACAAACCATGAAAATACAGAAAATGGGTTTCCTTTAGTAGACAGAGGGAATAGTGTGGAGGGAAAAGAAACAGAAGCAGGACATATGATTATACCTTCTTTTGAAGATTTAATTTAAACCATGTAAATATTGTACATAATTACCAAGGAAATTAATATACAGGAAGAAAACCCTAAAAATTATAAGTAAAATTAAACACAGGAATATGTGTTTTGATCAGGCAGCATAACCACACAGAGAGCTAGCAGTCAGTGATTTTAAAACACAGACACTGACTCTACAGCCTAACGGGAAACACCCTAAGGACAAAAGGGCTGCAAAAATAACCTTAGACTCTCTACAGTTATATTTTTGATGGTCGTCTTCGTATTTTACTCTAAAACTATTTTGTGTATGTTATAGGAAAAAACAAATGAGTAATTATCACTAGTTGTCATTGAGAATCAGGATTGGGGCATGAGAGAAAGAGATACAGATATAATACAGTAGAAAGTAAATAAAAATGCCTTTGGTCCTGAATTTGAATCAGAAAAATCAGTATAGAATCATGATAAACCAAAAAATTTACCTTCTAGTTCTGTTTATTGAAAAAGCCTAGAAACAATAACCAACATGGCAACAAGGAGCACGCTTAGCACCCAGATTATGGTCACTAAGTACAATTTTCTGGGAGAGGTAGTTGAGTTCAGGTATGAAGGGAAAAAAGTGTACAAAAGAAGGCTGGAACATTCTGTCATAACAGAAAGCAAGGGAGCTATGAAATCTACTAGTATTGGGTTAAAATATCTCAAATGCCAATTTGAAGAGACTCTCACTAGCCAAACACAGCACAACTAGAAAATAAATAATAATTACAATGAATTGAAATATATCAAAAATGTTTAAACCCATGAATTCATTTTTTTAAATTAGTAACTTTGTAGAATACTAAAGAGCCAAATAATTATTCTGAGACTAAAAAATAGAAAAAAATCAAGCATTTATACTGATTCTCCTATATAAACTCTATATCTGAATAACCAAATAGTTAATGATTGCAGACTCATTTTGTAGATATACTTTAGATAATTAATTAACAAAACAAGATAAAGTTAGGATATCGCTATCCCTAGTGAATTAATAGATCTAAACAATGGTTATTAATGGCTATTCACATAACAAAATCTTAGACATTCTATGACTACCGATGGAAGAAATTCCACTGCTTATGAAGTATTCTTTCCAAATAATCAAACCTGAATCCAATGAAGCCTCTAGATTCAGAGGCTAGTTCCAGAAAATGCAGAATACAATGCAAAGGCACCATAAGAATATGATCAGCAAAATCCAGATTGTGGAAAATCCTTCAACAAATAAATTGCAAGGGGAAAAAATGATATGGAGGAAGAACATAATGTATTATCAAAAGTTAAAAGACATCAACTAATCAATTAATTAGTTGGACCCTGATACTAACCAAAAAAATGTAAAAAATATAAAAGACTATAGACAATTGGAGAAATTCGATCTCTGACATATATGTGATGATAATAAAGAGATTTTTAATATTTTAGATTAATAATGGTTTTATTTTTTTTTGTTTGTTCTAAGGAAGAACCTTTGTATTCTATTACAAGTAAATCACTAAAGGGAGGTTGCCTATACTCTTTTTTTTAATTTTAGAATTTTATTTTTTTTTATACAGCAGGTCCTTATTAGTTATCAATTTTATACACATCAGTGTATACATGCCAATCCCAATCGCCCAATTCAGCACACCACCACCCACCCCCCGCCACTTCCCCCCTTGGTGTCCATACGTTTGTTCTCTACATCTGTGTCGCTATTTCTGCCCTGCAAACCTGTTATTGTAGAGTCACATACTAAAATGTTTATAGATGGGGCTTCCCTGGTGGCGCAGTGGTTGAGAGTCCGCCTGCCGATGCAGGGGACATGGGTTCGTGCCCCGGTCTTGGAAGATCCCACATGCCGTGGAGCGGCTGGGCCCATGAGCCATGGCCACTGAGCCTGCGCATCCGGAGCCTGTGCTCCACAATGGGAGAGGCCACAACAGTGAGAGGCCCGCGTACCGCAAAAATAAAATAAAATAAAATAAAGTTTATAGATGGAAGGATATGATGTTAGGGATCTGCTCAAAAATAATCCCTTCAGGGAGAGGGTGAGTATAGTTGAGACAAGATTGACAGAGTTGATAATCACTGAACATGAGTGACGGGCATATGGGAGTTCATTATACTCGTCTATTTTCATACAAAATTTCAAATTTTCTGTGATGAAATGTTTTCTAAAACAAAAATGAATAAAAATAAAAGAAGAAATGATGTCCCTTAATTTCCTGCCATAGTAGAAGCCTTTACAGCAATCATTCTGGTGAAGATGTAATTGCAGGAAGCATAATTTGAGAAGCGTTCTGTAAGAGTCTTAGGGGTGTTATCTAAAAAGCTAGATCCCTCCCTATTCTACACATCACATCCTTATTCATCGTAGTCCTGTAAAGGAATTTTTCTTCCTTCCCCCAACAGGTAAATGCCCATTAGCCCTGGATTGCATCATTCTGAAGGATGCTACAAAGAAGGTGATAGTAACTACCACTGACTAACTGCCTTCTCTGTCCAGATAAAACATAGGTGCTGTAATCTTCACAACAGGAAGACATTAGTATCCCCACTTCACAGAAGAGGAAAGAGAGGCTTAGACTGATGACGTTGCTTGCTCGTGGCCACGAAGCTAACAAGCATTTCCCTTAGGATTTCCATGCAGAAATTTCAGACTCTCCTGCACCTAACAAATCCACACCTGATTGTGCTGCTTAGGCTACATTTCCTCCACTCTCAAGCCCACCAAAACTATTTTATAACTTTAGTGTACACTAGAATCACCTAGGAAATTTGTTGAAAAGGCAGATTGCTAGGCACACCCCAAGAGATTCTGATGGCATACATCTAGGACAAGGGCCCAGGAATATGCACTAAGAAAAAATTCTAATATAGATGTGTTTGAGAAACACTTCCCAAATCCATCACAATATTAAACTTCAAATGTGTTATAACATGATTCTCAATGCTTTGCTTCCTGGCAATACATCCCCTTAAATGAATAAGCAGTTATTTAACTATTTCAGGAAGTCTCTTTGCTCCTGTTTTCCCTTCATTCAGAATAATATAATAAAAATAGTCAAAATTGTAATAATAAGTGCATTCAAACCAATGTTCTGAGGAGTAAAAAGGCCATGCCAATAGTTACATGCCCTCAATGAGTTGAATTTAAAATTACAGATGGTCCAGCCTAATCCTTTCAGGTCAGCTCAGTTTGTATCATAAATGAACTCTACCCAAGTGCCAAGGGCTGTGATACAGCAGGCGCTACAAGGATGAAGGGGACACAGGCTTTCCTCTGAAAACTTTTAGAAGCAGAGCTGAAAGCCAATTGATATGTAAACAAATAAAACAATATAGCAGAGAATATCCAAAAACAGTAGAATGCTGTGGGGGCAGAGAGGCTCATTTGCCCTGGGTAATAACAAGGAAAGCTTCTTAATGATCCCAAATGACCTAAGTAGAGCTTTGAAGTCAGCTACGAAGAGGAGAGAGGAATTTCTGTATGGAACACATAAGGAAGCAAAGCCCCGGAGAACCCATGGTCAACCAGCTATCCTGTTTGGGACAGCTTTCAGGGAGAGTTAACTCATTTTTTTAGAGCTGTACAACACCCCAGGCCTAGAGGAATTAAATAGTTTCCTTGTGATCCTTCAATACTTCTGCAGCCTCACCAGGGATGCCAGCTTAGTGTTCACAACTCTCCTCACCATCCAAGTCATTTTTGCTCAGGATTTATCAGCTACAAAAATGGGTTTAACCTTTTGAGCTTCATTGGGCACCTCGTGTTTCTCCATCCTCAAATGTTGTCTCCCACCCCATCTGGCTGTGACAAGACTCCTTCAAGGACCAGACATCTCTAAAATTAGGCGTCGAGGGAGATTTACACTGATTCTCTTGATTCAGTCCAGATTTGTCAACTTCCCTGGAAGCGAGAAGACAGTTCTGTAAATTACTGCAGCCTTTAACTGACCATCTATTTTTAAAGTGCGGTCTATATCAAATGCAAGTAAATCCGAATTGTTGCCTCAATAATTCTGCCTCCTTTCTTTTCCTGTTCACTTATATCGCCAAGTGTACTCAGCTTGCAGTACATTTAAAGCTCAGTGCATCTTTTTTTTTTTTTTTCAGCCTCTGGAGGATTGCGAAGAGTGGTGGCACTTTTCATTTCAGGATGTGTGGAAACAAAACCTCAGCACATCAGTTTTTAATATGCACCCTGGTTAAGCGTGCCACACTGATCCTGTCTCTAGAAAACTGCGCTCCTTGATGGAGGCACCCAAGGAATTGAGCACAGGTGAAGTTCTAGGACCCAAGAGCTAAAACAGATCTTAACATCCCCATCAGTTTCAGTGATTCTGACTCAAACATGCCCTAGTGAGTCCTCTGATACCCAACTATGTTACGGTAACTGGACCCCATGCCTCCCTAAACTAAACCAACCTCCATTTCCCACCTTACTGGTGTTCTCTGCATAAGTGGAAGTAGAGCCATGCTGAAGGAAGGGTCCCAAAAGCCCTGTCCCCCTCCTCCCTGGCCATCATCCCAAATGTCCCAGAATAATCAAGGTTGTGTCCCAAGGAGAGAGGATACATAACGAGGGGTCTGAGTCCAGTTTTCGTTTGAGTGCTGGAGGCCCTCAAGCCTCACTCCTGCCTCTTCCAGGGGTGCCCACATCTGGACAAGCTGATCAGAAAGTCTGAGCACTGGCAGGAGATACAAACCCTCCAGCCTCCGTGCCTGGGAGCTCTCACCCCAGCCCCACCCCTTCCCAATGGGAAGTAATTTGGGGTCTGCTGGGGTGCCCTACCCTGCTCTCCCCCAGAGACTTATTGTGGGAGTCCTAAACCTTTTCATACACTCTTGGTGTGCATGGCACCCACTTGCACATAGGGCAGATCAAGTTCTCCCCAACATCACCTGCTGGGAGAGAGCCCATGTCACCTCCCCTCTACCAAAGCTCAGAGCGCCTTAGCCTTTACATCTCCTCTCAGGTGGAGGGCATCTGCTCACATCCATTAATGTATTTATCACCTGCAGCAGAAGTGTACATTCCTGTAGGCTTCCCAGCTCATCTCATCCTCTCAATAACTAGTCACAGGTTGTCCTTCTCTTATGCCTGAAGAATGGGATGGAGGTGCCTCCTGCATGGGAAGGGACAATTAAGGCAAAACACATGCTAACAAATAGAACCACTGAGTCACTCACAGTAGAGAAAAGTGCTAGATCAGGATTCCTGCCTTACATTCTATCACAATGTTCTAAAGTTTCTCGAAGCATTTCTGTATTTATTGTCTCAAAATCTACGTTGAATAGGTAGGACTGGCATAGCAGAGTTGGTTGTCTACCCGTCATCCTTATTCCTTGTTAACTGACCATGGTTTTGTTCAGATACCCACTCTTAGGAAAAATGATCCTATTCCCATCTCAGGTGTAAATCGAAGCCAGAGGTTGGCAAAAGATAGCCCAGGACCAAGTCGGCCCTGCCACTGTTTCTACATGGCCTGGAGCTAAGAATGTGTGATGGTTCATTTTATGTGTCAACTTGGCTGGGCCATGGTGCCCAGATATGTGGTCAAACATTGTTCTGGATGTTTCTCTGAGGGTGTTTGTAGATGAGATTTATATGTAAATTAGTGAACTTTGAGTAAAGTAGATTGCCCTCCACAATGTGGGTAAACTTCATCCAATCAGTTGAAGTCCTGACTTTCCTCAGACTATACAAAGGACATTTCACTTTGTCCAATGTCATATGAGCAACAGGGACAGTTACTGGATCCCTGAAGCCAAAGCTGTCACTGTTTGACCTCATTCCTCAGATGATTACTGCTGCCCTCTTACAGGTGTGTCTGTATAGACCTCTCCCTGCTGTTTTGGTGAGTCATTGTAACTACTCTCAGCCCTCAGTTTTCCATGTAGAGATCTCTGAGATTCCACACAGATTGATTCTCAGACGTTTTTCAATACCAGGAACTAATGGGGAACCAGCTAATACAGTCATGATTTTGTTTTATTTCCAACATCTCAGAATCCTGTAATTGTGATGTTTGAGCTGTGTTAGAATTAAGTCCTTTCTTTAAAATCATGGACACAGATGTAAAGAATCATAAAGTCTGGGATGGGAAGGGGCTTTGGTGGTCTTCTGACCTCAACCCCCTACTCTACATTAATCCTGTCCAATTATTCCATCTCTGCTTCAGCACATTCAGAGTTCATTGTTAGAAAGTTCTGCCTAATGTTGGGGAAAAAATCTTTCTTCCTGCCCCTTTTACCCCAGGTTGTAGTTCTGCCAGTGGGTGCCTCCCTAGAGAAGTACATTTCCTCTTTCACAAGACAATCCCTCAGATATTTCAAGACTGTGACCTTGTAACCCAGAATTTTCTCTTCCCCATGCTAAACATCCCCAGTTCCCTCAGCCTTAAGTCAAGGAGCATCGGCCCAAATCTGCTCACAGGTCTGGCCACTTTTCTCCAAAAGTGGGCCCCAGGAAATAAGAGCAATTTCACTGAACACTAATATTGCCCAGACTTCTCCCCAAACTCATGTGTTCTGTAAATTTCCACTGAATAGCATCGCTTTTTTATGGGCTTATTTCCTACAACTTTTGGAAAGATACAAATTTAATTGTGCCCTTATGATTCTATTTTTTTGGATATATACTTCCTAGAAAATCATTGCATCCCTGTGACCATCAGAGTGGGTTCATTCTGCCATGATCTTGGAGCCCAGTTTTCTCTCTAACATCATTAACAAAGGGCTGTTTGGATATGGGCCAATTTCGCCTACAATTGACACTCAGTGTCTGATTTCAGATGCATGCTAAGCACTGCCACATCTGTCTGAAAATAAGTAAATACTCCATTAATATGTGTGAACATCTTAGAAGTGAGTCTAAAATGTGCATGTGGCAAAGGGAGGTGCTTGGAAGGCTCCGAGGAGACGCTGATTTGAATCAACGCTGAGAATGAATGTTAATACTGATCGAGTCCTAAGAGAGTCCCTGGAACCAGAGAGTCACTGAAGGTACAGCCCTTTAGCGATGATCATGGGCCAATAATCAATCAATCAATAATCATTTTTGAGGGCCTACTATGCACTGTGCAAAACAGTAACTTGGAGTGAGTCAAAATATAATCAGATCTGATATGAGCTTAACCGGGAGTTTACCATCTAGCTGTGGAGCTAAGATGTGCCATTGGCATCATGCGACTGCACCTACTGAGTGCTAACACATGGAGAAGATAATTAGCCAAAAAAGTTTTGCCCAAGGGGAAGAAACCTAACACATGAGTCCTTCCTCTGGGCTCCCGTGCTGCAGACATCACTTCCTTGGCACTGTCCAGCAGCTCTCCCGTGGGTATCACTGGTCCATTCGGAGACAAGGAAGTGAGTAAATGCAAGATGGCACTACATCCTCTATATCAGGTCTTCCTAGAATGGGCAAGGAAAAGGCCCCCAAACAAGGCTGCAGGATTAAAAACTACTACCCTCTGAGTAGCTCCCAGAGCTAAAACAATGACACTGAACAGCAAACATCTGAGCAGAGAAGGCGAAGAAGGAACAGTGGGGAGCGGAAGGGGGAGGGGGGGGAGATGGCACCGGCTGGATGGCCCCGAGCCTGTTTTAGGAGGGGACAGTGTCACCTGGCTGAATGGGGAGGTCAGACAGGCCAGGTGGGGACTCTGCTCTCCCACTCCAAAAGTCACGACTGCCACTGGCTCTTGGCCTTCTGAGTTCCTGGAAGCAGAGCGAGAAGTGACCGGAAACTTCCTCTGGCCCAGCCCTTCATTTGGAGCTGAGAATCACGCACCCTGACCCTAGAAAGAATGTGCCAATATCACCTTGATGGTCCTCCTCCGGCTGGGATTAAGCACAGGCTTCCAATGCTTAGTCCCTTCTCTTCCCACTGAATCACACCTCCGCCAAACCAGGTTCCTCAGCATCCCCAACTTCTCAGGTCATTCTCTTCATTTTTCACATGAGGGAGGTGCTTGCGGCCCCCTATCTGAATGCTGAAACCAAGAGCACTTCATACAAAAGTCTGTTAGATTGTCATGACACAAAACAGGGTAAGGGAAATAAACCCTGCACATAAGTAGCTATAAATAAAAGCCCCAAACTAGTGAAAGTTTCTAGATCTCCTTTTTATTTAAATGTTCCTCATTTATATGCAACCAATTCACAAAAGCCCACACACCAATCTGTAACGCACCTGGTATTGTGAGAAATTGCCAGTTTGGTGGTGTCGTGCTTTTTTCTCCCACAATAAAAGCTGCACAATGTCACGTCTTCAGCGTACATCAGTCCCCTTTCCTCTTTCTTTAATGAATCCCCAAAGAGGTAGGTTAATAAAATACACCCAACACAATGGGTTCTGTTTATTTCCTCTCATTCTAGGAACACCCATCCAGGAACATTTTAGAGAGCAGGTATGTGTAATAGCTCTCTTTGGCGCGACGTTGTATCATACCAAAATCTGGTGTAGTTGGCTGGGGCTGCCGTAACAAAATACCACAGCCCAGGTGGCTTAAACAACAGACATTTATTGTCTCACATTTCTGGAGGCTTGAAGTTCAAGGGCAAGGTGTCAGCACGATTGCTTTCTTCTGAGGCCTCTTTCCTTGGCTTGCAGACAGCTGTCTTCTCCCTGTGTCTTCATACGTTGTCTTCCCTTTGTCTTCCCTCTCTGTGTATTTTATGTCCAAATTTCCCATCTTATAAGGACATCAGTCATATTGGATTAGGACCCTCTCTAATGATCTCATTTTAACTTAATTACCTCTTTAAAGACCCTGTCTCCAAGTACGGTCACATTCTGAGGTGCTGGGGCTTGGGACTTATGAACTCTGGGGGGACACAACTGAGTTCATAACACTCTGTTCCTCCCCCAAACCCCTGCAGTTTCATGTCTTCTTGCAGGCAAAATATACTCACTCCATCCCAACAGCCCCCAAATTCTTAACCTTTCTACCATCAACTCTAAGAGGTCTACCTCAAACAGCTTTAAGGGATGGAATTTGAAGAGGTAGACAGGGATCAAAATAATGTGTCATTCTCACCAAAAACTGGAGTCTAGTCCTGGTGTCTAGCACTACAGAGAGAGGCTTTGGCTAACTGGGCTACATCAGTCGGGTGAGTTGTGAAACTCAGAACTCAGTTGCGCGAAAGGGATCTGTTTCTCCTGAGGCCACTGCACAAAACTTTCCGGATGAATTGGGTAAGCATCTATGGCAAAGGAGAATGCACTTCCTATCGCCTCTTGTTCAAAAGGAGCTGATCTCCTCTCTTCTAAGGAAGGTATACAGGGAGCTGATTCAGCTTACTGAGAGTAAAAATAGCTAAGTGGACAGCTTGAGTGAAACTTAGCAGCTTACCTGTTCTTCCTATTATCAAGAGCACAAAGAAAGTGTATCAAGAACCGCAAAGTTAGAAGCCATTGGAAAACCAAGGCTCTGTGGAAAAACCGTCTCTCTGAAATTGAGAAGTGGTAGGGAGCTCGCTCGGTTTGAAAATAAGCAGCTGCTTTGCATGCTTCTCCTTGAACAGCTGCCAGGGGAACGGCAGTCCACAGGAAACCTCGATGGTACCAGTACCACGTTGGGGAATGTTCCCTGGAATACTTGCCATCAGCGGGATTCCAGCAGATCACATCAGCAGGGGGAGAGGCTTGGGCTTCCCATCATCATTTGCCAGCCATCCAAAGTTCAGCTTTTGTTTCTGGCTAGCCCAAGGGGCATTGGAAGGTCAAGTTCATTTTCAGTGGTGCAAGGCTGGGAACCTTTTCAGTAAGGAGCCGCATTTATGTTTGATTCACACACCTACTTGGATGCCTATGATTTCTGAATCATAACATTTTGAGCGTACAACTGGACCCTTGAGCTGGACTCACCACCAGCAAATAGAACTTCCCAGAGCAAGTCAAGAGAGAGATGTAGATGGTCTTAGGAAGTTCTCCTGCTAGCCCTGAATGACATTCTGGTGCTTAAAGAAATCACAATCTACACTCAATTCTACAAAGGCTTAGAAGAATCAAGTTAGAGATTTGATAAGGGACGGGGGAGTGTGGCTTTAGGGCTTAAGAAAAAAATATATATATGTAAAATATATTATACTTAAAATATATATTACATATAATCATACATGCACATACATGCATACACAAACATATACATATACACGTACATATACCTATATTCATTTTTTAAGAGAGAACAAGTGGCAGCTTGAGAATAGCAAACATGCCCCAGTTTGCCCATCCTTAAACTTTATAAGATGAATCTGTCATGTTGACAAATAGCCCCTGAGTGGGGCAAGCACAGACAGTGTTTCTTCCTGATCCTCCCATATGCAAATTGTGGAATGCAGGAGGCCTATACTGGGCACACCAGTGGACTAAAAATACCTGCCCACCCCACCTCTATGGGGATCTGCTTCCCGGGTGACTGGGGTCCTACGTCCTGGGCCCTGCCCAGGGGAGGGGCAGGAGACTCCATGCGCACCAGAGCTAATTACCAGAGGACCTGGCCAAGCAGCTGCTGGGCCCCGGCTCTTGGTTTGTGAGAACCTTGCAAGGCAGTGGTTCTAACTTCAGATCTCCACTCCAAACTTTGATCTTCCAGCACTGCTTGGCTTTAGGCAAAACATAAACTTGAGAGCTGCAACATGTTTTTCAAATTTTATTCCCCTGGTAGTTTTAGAATAAGGACAGGAATTATTTTCAAATGAGAATCTTTGACTGCATAACACAGGCTTCCAAAATTAAGCAGAAACACATGGTGGCTCTTATTATTAAATTTCCCTTGGAAAACAATGCTTTAAATTATGGGGGTGAGGGGAGAAGTTTGATAAAACTTTGAAATGTGAAGCTTAAAGTTTAAAATTAAAAAAAAAAGCTCTAGTGTTTATTTTCTTTTAAAGATTATTGTGGAGTTTTTCTAGCACTGCCATTATTATTCTGTATCTACTGATGTTTAAAAAATTCAATGCTTGGGGTTTAAAATATAAATGACAGCTTTTAAAGCTGAAAATCAGGTGTTAAAGGGTCTCCTGAAGTACAGAGAGAAATTTGGGCTGCCCGATTAGAGCATCTCCCCAGAAAGCATGCTTTTAGGAAAATAACGAAGGTAGAGTTTAACTCTATCCTGATCTATACCTGATCCTGAATAGTGTTTTGCAAGAAACAGAATCCTTCTGGCAAGGTGTGCCGTGCATTGCAAGCCTGCTTTTCACTAAAGGCATCAGGTCAGCCACAGCTAGGGCCATTGGCATCCTCTATCATCAGAATAGATCAATGCACCGCTTTCCTCTTCTCCCCAAGCCATTCCCCGGAAGGGATTTGGGAAGACGATGTTCTCAGAGGCTGTACTATCTCAGACCTCTCAGGCAATATTTACTTCTCCCTTCCCTTCCAGGACAAACTCAGCTACTACCTTCTTGATGAAGCCTTTCTGATGACCTCACTTAAGTTTCCCCACACCCCCGTTAGTTAGCCCACATCCTTATGGTTGTATCACTCACTTGGAACTTATGATTTCCTGCTGGATGTGGTTAGTGATCTCAGAGCTGTGGCTCTTCCCTTCCCAGCTACCTTATAAGCCCTGCCATGGTGAGAACCTGCTCTTTTCACCTTTGGCATCCGCCATGGGGCCTAGCTCAGTGCCCTGAGCCCGTGCCTGGGTTCCTGCACCGGGAACAGCAGGGGACAGTCTCAGTGCTCTGGTAATGACAAGAACTTATCTTCTAGCATCACCCAGAGGACACCCTGGGCAACAAACTCGGAGGGAAAAAACCCAAACTCCTTCCACTCCCTTCCCACAGCTGCCCCAAGAGAGAGTCGGGTGGTGCCATCTGATGGAGGCTGGGCAGCCAGCTGGGCTCTCTGGTGAGATGGCAAATACCCCCGTGACCACTCAGCTGACCAGAGAAATGGAAGAGGAGATGAAGCAGCAGTGGTCCCCACTCTGATTCTGCAAATGTCTATTGTTTTTAACTTTTGTCAATTCTCATAACCCCGCTCCAGCTCAGAGACCTAGCTTATCTTTAAGTTTCTCTGATTAAAGGCATGATTTCTGCACAGGGTACTGTTGGTCATAAGGCTATCCACCCCTCCCCCAACACACACGCACACACAGCAGCTTCCCATGCCATCTTTGCAGCATTTTGGAAACAGTATTAATACCAGTTGTAGGAAAACAAGAACATCATTCACACAACTTTGTTTATGTAACTGAACTCCAGTTTGGAATGATTTCCTTTTCAGTTATAAGAAACTTCCCTTCCTTTTTCAAATAGCCAAGCTAATAAGCTCATTCAACATTTTGGATAAGGATTTCATTGCCTGGATCATGAGAAGACACCACGGGGGCGGAAAGAGAACTTTGCCTAGGTGTCATTAGTGATTTAAGGCCTGGTCACTCAAAGTGTGGTGTCAGAACTGCATCATTGCCTGGGGGTTGGTTAGAAAAGTAGCATCTCAGTTTGTACTCCAGACCCTCTGAATCAGAATCTCCATTTTTAACAGGATTCCCAGTGATTCATGCACATGTTAATTTTGATTATAAGCATCCTCTAAATGCTCTCTCCCAGCTGAAAAGCATTCTCCCACCAGTCTGTCACTTCTGCCTAAAATGGTCATTGTAGAGATTTACAAGATGGGGGTTAGCCATTCTTTTTTTTTCACCTTTAAATGGCAAATTCATCCAAACAATTTATCAAGGCAAATCAATTACTAAGACTGAGATGCTCAAAAGAATGCATCTGTTCCTTTCAACGGGGAAACTATATTTGCAAGTGAGGAAAAGAATGAGCGAATGCTTTGCACCTGTTACGACAGGGCACAGCGGAGTCCCCAGGTATCAGGATGCCAGGCCAGGAGGGCTCCTCACCTGCCCTGGGCCGTTTGGATTCCGATGTGGGAGACCCAATCCCTACAGTGGCAGACTTTCAATGGTTAGAAAATAATCTTCCCAAATGGGCAACCACATCCAGCAGGGATTGAGAGTCAGCGAATAGAGTTAGGGAGCCAGTGAGGACGAAAGGAAGCAAGGGCAGGTTGAAATGGCAAGTGAGGAAGCAAACAGAGTGAAGGCCAGAGACACTTTGGCCTGTGTGTGGTTCCACCCTGGGCCTGTCCACAGAGGTGAGTGCTTGTGTAAACAGAATCGATCTGAAAGGCCGGGAACAAAAATGTGCTCGGTATCTATCTGTCTTTGGGTGTACAGATGTCACAGTCACACTAATAATGATTTCCACTACCCTGCTAACCCCTGCCAGTGTGGCTCCAGAGCCTATGTCCCTATGATGAGTTCCTCCTACCATCTTAGCTGTCTCTGGAAGACTCCATCTCAAACCTGCTGAGGAGTCAAACTGCTCCTTGCTCCACTCTGGGGTCCATCATCCCACACATGGATGCTCATGTCCTTGGGGTCCAGCAACAGCCTACCACTAAGAAGTAGCTTAGAAGCTACTTATAAGAGAAAGGGAAATGTCCACCCTCACTCCATGTATTGCTGTGTGTCTGAGTCCATTCAGGTTGCCATAAAGGAATACCACAGGCTGAATGACAAATCAATAACAGAAATTTATTTCTCATGATTCTGGAAGCTAGAAACCCAAAATCAAGGTGCCGCAAATTCAGTGTCTGGTGAGAGCCCACTTTCCGGTTCTGTGTTCTTACCTGATGGAAGGGGCATGAGAGTTCTTCAAGTCTTTTTTATAAGGTCACTGATCCCATTCATGGGGGCTCCACCCTCATGACTTAGCCACCTCCCAAATCCCCACCTCCTAATACCATCACACTGAGGTTAGGATTCAATTTGTGAAATTGGGAGGCACACAAACATTCAGTCCATAACACTCTGTTAAAGAGTTCCCTTAGCTGAACTGTGGAGGGTAAAGGGTATAGGGCTCAGAGAGACCTCCCTAATCCCCTCACATTCTCAGACCCTCCTGTGGAGTTGGCGTCAAGTTTTCTCACAGAATATATTCTCTCTCCAGGACGCCGTGGTGTCCTTATGTAATTTAGTTTCTGTCCCTTTCCTTCTTACTCTGCCAAGTCACCAGGCACTCCAGATAGGAATGAGGATAGAATAGGGATGAGAAAGACAGAGATAGAGGTAGAGATGGAGATGAAGGGAAGAGTTTTGCGGAGAAGAGCCACTGGACTCATGACATAGCCAGTTCTCAGCGCTCACCACTGCAATACCCTGCAACAGTTCATTAGTTTGTTAATTAACCGAGGGAAATAACTGAAATAAACTGCAAAAGGACCACGAAAGGGCAGCAGCGTGAGGGAACAGCAGCAATTCTGCTCACTTTTCCTCATTTGTTCATTTATTAAAAACCTAGAACAAAGTCTGGGTAGAACAGGCAATAAATATTCGCAAATGAGTAACCACATGAATGAATGAATTTAGCAAAAACAGGCTGAGTGCGTGAATGTGCAAGTCTTTGTGCTAAACACTAGAATGCAGCAGTAAGTCCATCAGTCCCAGCCCTGATGGGGGATCCAGGGAAACAGCTGACCCCCCGTGCCCCTGTGTGATAAGCAAGGCAAGAGAGGAATAGTGGGGAGCCGGGGGAGCACCACTAGAGGATCCCCATGCCGGTGGTCCCACAGAGTTAGTGAGGGGTAATATACAGCCAAGGGCACTGATATGGGGTCACAGGGGCTTGGGATGCCTGCTAAAAGGAGTAATTCTTTTGGCCTCTTAAGACATCTCCCCGGGGGCAATGACTATAAATCTCCAGTCACAACTGGGTCTCCAGCACTCGAGCCTGGGGCCAAGGCTGGATTTCCTCTGTTTGGGGGAGAGCTCAAGTTCACTGTCCATCTGACAGTCATTAATGCACAAGGCGGACAAAAGAAATATGGTGCTGCTGTGTCCATGGAAAGGGTGGGGAGGGGAGTAGGGGAACGGAAAAGAGGTTATTGCTGTCCAGATACGATGGACCTTTACATTTTACACATGGAGAGGAAGAAACAGGCAGATTAAAAAGGGGAAAATGGCAGTTTATAGAGAAAGCCTAGCTGTTGGAGAGTAAGAGATGGAGGGAAGACACATTGATAACAAAATCAGAGGAATTAGGAAGTTATCTGCTGGAATCAACTGCTTCCGAGAGAAACTTAAGAATCATCAAAGTTGTTTTATACAGGGAATAAGACTGAGTTTGGATGGGATTCCACTAGGTCATGGGATAAAATCTCAGGCACTGCTCATTCAATTCCAAGGCTCTATTGCAACCCACTCTGAGCTGGAGGGAATTGTGTTGTGGTATATACTGATGTGTGAATGCAAGTCAGTACATATTCTACAGACATGAAGTTCTCTCATGCTCGGGAAAAAATGTTCCTGTTCTTATATATTCTTTCATCCTAAGTCAGAGGCACTTAGTAAGAAGTCAGTGTTGGCAAAGACCTGGTATGAAGCAAGGCTGTGGATGGGGTCAGGGTTGTGTGCAGGTGTGTATGTTTGTGTTGCCAAGAGAAATGTACATCTTTGCAGTGATGGGAGAATAAACCAGGTTTTCCATAAATGGTTCACAGGAATCTAATGAAGCGTTTGCAACATTCAGCGTGTTGTGGGTCCCATTTTAATGTGCATTGTTCCCCAAGCTCCACTGCTCCTTTCTTCCTAACTGATTCCCACCTGCCCCACATGTCACATCCATCAAGGCTTTCAATACGTCTGGTTTCAGCTCCCATAAACTGGATCAGTTGGTGGGAGTGGAGTCGGTGGTTAGTGGAATCAGGCTTCCCCAGTGCTCTCTTGTTACCAAATTGTAAAACATCCAAAAGCAAAAGATAAAATCCAGCCTGACTTAATGCTGAATGTGGGCACTTGTGGGCCCACATTTGAAATGTGGGCACTTGGGGTCAAATAAATACCTTAAAGGTTTCCCCTATGAGATTTGAAGCTTTGAAGTTAGAAATCAATGGTCAGCTTTTCAAAGGAAAGGTTAACAAGTATTCTTAGGCGAGCCCCAGACAGCTGGGTATGTGAGAGCAAGTGCTGGCGCAGGTGTAGTGGCTGTTCCTGCCATATGTCCTGAGCAGACCCAGGATGCAGAAGGAGGGATGAGCCCTTGAATCAGAGAAGACAGACCCATTCAGCCATCTGAGCCTCATTTGTCTCCAGGTACACAGAGCAAATCCACAAGTCAAGAACAAGAACATAGCAGATGGGACTTAGGAGGAACATGCTTCCTGCTCCAAAGCATTCAGATAGGAGTAAAATGCAACCAAAGAATTTTTGGCCATTGAAATGATCTCAAAACCAAGAGACTGAAACCGCCAGGACCCATGAAAAGGCATCTTACAAATATGAGCCATAATGAGGAGTTGAAGTAGAGCTCTAGATGCTACCAGCAGGGGTGTAGACCCTCAAGACATCTTGCTGACCGTCAAATGCTGGAATGACTCAGGCCTTGGTCCTGTCCACCCTTCCTCTTTATCTACACTCTCTCTGGGTGACCTCATTCAACCCCATGCTTTTATATACCATTGATGTACCGATGGCTCCCCACTCTAAATGCCCCCTCCTAAGCTCCAGACTCAAAATCCAGTGGGTTGCTCATCCTCTTGAATATTTAATGGGGCTCCCAAAGTTAATGTATCAGAACTTGAACTCCTAGTTTCCCACTGTACCCCTAAATCCCACTATGTCTTGGTCTTCCCCAGCTCAGAAAGTAGTCCTATCATTTGGCCAGGTGCTCTGGCCAAAACCTTGGATTCATTTTTGATTCTTTCCTTTCTCCAACACTCCACTGTCAATCAATCAGCTCTACCTTCAAAATACACCCCATTCCTAGTCTCATTGTGTTCACTGCGACCACCACCCTGTCCAAGGCACCACTCTCTGTGGAATCTAAAAAAATGATACGGATGAACTTATATACAAAACAGAAATAGACTCACAGACATAGAAAACAAACTTTTGGTTACCAGAGGGGAAAGTGGGTGAGGGATAAATTGGGAATTTGGAATTAACAGATACACACTATTATATATAAAATAGATAAACAACAAAGACCTACTGTATAATACAGGGGACTATAGTCAATATCTTATAATAATCTATAATGGAAAAGAATCTGAAAAAGAATATATATATATATATATATATATATATATATATATATATATATACACACACACACACACATGTATAACTGAATCACTTTGCTGTATACCTGGAACATTGTAAATAAACTATCCTTCCATTTAAAATAAATAAATAAATAAATATTAAAAAAAATTAGCCTGCTCTATGATCAAAAACTCCCACTGGTGTTTCATTACCCTTAAAACGAGGCCCAAGGTCTTATAAAGGCCTGCACTTCATTTCCCACCTCAAACTCATCTCCTCCCATCTCCCTCATGCCCATTCCAGCCACGCTGGCCTCCTGGCTGTTCTTCAAAACCTACCACCTGTTCCTTCCTCGGCATCTTGATATTTGTGATTCTGTCCACCCGGGAAGCTCTTCCCAAAACTTTTCACACCCCTCACTTCTCCACTGCATTCAAAACTCTCTTAATCACATGTTACCTCTGCCAAGAAGCCTCCCCGACCACAGATTCTAAAGGAGACCGACCACCACCCAGGCCTTGCATCACCCCCTCTTCCCTTATCTTGTCCTACTTCAAAGCACGTGAGTTAGATATTTATGATGCTTTGTGGCTGCCCAGCTTTTTTGCTCTGTTTGGGAAATTTCAGGACTTCTCAAGGCAGAAACCAGTGGGTTTAATACTGTCCCCCCAAAATCTATGTCCACCCAGAACCTCAGAATCTGACCTTAGCTGGTTCTTTGCAGCTGTAGTCAGCCAAATATCTCAAAATGAAATCAGCGTGGATTTATAATGGGCCCTAAATCTAATGACTCCAATTCTTATAAGGGAAGGGAGAGGGAGATTTGGATAAAGAGACACAGACATACAGGGGAGGGCCAAGTGACAATGGAGGCAGAAACTGGAGTTATGTACACACAAGCCAAGTACTGCCAGGAGCCACGGGGAACTAAGATGATGCAGGGAGAATTCTTCCCTAGAGCCTCCAGAGGGAACATGATTCTGCCAACACCTTGATTTTGGACTTCTAGCCTCCCGACTGTGAGCCGATAAAGCAATCAAGTTTGTGGCAACTTGTTACAGCAGCCTTAGAAAACTAATACAGCCAGAAAACTTGTTTCCCTAGATGCTTGGTAACCAGAGCACAGGTGGGATGCTTAGACCCCCTCCTGGCAGATATACTAACATGAGATTTCCACTGTGGGACTAAGCCCCCCAAGGAAGCCCACCTCCACCTGTTCATATCTACCCAGCCCATGCTCCAGACATCAAGGAACAGGAAATAAGCCATCTCTGTGTGTCTTGCCCAAATCCCTGACCCATAGAATCTATGAGCATAATAAAATGATTGGTACTTAGCATCATAAAATTGGGGTGATTTGTTACACAGCAATAGTAACTACAACAACAATAACAAAAAATTCTCCTCTAATGGTGGGGCTTGGGGGAAATGGAGGGTAGAGATGTACGGAATTATGCCTTCATCAGAAAGATAGTGGATTTGTTTGAATAGTTTTTTCCCAGAGCCACATATTTCCCAGAGCCACATCAGAGACCCAGAAACCTGAGGTCCTTCAAAGTACATGAAAATCTCCTGGAATCCTAAAATTTAAGAATACATTTCAAAAATCTTGGTATAGTATATGTAAAAGGATCCTCAGTTTCCTTGCCATGATAATGGTGAACAGCAAACATTCACATCTTACCAGGCATTTCCACAGTCACAGTTTCATGTAATTGCCCAGTATCTCTGAAAAGCAGGCCTTATCATTTTCATTTTACAAACGAAGCCTGGAGAGTATAGAAACTTCAGCTCATGCTTTGAACCTTAAAGAGACTTGAAGTCCCGAATTCTGACAATCCATCTCCCAGAGTCGTCTCTAAATAATAACAACACTGTGTGAAGTGCCAAGTGATCTCAATGATCCCCTTTCATGATATATTAAGGCTACTGCCAAGCACAATGCTGTCATAGAGGCAGCTTAGTAGTTACCAATGTGGGAGAGAACCATCAGCGTGCCCTCGAAGCCCACGATCGGAAGTTCAGGGCAGCAGGTCATAAATTATTTTTATGAGAGAAAAGCCAAGCAAGGGGTCTTTTTAACAGCTGTCTGGCATCTCCATCCTGCAGCCTGTGCTGAGTTTGTACTGAATTTCATGCTTTGGGGCAGAAATTCGTACCAGGAAAATATTCACTGATGTATTTTTCTGCAGTTGGATAAAATTAAGAATTTGTTCCAATTTAAATTAAATGACCCCTAAGCTGATATACTATGAAGTATATTAATCAGGTAGTCTCAGTAAATACTGATAGGGCACCCAGAGGGTGCTGAGCGCTGCCAGGAGCTAGCTGATATCACTGCAATGAAAGAAAAGGGTGGCCTTTTTGGTTGGCACGATTCATGTCTACAAGCTAGTGAGAAGAGTTGTCATGTACAGTTCAGCTCTAACCTGGACAAAAATGGTCCTCGCAAGGGCTGCTAATCCACTTAAAATAATCAGTATCAGAGCATTCATTTGACACCCTCCCAAGGATACTACAAGGACCTGTCAGTTTTCATGAGAATATCAGCCACAGTAGAACAAGAACCACCCATAAATCCAGATATGTAAGCTACAAAGAATCATACTCTTTCTGAACTACAATCCTACTCTGTTTGAACTATAAGCAAAAGATCATCTAGTCCAATTGCTGCATTATACAGATGAGAAAATCTAGACTTGTGAATATGAAGGAAATTTCCATGACAGATTAACTCATGGGTCTGTAGAGCTCAAAGTTTAGGTCAGAGAGACCTGGGTCTCTACCACTTGCTAGTTGCATGGCCATGACCATGGCAAGATTACTCCACTCCCTGCACCTCAGTTTGTTTCCTTATCTCTAAAATGAAGACGCTAATGGTTTTCACCTTGTATTATTGTTACAAAGAACAACAACAACAACAAATGGATGTTAGAGTCCCTGGTGTAGAATAAATACTCCATCACATGTAACTGTTCTTGGTCTTTCCCAGGGTCATACAAACAAATTCTGGCTGATCCAGGATTAAAACCCAGGTGTCAGGACTCTCAGGCTGATACTCATACCATACTTCCCCATCAGAAAGAAGGGTATTTTCCATCTGAATCCCTGTGTCTACATTCCAAATATTCAGGACACTGACCAGCACCTCAGAAGTTGAGTAAAATATAAACAACTTCAATAAATCTCCATCTTTTTTCCAAAGAAATCAAGTTCAGCAAGCTGTCCCATAACCCCATGCTGAATCCACAAAACTGTAGGCAGCTTCCTTTGGGATCAACATTTTCTGGCTAATTAAGATGAATGTTGTATCGATGAAAGATTATTTTAAAATGGCACTGATAGTGTTTAGACATTGTCATAACATCAGCCGGTGGATCACTAACTTGCAAATTTTGCTAAAGATCTTGCCAGTTAAAACCCCTTCTAGACACTCTTGAACACACTGACAGTGACAGCTGATAGACCACATGGTAAAGACATGATCACATTAAAATCACACAAGACTGTTCTCCCTGGAAGGGCTGAGAGAGAGAGACGGGGGCATGTCCCCAAAGCGGGTGCCACTGAGTCAACCCAGACAGACTGTCAGAGGAGAAAAGCAAATCTTTGGGTTTTATTTTACCCTCACTGTTTTCCAAAACAAACAGTGGAACTTCTCAAAAAGTCTGCAGGAAATTATCACCCTGCAAAATTGTTCCTGTGTTTCTCTCCGTGAGACAAGGCAGGAGTAGTGAATCTCTGGAACAAACTGAAATTCATTAAGGCACAAGTCAGCCTACCTGGGAGCTGGTGGACATTAGCCTGGGGTCCTATGGGGACAATTTACAGTGCTCCAGGGGTGTTCAAAAGGGGCAACAGTAGTGATCAGACTGTCTCTGGGAAGTCACCCCAGTTAACAGCCACAGCAAATTCCTGTAAAAGTCAGTTTTACAAGCTCTCCCCAGCAGTGGGTCACTGGGGGAAATTTTCCAGATTTGGAAATTAAGGTAGTATGACAAGGCGTGTATTTAGAAGGACAGATTTCATACACATAACCCTAGTAGCTAACATTTATTGAGCATCTACTGTGTGCATTATATTATTTATTCCTTACAACAATCCTATAAGATTGGTGCTATTATAATCCCCAAAAGACAGACGAGGAAATTAAGGTTCAGAGACATTGCAGAACTCATTCTTGTACACACAGTTGCTAAGCAGTAGAATTGGGATTTAATCCAGTCCCACCCAGCTCCAGGACTGTGGTGGTAAAATTCCATAGTGGATCTGGCCTTATTCCTGAGATTTGTGATCCACCCATACACTGGCCTAGGAGAGATTAGGGCTTTTTCTGATATCCATGTGTAATATTTCTCCATTCAATGAGATATTCAGGAATATATCAAATTATACAAGAATAACCATGCCTACAGTTACTGCATGTATTCTTTCCATATAGAAACAGTATGTACTAAAACTTTATTAAGAATACAGATTCAAAATATGCAATTATTTATAGAAAACATGAAATAAAATGGGCTTATTAAACAACCTGGTAAGTAAATAAAGTGGTACTGCTCTTCCAATAGCTATGGTTGTATGTTACCCTAAAAATCAGTGGCATAAAAAAACTACGTATTAGGCCCATAGATTCTGAGGGTCAGGAATTAGACAGAACACAGTGGGAACAATTTGTCTTTGATCCATGATGTCTGGGCCTTCAGCTGGAAGACTTGAGGCTGACGGCCAGTCACCTGAAATCTCCATCACTCACATGTTTGGGGGTTGATGCTGGCTGTGAGCTAAGGGCCTCGGTTCCTGTCCATGTGGGCACCTCCATGGGGTCTCTCCATGTAGACTCTCTCACAGCATGGGGGCTGGGTTCTAAGGGCACACATCTTAAGAGAGAGGAAACCAGGTGGAAGCAGTACTACCTTTTGTGACCCAGCCTTGGAAATCTCATGGCAGTATTTCCATATCTATCTATTCATCAGAAGCCAATCACTAAAGCCAGCCACATTCAAAAGGAGGGGAATCAGACTCCACCTTTTCTTGGGAGGAATGTCAAAGGTCTGGGGGAAAAAATTGGAATGGAAATACTGTTATGGTCATTTTGGGAAAATGAAATATTTACTTATATTTCTTGTATTTAAAAGAACAAATTACTTATACATAAACTATATGTCCAGATTAGAAGCATCCGTTTACCTATAAACATTCTTTTCTATTCTCTAAAGCAAACTTATAAACAACATATGAATTACAAAGCATCAAAACATTTTTATATTCATATTTTATATATGATGTTAAAAATAAATCCTCGAAGTATGCTACCTGAAACAGTTGGCTGAATAACCATATATATGGTTCGAAGGCAATGAAATTATATTTGTCTTTAAATATAATATAATAATACACTTTAGAAATTTAAATTAGCTCTTTCCTCTCTAAGAGTTTATGTGATTTTATTGTATGTGTGTAAAGACCTTGGACTACAAAGACCACTGGGAATCAAACTGTTCCTTCCACTATTCCTGGATAAGCAAGGCTGAATCTAAATCATCCTGATGTCTTTACTGTTTTATCTATTAAAATCTCAAGCAGAAGAAAAATGTGACCTAATACTTCCCACTAGTCCAAGAGACAGGCAGGTGCATTCTTTGGTTTCAAAACGTTTGGGGATTTTCCAGAGATCTTTCTGTTATTGATTTCTAATTTAATTCCATCATGGTCAGAGAACACACTTTGAATGACTTGAACACTTTTGTAAACTTGTTCTACAGCCCAGAGTATGATAAATGTTCTATGTGCACTTGAGAAGGATTTGTATTCTGATGTTTTGGGGTAGAGTGTTCTGTAAGTGTCCATTAGGTCATGTTAGTTGAGCAAGTGTTCAAGTTTTCTATATCCTTACTGGTTTTCAGTTTACTTGTTCCATCTGTTAATGAGAGAAGAGTATTAAAATATCTGACTATAGGGGCTTCCCTGGTGGCGCAATTGTAGAGAATCTGCCTGCTAATGCAGGGGACACGGGTTTGAGCCCTGGTCTGGGAAGATCCCACATGCCGCAGAGCAACTAGGCCCGTGAGCCACAACTACTGGCCTGTGTGTCTGGAGCCTGTGCTCCGCAACGAGAGAGGCCACGACAGTGAGAGGCCCGCGCACTGCGATGAAGAGTGGCCCCCGCTTGCCGCAACTAGAGAAAGCCCTTGCACAGAAACGAAGACCCAACACAGCTAAAAATAAAAATAAATAAATTAAAAGAAGGCTCAACATTTAAAAAAAATGCTAAAAAAAAATCTCTGACTATAATCATGAATTTATCTATTTCTCTTTGAAATACTACCAGTTTTTGCTTCATGCATTTTGAAGTTCTGTTATTAGGAGCATGAATGTTGAGAATTGTTATGCCTGCCTAAAGAACTGACCCTTTTATGAAATGACTTTTTTATACCTAATAATATTTTTGCTATGATGTCTACTTTGTTTGATATTAATATAGCTACCTCAACTTTCTTTTGATTAGTGTTAGCATTTTTTAAAATCTATTTCCACTACTTTTAAATCTCCTGGTGTCTTTATTTAAAGTAAGCCTCTTATAGGCACTATATAGTTGGGTCTTTGTTCTAAATCCAATCTGATAATGTTGACTTTTTAATTGCAGTGTTTGAGTCTTTTAAATTTAAAATGATTATTGAAATGGTTAGGTTTGAATCTAGTACATTGCTATTTGTTTTTATATTTTTCCTATCTTTCCTTTGTTCCTTCTTTTCTATCTCTGCCTTCTTTTGGATTAATTGGTTATTTTTATGATTAATTTAATCTCTTTGGCTAGCTTACTAGCTACATCTTTTCTCTTTTAGGTATTTCGTGGTTACTTTAGGGTTTAAAGTATACATATTTAACTTACCCCAGTCTACCTTTAAATAATATTATACCACTTCTTATCTAGTAAAAGGACCATACAATGGTATGGTCTTCCATTTCTCAACTCTTAGTCTCTGTGCTGTTGCCATATATTTGACTTTTACATTTCTTATTAAATCCACATTACTTTGTTATTATTTTATTTTAAGTGGCCAATAACCTTTTAAAGAGATTTAAATAGTAAGAAAAGTATTTACATTTACCCATGTAATTCCTTTGTTTAGATAAGGGTTTTTCAACCTCATTACTGTTGACATTCTTTGCTGGGGGTGGGGGCTGGGAATCCTGTGCTTTGTAGAATATTTAGTGTCATCCCTGGTCTCTACCCATTAGATGCTAGTAGCCTTCCACCCTCCTTTCCACACCCACCCCAAAGTTGTGATGATCAAAAATGTCTCCAGATATTGCCAAACATCCCAGGGTGGGAGAAGGCAAAATCACCCCCATTGAGAACCACTGGTATAGATCCATATTTCCATCTGGTGTCATTTCCTTCTTCTTGCAAGACTTCCTTTCACACTTGTGTAGTGTGGGTTTGCTGGTGATAAATTCTTTCAGGTTTTGTTATTTCTTTTTTTTAAATTAATTTTTATTGGATTCATAAATTCAATTTTTAGTTGATTTACAATGTTGTGTTAGTTGCTACTGTACAGCAAAGTGAATCAGTTATACATATACATATATCAAACTTTTTTTAGATTCTATTCCCATATAGGTCATTACAGAGTATTCAGTAGAGTTGCCTGTGCTAACAATAGGTTCGTATTAGTTATCTATTTTATATATAGTAGTGTGGACATGCCTATCCCAATCTCCCAATTTATCCCTCCCTCCCTTTCCCCCATGGTAACCATAAGTTTGTTTCCTACACCTGTGACTCTTTCTGTTTTGTAAATAGGTTCATTTGTACCATTTTTTTTAGAGTCCACATATAAGCTATATCCTATGATATTTGTCTTTCTCTGTCTGACATATTTCACTCAGGATGACAATCTCTAGGTCCATCCATGTTGCTGCAAATGGCATTATTTCATTCTTTTTTATGACTGAGTAATATTCCATTATATACATGTACCACATCTTTATTTGTTCTTCTGTCTATGGACATTTAGGTTGCTTCCATGTCTTGGCTATTGTAAATGGTGCTGCAGCGAACATTGGGATATGGTTTTCTCCAAATATATGCCCAGGAGTGGGATTGCTGGATCATATGGTAACTCTATTTTTAGTTTTTTATTTGCCTTCATTTTTGAGAGATATTTTCCCTGGGTGAAGAATTTTAGGCTGACAATTTTGTTTGTTCAGCATTTAAAAAATGTGACTTTGCTGCCTTCTCACTTGTATTGTTTCTGACAAGAAATCCATGGCCATCCTTATCTTTGTCCCTGTGTGTAGTGTGCATTTTTTCCCTCTGGCTGCTTTTAAGATTTTCCTCTTATTTCTGGTTTTGAACAAATTGATTATGATGTGCCTTGGTGTAGTTTTCTTCATATTTCTTGTGCTTATGGCTCATTCTTATTAGTATGAAACTTAATCTACAAACAGGTATGCAAGAAATATCAAATGTCTTTAAAAAAAAAACTAAAGTTAAATCTAACTCAGAGCCAATGCCTCCCCAACACATTGTGGGAAATTTAATCATAGTCATTATTTTCCCTTCCTCCACCAGAGACGGGAAGTTCCCTGGGCCATCCACTGATGAGGAGACCTCTCCAACCAGGGGTCATTGACATGCCTTGGTTGCCACAGTGATACCCAACATTCTTGTTCACAGCCAATACTGCCTCTAATCTGTGCCTGAGACCTACACTCTTCAGTCAGAGCCCTGTGCCTGAGCTTCTATCTCAAGAATGGGACCAATCTCCCCAGGTCTATTACCCTCTCCTGTCTCCCTAGGTGTGCTCCTCTCGGTGGAGCACTGCAGTGGACTCCTGCCTCTTTCGACTCCAAGGAACTATCTCCTTCACTTCTTTCAGAGACACTCCTTCCTCTTCTCTTCCCTTTTCCAGATATCCAGCACAATATATTCAATAAGTTTGGTTTCGAAGAAAAAACAAACAAGAACATCAGATAACTTCAAAGACCTTCTGCTTTCTCCCCTGAAAATAATTCCCAAAGCAAAGAAATGCCAATAACATGGCTACCAGCTTGAAAAGAGTTTGAAGGAGGAAAGTTTGGAAGTCAAAAATCCAAATTGACATCAAAGATTACCCTGCCACCTGTATTATAATATAAAGCAGTAAACTGTATCACATAGGTTAATGAAGTGCTGTGGGAACAGTTAGGACACACAGTTAGGAACCTGTACTAGAGGCAATAATTGAACTAGATTTTAAAAGATAAGGAAGAATATGCAAAAGGAAGACATCCCGGGAGAGGGGAAAATTGTGCAAAGGTTTTAAGTTGTGAGGTGTCCTAGGAGCAATGAGAAAAAAGGAGGGAGTTGTACGGAGGTGTCTATAGAGAGAATGGGGAAGAGATAGGCTCATAAGTGAAGAAGCTGGCAAAAATTATCAGTAACTAATGGTGAATGGGCTAAACTAAGAAGCTCAGATGTGATATTGTAGGGAGCAGATAGTCACACAGAGTTCCTTTAAGTGTGTGAATGATATAAATTGCTCTATTTCTATTATTATGTGGTTATAAAATATTAGGATACAGTAATTATGGCCAAAAGAAAGGAAAACCATTTTTGTTTTCTACTGCCTCCTAAAATTGTACCACCAACTTAGCAGGTTAAAAGAACATTCATTTATTATCTCACAGTTTGTGTGGGGCGGGAGTTCAGCATCTTATCTGGATCCCCTACTCCAGAGTCTCTCATAAGCTTGCAATCTGGATGACACCTAGGGCTGGGGTCTCATCTGAAGGCTTGACTGTAGAAAGATCTGTGCCAAGCTCTGGGGATTGTGGTCAGTGTTCAGTTCCTGAGGGTTGTTGGCCAGAGGCCACCATCAGTTTCTTGCCACTGGGATTCTCCATAGGGCAGCTAACAATATAGCAGCTGGATTCATCAAAGTCACCAAGAGAAAGAGTTTGCTAGCAAAATGTAATTACAGTCTTATGCAATGTAATCATGGAAGTAAAATCCCATCACCTTCACTGTATTCTTTTAGTTAGAATCAAGGCACAAGTCCTATTCACACTCAAGTGGAAAGGATTGCAAAGGACATGAATACAGATCTTCCTCCACTTACGATGGGGTTATGTCCTGATAAACCCATCATAAGTTGAAAATATCCGTAAGTGGAAAATGCATTTAATACACCTAACTTACCAACCATCATAGCTTAGCCTAGCCTACCTTAAACATGCTCAGAACACTTACATTAGCCTACAGTTGGGCAAAATCACCTAACACAAAGCCTATTTTATAATAAAGTATTGAATATTGTAATTTATCATTGTACTGAAAATGAAAAACAGAACAGTTGTGTGGGTACAGAATGGTTGTAAGTGTATTGATTATTTACGTTCTCCATCTCATGGCTCACTGGGAGCTGTGCTCACTGCCACTCACTGCCCAGCATCACCAGAGAGGATCATACTGCATATCACTAGCTGGGGAAAAAAATCAAAATTCAAAATCCAAAGTACTATTTCTGCTGAATGCGTATCAATTTCTCACCATGGTAAAGTCAAAAAATCATAAGTCAAACCATCATAAGTCGGGGACCATCTGTACCAGGAAGACAGGATGGTTAGGGACCATTTAGAGTCTGTCTACCAGAAAAAGAAAAGAAAAGCAATTTTTCACTGGCAGCTGCCTTGTAAGTTTGGAGTAGGAGGTCACACCTGCTGGTGTACCTAAGTCCGTAGGTAGAAACTCTAATTGTCATGACACTGCACACATCTCCAAACAGGCAGCTACCTATTCAGTGTGTCCTCACCTCCAAGGAAACTCAAACAATTAGCAATTTCATTAATTAAGGGCAAGTTTGCACTTATACTATGAAGGATAAATATTTCTGAGCTTACATAAAAATCCATGCATTCATTAGAAAAGACAGAGATATTTACCAAGCCTGATTCCTTCTTTTAAATGTAAGATGTAGATGCATGAAGATTGCTCTCTTGTAGAACTCATTCACATGACCTCTGACAATGATCCTAAAGAAACCAGACAGTATCTTTCATCCTGATAAGCAATCATAATTGAAAATAGACATTAAATAGTTCCCATTTAATGCATTTTCTCAGATCTTGTTTTTCTTTTTGTTACAGGACCTGATTCCAGACTTTAGCTATATTCCATAAGTTGAAATCTGAAGCTTTCCCTCTGAATACTTGTGAAAATGAGTCTGAAGCTTAGCAAGTTTAGTGAGCAAAGCCAGTGGGCTCCTGTTCTAGACCCACCTATTCCAAGAACTTGCTGTGTGAGATCTTGAACTAATTACTCAGCTGTTCTTGACTTCAGGTTTCTTCATCTGCAAAAATGCTAACATTGGACTAAATACTCTCTTTCAGCTCTAACCATCCATAAACACATAATTTTCTTACCATTCAATCATCTTGAATTATGCCCAATTGTTTGAGCCCAAACTTGAAAGGCCTTTCGGGGATTGTTATTTGCATATAGTCACTTCAGGATGAGTGTCAAGAAAACGGTCCCAGGTCTGAGATATAAACTGATTGCAAAATGGAACTGTGGGACCTACAAGGGATGATGGATTGACTGCAGAGTGTGTATGTGGCAGGATGGGGAGGTCCAGCTGCAATGGAGTAACCAGCTCTTCAGTGCCCCGTTTTACACACACATTTAACTTGTGCATTCTCTCAGAGACTCCCCAACCAAGGGAACTTTTCCAGACTGTGTAATTAAAGATCGCTTTTCTGTGTAACCCCCAACCTTAAGCTAAGACTGGGACTCAGCTCATTCATGTCCTGAGCTACACAGAGGCCAGGTTGACACAGAGGCCCTCATGACTCTCACCAACCTCACCACCCATGGATGGAAAGAGCATTTCCTGTCCACACACATTTGGTGCTAAGCCTGTTCTGGTACTCTTTATTCAATAGATATGAGTTGAGCAGGTTCTCTGGAGGAGAGACATTTCAACAATGTCAAGCTACATTCCAACTATTTCTAGAATATTTTACTATCAACATCTTTTCAACAATAACTCAGATTCTAGTTATTTCAAGGAGGCAGTCTTTCAAAACTTTCTAATGCTTTTCCAAAAGTTTCAAAATTTTAGTGTAACCAAAATGTCTCAGGTAGTTTAGAGGTTAACTTTCACGTTTACACAAATCTCCCAAATTCCAAAACTTCCAGTGGGACTAGAGGTTCCAAAAGGCAGAGGCCGCTACCACTCCATCTAATATCCCTTGGGGTTTACTGATCTGTCCCTATTTCCTTAATCAGTCCTTTTCTTGTTCCCATTTGTGGCATATCAGACACTCTTTTACATAGGGCTTATTTTGACTCTGGTCTCTGAAATTGCTTATTTTTCAGTTATTCTTTGATTCTGAAGAATTATTAAGGCCTTAATGAAAAGAACGACTTGATGGGTGTCAAAGGAGTTTCCAGTGAAGAGTTGCCAAGGATTGGCTTGATTACAGGGGCCTGTCTATGAAAATAACACAGAAGGGTTGAGCTCTGTAATTAAATTTCTAGGTGCCTGAGCTTACAATGGCCTCCAAAAAAGATAAGATGAACCCAATATAGGTGGTTATTTAAGGTTATTAGCAGCAGTTCAAGCTAAAAATATAATAATAACTGACAATCTAAGAGGAGATTTTAATTAAAAAACAAATGTTAAGAGAAGATCTCTGGCAATGTGAGTGTTAACCACCTATTAGCAGAAAATAAAAGAACTTTTGCCCACACTATTAAGAAAATTTTCCTCTTCCATTTCACTTAGGAATGACAACTTTTTTTTTTTTTCATATTTTCTCCCTTCGATTCAAACTACTCTGTTCCAGGAGCTTTGGCAAACTTTTTCAAGAGGTGCCAATTTCTTTACCACCAAGTTCATGTCACTGCATCTGAGTTGTCACCACACCATTGTGACTGCCCTGACATTCCTGTTAACCTCCTTCGCATACAGTCAACACCATCTCAAGTAAGATATGGGGTATGCAAGATGATAGACCAGGTAGAGGGCCGCTTGCAGAAGCAGCATGTGAGAAAGGAAGTTCCCAAGAACCAGTCAAGACAGGAAGGGTGTTGTATCAGGAGCAATTAAGTGGATTTTGAATCAAGAAGATATACAGGTAGGAATCCAAGGTAGCAAGAAGATACTGGATCCTGTATCAGGTTGAATAGGAAGGATCAAGACACAGTGATAAGAAACAATGATGTCTCAGTAGGGAAGCCAGGAGTGGGTGAGTTTAGAAACAAGAAACGAAGACCATGAATACCAGGTATGTGTTGAGGCACAAGCTTGCAGTTGCTGTTCTCACTAGACACAGAGTGCACAGAAAGAAAATTGCACTGTTGAAAATAATGTTTTTATTTATTCCCACAAAAGGCTGAGTTTGACATTAAAATATAAACATATAAATGGCATTATGAGTGACAATAAATTCAATTCTATCTTTTCCTCCCTGAAATTGCTGTGTGTGAGTTGAACAGATTTTGTGCACTCATTTTTTTAAAAGAATTAACTCTTTATTGCTTACAGCTCTTATAAAATCAAATTTTCAGTTAAATAAAAATGCAACTGTAAAATCAATACAACAAAAATGAACAATTTTCATCAAATTATATGTACTAAAAATAAGTGTTCTGTTGGTTTTAATAGTGTAAAAGATATTTACATTTTTTGGCACAATGGAGCATTATTTTAACCTTTATCATGATTATATTTCCTTTTTAACAGTGAACTTTTTAAAATATCTTTTTTTTTTTTTTTTTGGCCATGCAGCTTGCGGGATCTTAGTTCCCCAACCAGGGATGGAACCTGTGCCCTCTGCAGTGGAAGCGTGGAGTCCTAACCACTGGACTGCCAGGGAATTCCCTTAACAGTGAACTTTTTTTAAACCACTAATCCATTATTTTGATGGGCACTCATTTTTAAAGATGTTGGTCAGTACATCAAGAGGGAACTTACTCCAGGGCCCCATTTTACCACCGTTTTACTGAGTGTGTCCCGTACATATGTGAGATGACTCTATGTTTAGTTAGACTAAGTTTTTTTAGGTATCACGTTATTTTTGGGTATCATGCAGATCCCAAGAAAGTCAGGACACCAAGTATTGTGAAATCTTTTTCTTTTTACAATCCTAATTATAGATTGTGTATAAAGAAACCAATGGTCTTTCACAAAGAAATTTCTTTCTTGTCATTTCTTTGGTTCAAAGATCTTCCTCCTCAAAACATTTTCTCTTCCTCTCCCCACCTCTTTCCAGAGCCAATCAATTCTGCCATCATCTCCGATTGCAGATTCTCTGAGCTCAAGTTTCCCAAATGCAGACATGGCATTCAGGCTCTGAAGGTTCATGCTCCTCCCCAAGAAGGCTCATCAAAGCATGTTCCCAACAAATGGTAATCTCCAATGTGTGGGGTGATGTGAAGGAGGGGGTGTTCATTACTTCACACATGAGCATTGTTAGGATCTTAGCTTGACGTCTAGTTTTTGAGCACACACATGGGAGACAGTTAAGTGACACTGAAAGGCAGCATGTGCCCAAATGCAAAGCATAGACCAGCATGGATTGCATAGATCAAAGGCAGCCTCGGGAGGACCTTGTAAGCTAGGTCTAGGGTTGTGAAGAGACTAGAACCAGGAGGACTCAGAAGGGAAAACAAAGAGGAGTCACTGTTGGGAGTGGAAAAGGAGTCAAGATGACAAAGGTGCAGGCATGAGCGTGGATTCTTCTATGCTATGATTAGAACAGGAAATATGTCCATAGTAATGGCAAGTTAAGTATGTAGTCCTAACCCTGCAGGCACTTGTGCCAAAGAGATGGGACAAGCTAAGCTGGATGACCACCATGGGGTGGCCTGTGTAGTGACCACTGTGAGAGCCTGGTTTTCAAACAAGGCAAAGCTTCAGTCAGAGGGCAGCTGATGTCAGAATCAGAAGAGACAGGGATGGGCACTAAGCCAAGGGGAAGGGACAATATGACCACTTAATACGAGCCATGAAGTCAGCTTGGTGGCTAAGAGAATAGGAACAACTCAGGGATAGGTAGTGGTTCTATATGTTAAGAGTGATCTGGGGTCCAGGTGAGAGTTCCCTTGTACATACACACAACACTACATACTGCCAGATGGACAAAGCTCTTAAAACTATTGTTCTAGGCTGGGTGCCTCACAAACCAGGAGCAGCAATTTAACATAGTAATTTCCCCAATAAAATGAGGTCATTTAAGTTTTTTGAGTAGAGATGCCAGACAAAGAGTGTGATGACTTACAAAAATTGTGATTTGTATGTGCGGTATGGACTATAGTACCAGGAATAAATAGTTAAAATATATTCAATTAATAGTTAGATGATTCGTTTATCCATTTACTTACTCAGTGAATATTTGTTAAGTGCCTACTATTTGTCCAGCACTGGTGAGCAAAGCAGTTCCAGTCCTGACTTCATGGAGGTATAAACTAATGAGGAAGGGGACATTAAGCAATTAATGGCATACATTACAAATCATAGTGCTGTGAAGGAAAGATCTAGGGGATTATGAGAGATTATAACAAGGGAGTTGTGAGGTCAGTGACTTGACAAGGTGCAGCTCATTGTGACCTTAGCTAGGTCAGTTTGGGTGCAGTAAGGAGGGCAAAGATTTAGGTGGGTTGAAAATTAAAGAATAGAAGGAGTGAGTGAGGAAGGGAAAGAAGAAGCTGGGGAGACATCATTAAATAAAACAGACAAGACCCCTGCCTTATAAGCCTACATTCCAGAAGAGATGCCCTGTGAGCAGGCAAAGCACTTGAACGGGAGATCAGAGCTGGGTCTATCAGTGTAGGATTAATGGGCAGAGATGCATTCACCAAGGGAAAGAGTGCCAAGAGAGACATGCAACGCAAGAGAATGTCCCCTGTTGGGAAGTGTGGGCAAAGAACAGAATTCAGAAGAATCCAGAAAAGGAAATAGGCAAATATTTGCATTGACAATAAGAACACTTTAGGTTGACAAGATGACTAGAAAAGGTTGTGCTCCAGGTCTGTTACCTTCTAGGAGAGAAGAGACCTTTAACTGTTTTTAATCAAAGACACTAGAGAAAAGCGTCATAAGGGCCCACTGACTGAGCTAAGAGAGTCTGCGGGAGCCCAGCCTGAGCCATGGGTGAGTGAGGGCTGGGTGAAGACAACCACACTGAGGCCTGATCCATGGTGGGGGGGTGGGGCTGGAAAGACTGTTGAGAGACTGAATGAACAAACAAATACACAGAGGTCTGAAGGCCACTAGGTAGCCAGTCTGTCACACACACCAGCCATTCCAGTTTAGAAAGGAAAAGACACACAATATTTGATATCTGTGGACATCTTTCTACTTTCAACTTCTCAAAGGATCCTCATAAAAAACCCTCTGAATCTCTCTCCAGCCCTTTCCTCCTTTATTTTATGCTTCAGAATCTTTTTTAGCAGATAGTTCTTTAACAGTACTGAGGTAGATTTCAAAACTAAACAAAACAAAACTAACTTAAAACACAAAACTAGGAGTCCGCCTGCTGATGCAGGGGATGCGGGTTCGTGCCCCGGTCCGGGAGGATCCCATATGCCGCGGAGCGGCTGGGCCCGTGAGCCATGGCCGCTGAGCCTGCGCGTCCGGAGCCTGTGCTCCGCAACGGGAGAGGCCACGGCAGTGAGAGGCCCGCGTACCGAAAAAAAAAAAAAAAAAAAAAAAAAAACACAAAACTAAAAAACTCCCAACTTTGGCCAATAAACCAAGAAAAATTATAGGTATTTCAAAGACAAGCTGAGTAGAAAAGTGGACGGGGTTGACTTACGTTACTAATGCTAACTTCAAAATGATGTAGAAAGATAGAGGGTTTTTTTAGGAATCTATAGACTTCATTAGGGTCTATACTGTAATTTTGCCTAATTAAGCCCCAATAATTAATGCTGTGAGTATAACAGAGAAGTAATAGGACAAAATGCTGGTGCGCAAAGCCCCATGAAAGTAATATATCTTTGGCTGGTAATGATTATGTTCCTTTTTATTATTAAAGATGCAATTAAAAGAATTTGTCTTTCCCTTTTATGTGAAGAAATAATAAACATTATATTTGATATTCTGATTTTCCATATACAGTGACGCTAGAAATGTAATTAGCTATGTACTTTTTTTGTTTGTTTGTTTTTGTGCAGTGCGCAGGCCTCTCACTGTTGTGGCCTCTCCCATTGCGGAGCACAGGCTCCGGACGTGCAGGCTCAGCGGCCATGGCTCACGGACCCAGCCACTCCACGGCATGTGGGACCTTCCCGTACCGGGGCACAAACCCGTGTCCCCTGCATCAGCAGGCGGACTCTCAACCACTGCGCCACCAGGGAAGCCCTAGCTATGTACTTTTTAAACAAATTGGCTGAAGTGAGTATAATGACGACTAAAGGATTCTAAAATGGAATGTGGACTCATTTGAGTCAAAGTACGGTGTTGGTATTCCATCCATCTACTGTTTATGAAGCACTATGGTGGGTCGGGCATCACTAAAGTTTTAAGAAAGTGTTGTGCCTCCTACAAAATGACTGTTGGCAAAAACACTGAAAATGGAGTGATTTCCTAGTGATTTAAAAAAGAGAGAAAGGAAGGAAGGAAAAGGTAGGGAGAGTAGGATGACCATTTTCTGGATGACTCTTTGTGTTTACGCCTGATACCCATAATCATGAGCATTCCATCACTGGTTGAGGTTGATTATAGTTTTGATGATGGTGATGATGATGGTGATGATGATGATGACAAACAGGACCTTTTCCCCAATCCCCTAGTGGTGTATCAACAGGAAATATCATCATCTCTAATTTGTAGGCAAGGAAAAAAAGGGACAGGTTAAAATTTTGGTGGCAATCTCTTTTGTCTAATATATTTGTAATCTGAAGGAAGGGGAAATCAGAAAAAACTATGAAACTTTGGAAAATGTCCAGCAACATCACTTTAAGACCTGGGAATTTCCTTTGTAAAATAAGCACTCCCTCTTGCCCCCCTTGCCACCATTTGGTTCACTCCACATCATGGTTAAATGGTATATATTCAAATTATATTTTGGCACCAGTCTTACAGCAAAACATAGGTGTCTCTTGATTTTTCTCATGCCGATTGCAATACCCCAGTCAAATTGTCACCTTTTCAGAGTTAACAAGACTGAGCATTAAACCGTTGTGTGTGAAGGACCAGAGCTTCCACCTGAAGGGATTTTCAGGCTATTACACAACCCATATTATTGGGCAGCACCTTCCAGTGAAATGCAAACAGTTCAGCTCTGTTAATGGGCTTCCCGCCCAGAAAACAGGGACACCATCCAAGCAGTATGAGTGGGTGGGGGTGGAGCATGAATCATGGCAGCAGCCAGAGTCCAGAGGAGGAACAGTGCTGCTAAAGCCCACACCACTGGTAATAACAGGGTGCCCTACACCAAGGACTGTGTCCCCCCAAATTCACATGCTGGGGTCCTAACTCCCAGTGTGAATGGTATATGGAGATGGGGCCTTTGGAAGGTGATTAGGTTTAGATGAGATCATGAGTTTGGGGCCCCTTTCGATATGATTAGTTCCCTTATAAGAAGAGACACCAGAGAAGAGGAGGGCACTCTCCTCTCTCTCTCTCTCTCTCTCTCTCTTTTTCCAACTTTATCTTTCTCTCTCTTTCTGCCATGTCTGCAAGTCAGGAAGAGAGTCTCACCAGAACCTGATCATGCTGTCACCCTGATCTTGGACTTCCAGCCTCAAGAACTATGAGAAAATACATTTCTGTTGTTCAAGCCACCCAGTTTATGGTATTTTGTTTTGGCAACCTGAGCAGACTAAGACACCATAAAAGCCAAGTACCCTGCAAACACTACCCTACACATTAAGTGTTCGATAAATGTAAATAATTTTGTTTACTCATAGTAAATATTTTCTTCTTAATTGATTGGAGAACAATTCTATAGCCACATATTTTTACCTTTGTAACCAATAGGAAAGTTTACTTTGCCGTGTCATTTTGCAAATAAATTGCCAGCCAACAACAATGCTTAAATGACAAAGTATTTCTACTCTAGGTGTCTTCAGAACATTGTTATGGAATAGGCACAAATAAGTATTATTGTTCCCAGTTTCCAGATACGGAAACTTTGGCACAGACTTGATTAATGTCACACAGAGAGTCGTAAGTTATCAAAACAATAAGCAATACCTTCTGACTATAAGCCTAGATTTCTGGTCCATAAATAGAATAATAAGCTATCTAAAAAATGCATGATAAATACATAGAATTTTAATAGAAAGTTTTGATTATATATACTCAACATGGCATAATTAATTATATTAATGTCCCCAAGTTCCTTAGAATGAATAGTAAATCAAATCACCATGTGGAAGGCATAGTGGCATGTGTTGAGAATATAGGAAGAGCTCTTATTTACAGTCCCTTTTTAACTGGATAGAAAGAGCAAAAATCAAGCTCACGTTAAAAGATAACTTTTTCAAAAGGGGGAACAAGGGGTCTTTACACTACAAAGCATTATATAATATCCAGACTAGGAGTCAGCAAACTTTTTCTGTGAAAGGTCAGATAGTAAATATTTCTATCTCTAGAGCCATTCGCTCTCTGTTGCAACTACTCAACTCTGCCATTATAACCTTGAGGCTGGCTCAAAAACCGCCACAGACAATGAATGGGTGTTCCAATAAAACATTATTTACAAAAACAGATGACAGATGAGATTTGACCCAAGGGCCATACATTGCTGACCATTCATCTAGATAATAACTTAGCTATGTAGCATTTAATATTTAGCTGCAGCTTTTAACTATGTGGCTCTTTCATTTTCCTGATAATTAAAGCCTATTCTTAACTATTCATTATTTATTTTGAATAGGTGATGAGAATCTCAATGCAAAAAATGAAAGAAGGTCCAAAGATTACTCAGTGAAAAGTAAAAAGTCTCCCCTCCCCCTCCCCTTTTTCTACTCTTCTCCCCTCTGCTCGCTGCCCACCTCCAGCTTCTCACTTCTTCTCTCAAATGCAATCACTTAGGTTAGTTTTTTTGGACCCTCCCAGGGATATTCTAAAGCTCAGTAAATCATGGCAGCTTTCAAAAATATAACCTTGGTTTAAATCCTCACTATAGCTCCGTGGATAGGGAGATTACCTGTTATTATCTCCATTTTGAAAATGAGGAAACAGAGATTCAGAAAAGCCAAGTTACTTACCCTAGGCCATAGAGTTAATAGCTAGGGTTCAAATCCATATTTTTGGACACAGAACACCGTCTCCAAAAGAGTGGCTGTTTAAAAATCACGCATCTTCCAAAACGTGAACTAATGCTGCATTTTTTGTAAAAAGAGAATGACAGAACAAAGTTGTTTAGTAAGTAGAGCCTTGATCTCAAAAGCTGCTGCCTGCCCTCCTTTTCTCACCGCCACACCCTTCCAGGACGTCTTCTTTCCTTCTCTAGATAACAATGTAATATTCGGGGCACGTTGTCTATGCCATGAGGAAAAATACAATACATTGCATGGACAGGTGCCAGTATCATTCACTGCAGAATGTCAGTAAACCTCTGGGTTTTTCTACAGAAGTTGTAAACTCTCCTCTCTTTCCTCATTCTCTCTTCCCAATCAAAAGCTCGTGCTCAGTACTTTTTCTTAACAGTTTTTATTTTTCTTCCCTCTCTAGTGACCTGTGTGTACAGCACACCCACATACCTGAATGCCTTCTCTGTTAACCCAAACCTGGACATTCTTTAAAGAATGTCAGGCTGACCACATTCCAAGAAGAGCCTATGATAATTGTGGCAAAATTCACTCTCTGTCCTCTGATTACAAAGCTCTCATTGTCTGAATTTGATGATTCTAGCCTTATTATCTATAGTATTATGTAATTTTTCATGAGTGGCTAATATCAAAAAGAATATTTCTCAAAATCAAAAAACATACTCCCACGCCCAGGCTATATGCTATTCAACAAATAAATATTTGTTGAATAAATAAAGAGGTGAATGAGATACTTAAACCTTCAGCTAGGAAAATACACTTCGCTTCCATGATTCTCTTCCTAGTGTTGTTGAGCACGTCGTTTGCTTCACCAGCCTCTTGGCTATGAGGTCACAGGAGATGTATATTCAGCCTTAGGACCAAGAATGGGTATGCATTACCTGTACATTGGTTGACTTTACTCTTGGGGCTGCTGTAAATTGTGTGGCTCTTGAGCATGTCTTTTAGTGGAGGATGCTTTCTTTAACTTAAATCTTACCCAGAATCCACACCGTAGAAAACAAATAAACTCCAAACTCCTCTGGATGAGCAGGAGGGCAGAACTCTATCTTTGGCTTGGTCTCACCCGTTGTACCTGCCCCTGGTAACTCCTAGGAAGCCAAGGACTTCACGGGATAATATCTGATGACTGACCCCCTCTCTCTCTCTGTATTGGCTACTAGAAATTTGGCCCACTTCTAAAAAATGCAGAGGACCCATGACTTATTAAACTCATTCTTGGCTTTATTTAATCTTTTTCACTATTCTACCTTTGTCCCAGGTTCCTTATCCATTACTTTTTAGTTCTGTTTTATATTTTGTAAGGTATCTGAAATTATTTCTGACACAGGCATAGGAAAGTTAGATGGATGGATGGAAGGATGGATGGATAGATAGATAGATCTCTATAAAACTAGCTTTAGTGCTATAATATTAACTGACAAACAAGGTACCTAGCACTAGTGAAAAATTCTCAATAATCAACAGTTATACATAAAACCAGAGGAAACTCTTCATAGAGTTTACCACTCTTCCTTCATAGTAGAGCCCCACTGGCACCATGGGTGGCTGACATTCGCATTGTATTGCATAAGATGGAGCCAATGAAATCCATACACACATAAATGTTAATATGACATAGAAAAAAAGTGTTGAAAGAATTCCTCTCAACAATTTCTAAATAGCTAAAATCTTCCCATTGCTCTATGGAATATTGGTCAAAAATGTTCAGACTGAGAAATTAGTGTTCTTGCTGATAAAATCAACTCTTAAATATCTGTTCTAATTGAGGGAGAAGTGAAAAGTTAGTCTAAATCAGTAGTGGATATTCTCATTCACTTCAGTTTGTTCTCACAGAGCATTCATTCTCAGCAGATTTGTTTCCTTAATAATTTTCCTTGATCTTCATATTAACATTGGCTTGTATGGGTTTATCTGCCTAATGCTATTGCTAGTCCTTTTAGTTTGCTAAGATCTTGGTGCCTAAACTTTCTCAGACTCACTTGCTGATGTCTATGTAAAATTCAGGATCAATGGTTTTCAATGGTTCTTACATGAGTGAATAGAAATACCGATTAAAGACTGGTAATGGAATTGCAGACTTGCCTGTGGATCTCAGAGCAATTCACCAAGCTTCATTATATGATCTTATAATGTTGAGGGCAAGTGACTGAGTCTGCATTTGTATGTGGAGCCGTGAAACCCAGGGCCCATTTCTCTTATTGCGCTATGCCCCACCAAGCTGATGATAACCCTGGGAAC
Source organism: Mesoplodon bidens (assembly GCF_964165515.1). NCBI lineage: Eukaryota > Metazoa > Chordata > Mammalia > Artiodactyla > Ziphiidae > Mesoplodon > Mesoplodon bidens. The sequence continues at coordinate 72,019,649 of NC_138169.1, forward strand.
TCTTGAGAAATCAGTAGGGGGCCTGTGGAAGCTCTTCACTGCAGGTGGTTTGGGGTTAAGCAAGTTTCTGGAGGTGGAGCCTGCCGTTCAGTTGTCCCACCAGGAATCACACAGCAGATTGGGTACTTCCAGAGATTTGCTCCTTCCCATTGAACTAATTGGTGTTCTTTTAGGTCCAACCAGTGTTTCACATTTTGGAGATGTTGACCCAGATCCTGCCCATTCAAAGACTCCGCTCTACCCCTGGCCAGGTAGAGACTTAAGGAGAGCAGGATCAATTTCACCCACTGATTCAGGGAAACAAACCAGACTTGAGATTCTCCCTTCTTCTCCCATTAACTAAGGCAGAACTCTCCCTTTAAACTTTTAGTTGCCTTTCTCTTTAATAACACTAAGTTTTTCCTTTCTGAGCATACAAGCATTTATCTGGACAGAAATTTTGAAAATACACAAGAGCACAAAGATAGGAACATTTAAATCATGCATAATTCTACCACCCAGAAGTAAGCAGTTAACATTCTTTAAATATTTCCTTCCAGTCTTTTTTTCTATACAGCTTATATATAGACACATATAACACAGCAGAAGCTAAACCATATGTGTTGTACATGTTGTTTGGCTTTTGCATTTAACAATACATCATGACTAGTTTTGCAGGTAAATAAATACTCTTTAAAACATGATTTCTAAGGGTTTCACAGTAGTTCACCATGAATCATAATTTAGTTTATTAAATCATCTTACCGTTGAAATGAAAGTCCATTCCAAGTTTTTACCATTATAAATAACGCTGCTGAATGTCTTTGCATGAAAGTTGTTATATACATATATCTCTGGTTGTCTTCCTAGGATACCATGGAATTGATGGGTTAAAGGCCATGAACATTTTAAAGATCTTTGATACACATTTCCTAGTTGGGCCATCTCCCCTATCAAAGGACTGTACCAAGTTATACTCTGATCAGTGGAGCATAAGTCTTCCCAAAATGGTCTTTTCTCATTTCTTGTCCACTCAAGCTTCTCTCAGGTGCATTTTAACATAATTTTTCCTGGATAGAAATATTGCCAGGGGGTGGTATGAGGTATTTAGAACACAGTGTGATTTCCATCAAACCCTCAAAGGCAAGCGACACTGAATTGGAGTCCTTTCTCTATTTAGGGAGCTGTAGGAAAATCGATGGCATGAGGGGAGAGTTGATCCATGATTTTGTCCCCCTCCTGAGCCCAGGTCTTGCTCATGATTTCCTATATTGAAGAAACAACCAAACACAAACTGGCTTTTGTGCCTATAAAGAATCAAGTTAAATGAATAATCTATAAAACTAATTTGAAATGTTTTTCCCTCGGCTACTAAAGAGGACAGCTTTCTTATTTTTCAACCTGTGTAAATGGCCTAAAGTTCTATGTTTCTCAAACTGTCATGAAAAGGATTCATTATTCTTCATACGTATACCTCTACACTTTGCTGTGAAAGTCAATATTTATTGCACTTTTTTCTGCATTTCTTAATGGAACATGTGTGTGATTATTGAATAAACATGAATGCATTGAGTTTTGCAACACTTCTTTTCCAATAATTTGTTAGGAATTTTTCACTATTCTAACTCAAAACAGATTTATTTTTCTAATAAGATTTTGCAAGTTCTTCATCCATAGTATCCACTAGATACATTTCATTTCCAAAATATAAACTGCTGCACCTGGGCAGCAATTTTTTTGACCCCTCCAAATGGTTTGTAATGGTTTCTAGCGTAGAGCAATGGTATGCATACTCACCAGATGTACTGCAGTCCATGCATTCCTTTTTGGTTCAATATTTCTTGGTCTGCTTATTCCATCGCAGTCTCCCTGACCACATTCTCAGGTTTTATTTTATCCTTATTTGCACATCATGCAAGAGAGCATCTCAGCTGAACAAAGAATTCTTTGAAAGATTTCACACAGAGATGGAAGATCTAATAAAGTTCTGTTGAGAAATTTTATTATTGTTAATGTAACTGTTATTTAGCCTGGATGAAACATTCCTATGATACCCCCAGCTTTGAAGAACCTATATGTGGTATCTACTTCTCTCATAAGGCAACCTGGGTGCATTCCTCAATCATTTCTCTCCATGAATCCAGTGGCCCAATGATTAGGAATTCAGAGACCACTAAAAGGAAACTTCAATTTTGAATTTTAAAAATATTATGATTAAGCTAGCATATTTATATTCTTTCTTTTTCTAATGAGCTCAAAATATTTCATAAGTAAGCAGCAAGATTTTCCTCGATGTACATGTTTACAACGAGATTTTACTGGTCCAAAAAATACCCACCAGACCTTCCTATATCTCATTGCAATAAAGTAAATCCATAACAGTAAGTGCAGACATTGGCAATATACATGGCCTCGAAAATTTACAAATTAGTCAATATGTTCATTTTTATTAGTATTTTTCTTACTGAAATAATGGTGTTTTTAAGCTTGGAAATTTGTTCTGATGATTAAGCAGTGTTTTGATAGAGATGTCAACATTTATGTAATATAATGATATATGACCATCATTAGTAACCCCACCTAAAAAGCACACCAATTTTTACAAGAGAAGGGAAATCAATCAATCCACATTATTTACTCTGCTAGGCTAAGTACATGCCTGAATTTATTGTTTCCAACCATGACCTTTGGACTGATATCAGAATAACAACTCATATGATAACCACCCACTTGGGTGATTGATAAGCAACTCAAACTTAATAATTTATCCAAAAAACACCCTTGATTTACCTTTCAAATCAATTTCTTCTCCAGTCTTTCCCATCTCAGCAAATGACACAAACACCTGCTCAAACTAAAACCCCAAGGGCCATCTTTGACTTCCCTCTCTCTAACATCCAATTCAACACCAAGTCCTGTTGGCACTAACTATAAAATATATGCCAAGCTGGTCAATTTCTCTCCTTCTCCACTGGTGCGATCTTGGTCCAAGCCACAATCATATCACACCTGAAATTCAGGAAAATGAGTTTCTCTTCATTTCCACTCTTGATCTACTACAATCAGTTCACTGCAGAGCAAAGCATAAGCCAACACATAATACTCCCCTGTCTCAACCTTGCATGGGCTTCCCATTACCCTCAGAATAGAGCCCGAGCTCCACCAAGGTCTGCAAGACCCTACATGGACAGACTCTGCCCTCCTCTGTAACCACATCTCATACCGCTATCCCTTCACTCTCTATGAACTATTCTCCCTGATCTTTTGTTCTTCAAACATGCCAAGCACATTCATCTCTTGGAGTTTGTTCTTTTCTGCTTCTCTTCCAGGAACTCTCTCCCATCCCTTATCTTTACATGACTGAGGTCATCTCATCACTTAGGTCTCAGCACAAATATCACGTCCTTGGAGAGGTTGCCCTTGACCTCCCCAATACTGTCTCTTTCCGATCCCTGCTTTATTTCCTTCCCAGCAATTATCTCTCTTCAAAATCATCTTCTTGATTTGTCTACTTTTTAATAACTTAGCTCCCCACTAGAATATAAGCACCATGGAAGAAGAGAACTCATCTCTTCTTCACAATTGTAATAACAATGTCAACCTTTACAAGGTATGTACTCAATAAACATTCACTGAATGAATGAATTTCTCAGTTAACCAGAAAGTCAAACTCATTGGCATGTCATTCAAGGCCCATCACCACTCAGCTCTAACCTATATTTGTAATATAGACATACAAGCCATATCAGACATACAAGCAATATAGACATACAATATGTCTATATATATAGACATACAAGCCATATCTTTTTTTTGTGTGTGTGGTACGCGGGCCTCTCACTGTTGTGGCTCCTCCCGCTGCGGAGCACAGGCTCCGGACGCGCAGGCTCAGCGGCCATGGCTCATGGGCCCAGCCGCTCCGTGGCATGTGGGATCCTCCCGGACCAGGGCACAAACCCGCGTCCCCTGCATCGGCAGGTGGACCCTCAACCACTGCGCCACCAGGGAAGCCCCAAGCCATAACTAAATAGTCACAATTTCTTAAACACACTGTGAAATTTTATGGTCCAATATCATTTGACAGACCATTAATTCATTCTCAAGCACCCTTTCTCACCCTTCTCCCACACCTCTCCCAAGTCCCACTGGGTTGAATTCTACTCAGCATTCAAGGCCCAACTCAGCTATCTCCTTTTCCACTGATCTGCTGTAGTTTTTTTCTCTGTATCCATAACACTCTGTGTCTCCATCAGAGTGTCCTTAACACAGCCCACTTTCACAATTCAATGGGTCTATCTTTGGTTTCACCAGGATATGCTATGTTCCTTGAAAGGAGAAATTTAGCATCTTCACATCCCTCATAATACATAGTCTGGTCCCTGATAAAAGGTACTCAATAAAGATTTTTTGAATTGAACTGAACAAGCATATGAGAAAGAGGACCCAAAAACTAAACTCTGTGCCTCCAATCAGGGATTTTTAACTCTCATTTGATTGTGAAATACATAGCTCTCTAGTTAAATGGATGAGGTGTGGAGTTCTGGGTGATGAGGAATTTTCTCTGAGTTTGCTATGCCTGTTGCAAAGAGAGACGTGGTCAGAAATCACTGACCTTGTGTTTTCTGTATCTCTGTCTTAAATCACCAGCTGCTTATTTAGCCTTTATCCTAATGTTTGGCAGAAACTGGGTTGCTTCTCTCACACATGTTTTTCCTTCAGAGTGTTGATATTGGCCTATATCCTATACGATAACAAAATACCAGACTTCTTGGGTCATTGGTTTAATGCAGCTGTGGTTGGTTGTGGTTCATGAAAGTCTCCACTTGTCATTTGTTTATATCACTGCCTTAGTGAATTTAGGGCTTTTCTTTGCTAGAGAGTTAGAAACTTCATCCCCAGATCCCCACTTTTGTAAATTAGCATGAGAATGGGGAAAATGGGGACAAGGCAGTCTGTGAGTGTCCAGCAAAAACTTGGTAGCAACTTAGTAGGAAGATCAGGAGGAAAGAGGCTCAAGTAGTTCCTTCTTAAATTAATCCACTCTTTTTCCATAAGAGTCAGGGAAAAATCCATAGTGCAGCTGGGTAGGACATTGTCTTCTTAGACAAGCCTGGCTGGAAAAAAATATGTGTCCAGAGAGCACAAGAGAATCTTGAGTATACCAGAAAGAAAGTGGTTATATCCAGGCATTTCTGGGGCTCTAAAAAGCAGGGTGAAGCCCTGGCTGAAACAAGGCAAAAATACAACACAGGTGTGCAAAATGCAATGGGTTTGGGATAACCCAACACGAACTAGATTATAGCCTACAAACATCCCCCCCCACTCAGATTTGGTCCTTAAGTCTTCAGCTACGAAAGAAACATCTATTCCTGAGATGCCTGGACAGGGTGAAGTGAGTGTATATTACCACTTGGTGGGAACCCTCCTGGTGCCTGCCATGGAATAAGGTAAGGATTTGCCTGAAACTGGTCAGAGAAAGGCTCGCTTCTTCCATCTCTTTCTTCTCCTTTCCCCTTAATAACTTTCCTACTCTTCACACATCCCTCCACTTGCCTCCTCCCCACAAAAGACAGAGAAATCACTATTCTAAAGGAAATACAAGGTCTAAGCAATGGGCTAAGAATAGACAAACAAAGCTCTAGTTCCATATGGCTCACCAAGCTTGCAGCAGGAGGAAGAAAAGGTAGACTGGCTCAAGACTAGCTGACAGAAACTTCAATTTAACTTTATTTAGTTCAGTCTAATTCACTGATTAGAGTGAGAGCAGATAGGGAAGAGTAAAGTAAGAGTGTTCAAGTTGGACAGATAGCTCATTGCTCCATAAGGTAATACAGCTACTAAAAGATCTATCAAATGCTGGTGAGAAATAAAGACAGAAGCACAAACAGATTTATATTAACCGTGCTGGTGAGGAAGAGCATGGCATGGTAGGATATGAGGGCAGTGGAATGAATCAGAATCAAAATGTAGCCTCTCCTGATGGTCTCTCCCCTATCTGATTCTGCTTCCTTGCTAAGTCCTGACAGACCAGGAAACATAAGCACTGCTGATCATTTTAAAAGTCATATGCAAATTCAGCATGGGAAGATCAGGCACCCATGGTCACAAAACTAGTCAGCTGCAACTCCTGCTCCAGTTTTCTCCATTGCAATGAACTCCAAAATGTGTTTCCATGACTTCATGTCAATGAAGATATGTCTGATGCTTGGGAATTTATCTCACTTCAAACAAAACCAAGAAGCTCCACTGAGAAGTCACTCCAGAGTTTCTTGAGAGAAATTCTTCCCTCCGCAGAATCTACCCTGGTGTCTGCTAAAAAAACCAAACACACAAACAACAACAACAACAACAACAACAAAAACGGCAAGAGGACACATCCCCTCTTAAGACACATAAAGTCATGAAGTTATACTGATGGATAAACAGGCCCTTCTCTGTGTATGTAGTGCATGTGTGTGTGTACGTGCACATGTGTGTTTGAGTGTGTGTGGGAAAGTGTGTGGGGATTTATTTATTTAAAGAACTACCTGCTGGATTGCTAGCTTCATAGAGAAATAAAAGTAAATAATAAATAATGAATAATAATGAAATGTGTTGATATAGGCCCTTACTAACCACTCTGCTGAGGTTTGAGAAGAATTTGAAAGCATGTTTTGCCAAGAACAATTTACAGAGTGGATAGTCAGTCCTTTAGACACTAAATATTACTGAGGCAAATGTTAGATGCTATCTTGTAATTATTTTACACCAAAAGGATTTAATATCAGTTTCTCATTATATAGAGTAAAACTACTAGGCTCCATCAAAGTTCCCTAAGATCATCAGGATGATCTCCCATGGCCCCCAGGACTGCCTATTCATCCAAATATCTCATAGAAATTCGCACTAAAATAAAATGTCTGTTTCATCCTAGGAAGACAAAACGGTGCCTTATAAGTGAGGGAAGCAATATATATTTACACTCGGCTAGATTGCATAACAGGAGATATTGAGAAGACAAACATGATTCCTTGGTGTTCTGAATCACATATGATGAAAACAGCATAGTCTGTTCCAGGTTTAGTTCCCTTAAAACATCAAAATTATATTTGGAGAAAGCTGGTGTGGCTAAGTGGGTCACATGCATTTGGATCTGGTGATTATAATATTCAGACCAAGACAATGATATATGCCTGCACTTTGGTTGGTTAGTCACACCTGGAACAGGGCTCAGTTCTGGGGACTATATTTTGAGAGAGGGGTGCAGATAAACCAGAAAGTCTCCAGAGTTGAAACCCAGAATGGTGTTTGATTCAGGAATTATTTAACAGGGAGCAAAGTTGAGGGAACTGGGACTATAAATCTAGAAACAAGGAGAATAGTATAGGGAGGGGGTATTAAAGTCAAATTGAAAACTTTGAAAGTTTTTCATACTGCATATATTTTTCTATTTTCCCAAGTATACTATGAGTTATCTGTCTGTATAACTTCTACTTAAAATGCTCTTCCTCCTTCTCCTGGCTGTTGATCTCTCAAGATCTAGATCAGCATCACCTCCTCCAGAAAACCTTCCATGTGTCTCTTCTCACTTTTTCTATCACTGCCACAAGCAGAAGACTAAGCATTCTTCCTCTCTGAACACTATTATTATGCATAAAAATCTTTCATGCTACAGTAGAACTTTGTATTCCAATGTCTATCTCTCTTATTTCACCCAGTAAGCTGTGAGCAGGGAGTGGATTCTACATCTCTTTTATTAATTTTTTTGACCACCCTTTGCTAAGTATCTGCTATGTCCTAATACTGTGATAAAGACTAGGTATAACAAAGACAAAAGACTTAGCCTCTGTCCCTGCAGAGCATAAAATAAGAAAGACAGATGCAAATATCAGAAACAAGACAAGGATGTCTTCTCTCACATATTCTCCTCAATATTGTATTGGCGATTCCAGCCAATGCAACAAGGCAAGAAAAAGAAATAATAAAAGGAATCCAGGTTGGAAAGGAAGAAGTAAAATTATATTTATTTGCTGATGCCATGATAGTCTATATAGAAAATCTAAGAGAATCTAGAACTAACAAGTGAGTTTAGCAAGTTTGTATGATAGAAAATTCACATACAAAAATCCATTGTATTTCTACATACTAGGAACAATGGGAAAATCAATACCATCTATAATAGCATCAAAAATATAAAATAAGTAGAGATAAACCTCCACGAAAATGTGAATGAAATGTGCACTGAAAACTACAAAATATTGCTAAAAGAAATTAAAGAACATTTTTTTAAAGGAAGAAATATTTGTGTTCACAGTTCAGAAAGCTCAGTATTGTAAGATGTCAAATATTTGTAAATTAGGCTCTAGATTCAGTGCAATCTCAATCAAAATCATAGGATTCTCTTTTTGTAGAAACTGAACAGCCGATTATAAATTTCATATGAAAACACAAAGGAAAAAGAATAGCCCAAACAACTTTGAAAAGGAATAACAAACAGGTTTAGAGAACAAACATTATTTGATTTCAAGAATTATAAAGCCACTGCAATTAAGACAATGTGGCATTTGTATAAAAACAGAGAACTAGATCAATGGAACAGAATAGAGAGAATGGAAATAGACCCACACATATATGAGCAGCTGATTTTGACAAAGGTACAAGGCAATTCGGTGGAGAAAGGACAATAAATGCTGTTGGAACCATTGGATATTCATATACCAAAAAAATGAACTTCAATCAGTGCATCATATGAATATAAAAACTAGCTCAAAATGAATTCATTGAGCTAAATATAAAACTTAAAACTCTAAAACTTCCAGATTAAAAGTGGGAGAAAATCATTGTGACTTTGGTTGAGGAAAAGATTTCTCAGATACCCTACCAAAATCATGATCCAAAAAAGAAAAATTAATAATTTGCACTTCATCAATATTAAAAATTTCTGTCCTTTACAAGACACTGTTAAGAAGATGAAAAGACAAACCATAGCCTGAAAGAAAAATTTGTGGTACATAAATAAAGAATTTTTAAATCTCAATAATAAGAAAACAAACAACCCAATTTTTAAAAATGGGCAAAAGATAAGAATAGATATGTTGCTAGAAAAGATATATAATGACAAATAAGCACGTGAGAAAATGCTCAGTGTAATTAGTCTCAGAAAAAAATGCAAAGTAAGACCACAAACTCATATGACAGTATGCTTATTAGAAACTAGAAAGACTAACTATATCAAACATTGGCAAGAATGTGGAGCAACTAGAGCACTGGTATATAGCTAGTGAGGATACAAAATGGCAGTACTGCTTTGGAAAACATGTTGGCAAGGTTTTGTTTTAAGTTAAACATCTACTTACCATAGAATTTGACAATTCCACCCCTAGGTATTTATCAAAGGGACATGAAAACATAAGTCCATCCCAAGACTTGGACATTAATTTCATAGAACTTTATTTGTAATAGGCAAAAACTGGAAACCATGCAAATGTCCATAAATAAAGTATGCTATATCTATACAATGGACAGAATTTAAAAGGAATGAACTATCGATACACTCTACAACACGGATAAATCTCAAAATAATTAAAACTGGAGGGAGGGATTACAAAGGGCACAAGGAAGCTTTCGGGGAGGGGGTGATGTGGTGATGTGTTTATTATCTTAATTATGGTAATTTCACACACTGAACTGTACATTTTAAAGACATGCAGTTTATTATTTATCAGTTATTCCTCAAAAAACCGATTGAAAAAACATAGTACGTAATAGTAATTTCTAGGAAATTAATTTTCAGTATGCCTGAAACATGGCAGAAGTCCAAGATGTGTTGAAGCATTGAAAGTGTGGAAGTGGCCTATTAGATTAATTCTTTGTTACTTACTCTGAAGTCCAGAAGTAGTCCAAAAGGCCAGATTTTAGCTTAACATATTCATTAGAGTTGTCCAAAAATGGAATGAGCTTCTTGGTTAGGAAAGTGTTTATTAGAGTGATTAAAAGTTTGATTTTAGAGTAAAGAAGACTTGGGTTCGATTTCTGGTTTGGCTTCTTATTGTGTGACCTCAGTAAGTCACTTAAATTTTCTAAGCCTCAGTTTCCTCATCTCTAAAGCAGAGATAATAATAGTATTTACATCATAGAGATGTTATGAATAATGTTGAGGAAAAGCATGTAAAATATATTATTGAATAGGCAGTTACATCTTTTCAGCTGGTCAATTACAAGTTGTTAGATAACAGTATTTATATAAATACAGTAATACTGGGCATTTCTTTCAGGGCATACAGATATTTATTCAGAAATACTTGTCAGAATACCACTGATGGGGAGGGTGATGGAGTCAAATGGAGGCTCAAGTAAATTCAAGGGCAAGTCTTCTCTTCATTATTGTTCAACCTTCAATCTCTAATGGCTTCTTCCATTGAACACTAATTAGCACCTGCCTCTTTCATTACTCTAATATTTGTAGAGATCCTACGTTACAAACTCAGGTCCCCACAAATCTCCCCTACCCCTCCTCCCAGGCATAATGGTAAAATCTAAAAAGCTCAGTCACTTTGCTTGTAAACATTTTGAATTGTAGGATGTTCCTTTGGATGAGTACATCCCAAATTCATTTGTGCAGAAACTTTTTTCCCACAAAAGAAGACTATATTTGCAATATGGTTATAACTCACTATGGCAGCAAACATACCAAAAAGAGATTTTAAGAAGCCTGTTTTGATAACATTCTTTATTAATGGATTTCTCTTTGTTGAGTTTCCACTCATCTGTGTTTACATAAAATGTTGATTCGTGAAAATGAATTCAGCAGTTACAGAACTGCCTCTTTGAAGGTTCTAATTGACCATACAAGCTGTGAAAAATGTGTAACAGGAATGGTTCCTTAGTGTTTCCTCCATTTTATAGGCCAGGAAAAGGAATAATTTCCTTGCTCAAGGCCATGTGGAAGGAGAGAGTTACAAGCGTCCAAGGAACTCAAGAGTTCCTGATTGCTGATTCACGTACAATTTTCCAGGGCCCAGTGGTTCTCCCATGTGTGGCCAGTTTGCTCTTTGCTCACTTGATGCTGGCTTAAAATTGAGGACTGCCTTATTCCAGACCGAGCTTTTGTTTCTTTTGACTGATGATCTTAGAGCTACAGAGACATGATGTTTGCTTATTAGGTGGACATGGGTTTATTTTTCTATTTTTGAATCAGCAGGCCTCTTTTCTAACGATGTGCAATCACAAATCTGGCAGACTGTTTCATTCCACATGCTGAAAGAAGGCCACAGGAAGTATTTCCATTCTATATCGCATAGAATTTGTGACTTGCATGCACTTTTTGAGTCAAAATCAAACATTTGCCCTGGATTGGCCCGAGTTTAATTAAAATGATGAGAATGTGTGATAGGCATTTGGTCTAAGGCAAAAAGGATACACAGTATTGAAATTTGAAACAAACATTTTTTTTAAAATGAGAAATGTATGGTTGGCAGTGATAAGAAATGCCAAGACTATGTATTACCTGGGATCACGGGTTGAAAATAGAAAATATCCTAAAAATTCTGGTGCACTGTGAAACTATCATAGGAAAGTTTGGATAGGATTACATGCTTTATGGATGATGTCCCTGTAACTAACACTGTAGATGTTTATAATTTTTTCTACAGTCTTTTTGTGGCTCACCATGTATAGCTGATGGGCTGCTCATCAGTCTGGCAGATTTTCCCATTTAAACACACAGGGGAGAAAGAAGAGGATTTTTATCCCAAAGGGTTAAGCTCTGCAAAATTGATGATCATCCAAACAGACTGATGCCAGCAAAGTCAGCATGAAACAAAGTCTAAATGGCCAAGCGCAGAAAGGGGCTAACCAATCATTTAAATTGAGGATTCTTGAAATTGGCCACGTTTTCCACTGCAAAAATTTTAATGTGGCTGCGATATTAGAGAATGTTTACTATTACAATTTAAGTTCTATTTAAATAAATACACATACTGATAGTTTGATAAACAGATTTGCTGGTACATATTGCTTGGGCTCTTGAAGTGAAGACAGTTGAATTAAGAAATAATCTGAGCTACGGATACTGTCTCATTTTACAGGACAATTTTAAGCTTCATAGTTTACTAACTAAATATTTAAACTTCTAAATAATGTACTTGGAATAATTTACAAAAAGCATTATCACATTGCAAAGACACACCAACTTGTTAAGGTAGAGCAGCCTAACAAAATAGATCTCAAACTGTTCTAAACACTGAATAGAATTGTTCTCATACATGAGTAGTCTAATGTTTGGTCTAATTAGGATCAATGGTTTCGTTAATCTATGGCAATATCCATGAAGACATTTCCAAATTCCACCCCAAAATTGGTGATTAAATGGCCTCTTATACCATCTCCATGGGACTCAAATGCCCAACATGAATGTCATCTCGAAAGTCTGCAAGTCTGGCCCCAATCCAGGAAGAACAGAAAATAGTGTGAAAAATGGCAAATGGATTGTACCCACCTCTCTCAGAGACAAATAGACCACTACTGAAAAATATAACTAATTGAATTTCCATTTAGACTATAACGAGAGATCCATGCTCTGCCTTGCTATGTTTAATAATGATGTTTGTCTTCCAGATAGCTCCTACCCAAGTTTCAGTGTTTAGTTTTAAATAGTACCAAATATTGTTTCAGCATCTTCAGGGAACACAATAATGGTGTTTTAAAAAAAAAAAGAAGAAAGAAAGAAAAAACTTTTCATTTAAACCAGACCTCTCTCCTCTATTTACTCCAAACACTTAAAAAACATAATTTGAATTTTAGAAGCAGCAAAGTTTACAATTCTACCTTGTTAACATGGGCTTCATCTTAGGTAACAATACCAAGGAAGAAGCATATGACAAAAGATCATCAAATACCATAAACATGAAATTGGGGTACAAGTCAGCAATTTGCTTAAAACTCCACATCAGTTCAAAGGTACACAAAGGGAGGGGTGACTGCCTTAAGTTCAACAGAGGAGTGAACATCTGTTGCAAACATCCTCTCTTGGGTAGAGTTAGACTCATCTAAACAACTTTATATGCCAGACAAATACATTTTATGAAAAGAACGTGTGGCTGAAGAATTCACAGACTCAAAACTCACAGTTGTCAAGATTGAGTTTTCGTAAGAATAGGTGTAAATGGGAGAATATACAGAAATCTAAAACCTCTGTAGCTTTTTACTTTAAAATACACTCTCCCTCCCTCCCTGCCTTTCTCTCTCCTTCTTCTCCTCTCTCTCTGTCACACATACACACACACACAATCAAAAAATAGATACATAAAAACAGTATCACATCTAATTTCAATATCAATATTATTTTTCCGTGCTTTTTGAGAAAAGTGCTAACACCAGCATTCAATGAATGCTCAGATGATACTCCTATAAGATGTAAAGAAAAAAATCCTAATTTATTCATTCATTTATGAATATTTATCAAGCACCAACTATGAGTCAGACATGTTCTAGGCAAGAGATTTTAAATTACAATAATGGTGAACGTTAAAATAATAGTACAGTTGTCACTGGAGTCACTCACAAAGGTTTCCAAGCAGGTTAAAAAACCCAAGACAGAGACAAAGAAGGGTAACTAGTTCTGTAGACAAGCTCAAGTGAGGCTACCAGGTGGCAATGGCATCACGGGGGTTATAAAGCACTCATCTCCCCCAGCTATGAAATTACAGAATCATTTACTAAGCCTTTTTATTTTTTTGAAAATCATGCTATTTTCATTTCTGGGCATAAAATTATTAATATTTTATATAACACTATCACAAGTTTGCATGATTAAAATTTGCATACTCTGCAATCATGCTAGTTTGCCAAGATCTGCTAGGTGGTTGAGTCGTCTTCCAAATGTCACTGGATAACCATCTTAATTATTTAATTAGAGAGTCTAATCTGATATTTGTGTTTATATTTTGATATCAGAACCAAAGAACTACAAATACTGGAGCATTCATTATCCAGCCAAAAATCTTAGTGATAAATGACCTTTTAGAGTACAGAAACTCACATTTCCTTTGTTAATTATGTTTTCTTCTTTGGACCCTATGTTTAAAAAGTTTCAGTCTTCAAAAAATTATTGCAAAAAATTAACTTGTTTTCCAACATTTTATTTATTATGGACTCAAATGACAGTCAATAAGAACTTTAGATCATATGGCAATAACTAGGTCACCACACTGAGTGTAGGTATATAACCTCAATGCAATATCAATTCTGATATACAATGTCCAGTAGACTTTTTGACTTATTAACAAGAGCTCACAGACTCCTTTACTTCATTTGGGGGTACCCAGGATTACCAGAAAAAGCTCATGTAGAAAAACTTGTAGGTGGAAATGTGGTTGACCAAACTCTTTATTATAGAACATTCTGCCTTGAAGAAAAATTGATGTTTGCAATAACTTCCAGCCCACAATTTTAAGTAGGTGATTTCATGCACCATCCTGTTTTATGTTCTCACCTGTTCCATACAGTTTATACAGTTTTCCCCTGTGAAATATTACATTATAACATGGAGGGGGCTTGGTACAAGGAGGGACACTTGGGATTGGAGAGGACAAATACCCTATAACAGGTCTGGGGATTCTGCTAATAATCTGTAACCAAACAGGCTTCATCAAGATGAAAGTATGAGACATATTGACATGTAACTTTCAATTACACACTCTTCTGTAATCTTTTTGAATTATAAACTCTTTTGTAATAAGACGAGTTTGAGATTTATCCTTCTTAGAATTCTTGGAAGGAGAATCTAAAGCTTCCCGTTTCCTAGTTAGTATAAAGAAACAAGTTCTGAAGTCTTTATCAATTGATTCCTGTCCTTGAGATTGATTTCCCCTGGTAACCTGCAAGCCCATTAATGATCTTGTGCTGTCCCTTTAAGAAAACATATTGGAGAGTCTAAGGTAGATATAATAGACATTGCTAGAGGCTGAATGTAGGTGTCTCAACAAGGTAAATGGAAGGAGAAGTAATAACAGAAATATTTGTAATTGAAAAGTCTACACATCACAAGCTCTTCGGCTAAACATTGTTCCTGAAATGGGTGGTAATGCATTCAGAGAAGAGAAATCCCAGAATTTACAAGGATTTCCCTTGACCTACAAACATGTTTGGGGAAATTTCTGGAACACTCGTTCACACCTAATCCTTTGATTTCAGAAGCTTCATTTTCTTAGGACAGAACTTGCTGCCAACAAGCAAACTTCAGTGTGGGGGCAAAATTCCCCTTCCCTTCTTCCTTTTCCTTTTCCTCCTTCTTTTTTCCCTGAGCATCATTTTTGCTATTTCTGAAATCCTCAGAGCCAGAGGATGCTCAGGATAACAGTCAGATGCTCCTGGCACACCCCTACTCTGCCTTAGGTCAAATGAGTCAGGTACTGAAACCCTTGAATTTTTTTTTTCTACCTACCGTATTTGCAAAGATTTTTTCATTTTTAAAATTCTTTTACTGAAGCATAGTTGATTTACAACACTGTGTTAGTTTCAAATGGATGCTTTCTCATTCTAAAACTCTTCCCCCCTTTCCATTCTTAGTGGATCATATGTCTGCCTCATTCTTTCCTTTTCCCCCTTCTCCTTCTCTACCTAATCCTAAATTTGGGGTCTTGTCTGAATGAAAGCCATATCCTGGGAATTTCCACTAAGAACACCTAAGGTTCTTCCTGTAAAAGGTGGGGAAAGGCCACCCCACGATGCACTAGGTAGATGGTAAAGTTGCTATGGCAACCACCTGTCTCCCCGTTTTTCGATTTCCAAACCCTGGGAAGTTTTCTCTGAAATTAGTTGACCCCAACGTCTTTCCCAAGCATGAGCATGGGCGTGGCTCTCATTTAACAGTGTTACCTGTTCCAAATTGGTCCCAGATTCATAGACCAGGTCAAAGGCGTGGCACTGGCAACCAGAAGACCAGGGGCTACCGCACCCCAACTTGCTGTGAAGGAAACTCTGGGTTTTTCATCCATATTTTGCAGAATGCCAAATGTGCTCTTGGCACTTTGTAAATAGTACTAATTATTTCTTCCAAATTACAGACTGGGCAGATGTGTTAACCATGCCCTGAGGTTCATTTGTCAATGGGTGTAAAAATGTGGGGCACTAGGCATTTCTGTAGAGGGTCCCAAAGGGCTTAGCCAAACACAGAGCAAACTTTGAAGGGCTGTTCAGGTGAATCAAACTTCACCTGTTCTTTGCTTCTTTGCCATCTAGTTGTAAGTTGCTTCATTAAAAAATAAAAATTAAATAAAAATTAAAACATGAACATGAGGACTTTCCAGGCATTTGAGGGCATTTTCTCCCCAAGTCTTTTATTTTATTTTTTTAAAATTCTCTGCTTTCTCTCTGGCCTGCCCTCTCTCCTGAGCTGTTCACAAGCATCTCCCGGGTTAAAGATGTGGAGGACAGCAGTTTAATACCCAAAGGTCTCGTGGGTAGACAGTGGCTCCATGGACAGTTCCTCTGCCTCACCTGTTATTGCTGAAGCCTAAATGGCTAAGGCTTCATTTCTTTTTTTTTCTTCTTCACTTTAACATTTGATTTCTTTTCAAATAACTCAAGAATATGTGTTTCAAAGAGGAATAACATTTTAGTTATCTGTATGAAATTTTTTCAGACCCTTCACAGGAAGCAGATTTTGGTAAGAAGAAAAAGAACATGATTATGTGTGAGAAGGGGCGTCAGGAAGAGAGAGAAAGGAGGAAGGAGGGAGAGAGGAAGGGAAGGAGGGAGGAAAGAAGGGAGAAAAATGAAAGAGGAGAGGTTGTGAGCAGTTGAGAGGAATGGGACAGAGATGCCATGGAGTCTAGAAAGAAAAGACTGGGAAAGTACAAGAGACAGAATACTCACCTAACTCTCAGAGGAGATCAAGGACAGCGTCTTTTACCACCTATTCCAGAACATTTATGTTTGAGAGGAATTTTCCAGACCAGAAGATCTTGATTCTGTCTGAAGAGTTAGATGCACAAGTCACATTTCCCTGAATGGCTGAAAGTGAGGCAGGTCTACAATGATCTCTACGTAGAAACTAAAGATTCTATTAGAGGTCATTTAAAAATATGGTTTAAGTGAAACTCCCTGAGTTATTTCTCTCTTGTGTTAGTGTTTTACTTCTAAGGTGGTGTAAATATAACCTTGAAAACAGTTGTGGAAAAGAACCCCAGGCTGACTCCACTGCTGAAGGGTTATGCAGAGGGGAGAGTGGCCTGTCTTATCGCCCTCCCTCTAACTCTGCCCTGCGGGCTCCATTTCCGGGATGTTCAGGGTGGAAGGATGATCACATTTGAAGTGAAAATACCTGATTTGAAACCTTGTTCTGAGAGTCACTCCGAAGACTGCCCAGAAAATTTCTTCCCATCTGGTCCTTCCAGAACATTCCTTCTCAGAAAAGAAAATAAATAAACAGATTGTTGTCGGCTTCAGTTTGGTGCCAAGCACCAAAGACTTCCAAAAATATGGACGAGTCCCTGAGGCCCTAGAGAAACAGTAAAACGTGGGCCAGATGTGGGATGAGGGTCCCTTTTGCTGTGATCACAACAGAATCATAACCAAACAAGCTAATTTCTGTTTTCAGATCTGACATCAGACATGACGAAAGTATCAAGATATTCACCAAAGTGTTACAAATCACAGTTTGAACTATCAATCTGTCCACTACTAATCACAGGTTTGGTATTTCCAAGTGCTGTGGGAATATTAACTCTACCAATAGGCTCCTGCTTCTTTACAGAACTGCTCAGCTTCCCAAGCAGCAGGAATTACTGTTTGAATCAAAGACGGTAATAATACTTCTCATTCTTGCTAATGCAAAGCAGTGAGGCCTGAGCCCTTCTGTTTTACGCTGCACACTGATTTGGAAGCAAATATTTTTCCAACAGCATCACCTAATTGAAATCATTTTGAAAAATCTGAAGCCTTCACAGAATTCTGTTTTGGAAAAACCAACTCTTGGGGATCTGTCAGTGGCATAAGCCATTCCCTTCAGTTTAGCTTGAAAATGAGAACGTGCTCTGTCAAACAGCTCTAAATTATATATATTTGCAGATGTAAACTGAGCACAGGGCATTCCAAGATCCAATAAAAAGGTGGGGAGTGAGGGTGGAAAAAAAAGATGCATTTTCCATTATTCTCTTCTTATGTATCAATATGAACAGTGACATCTTTCAGCTTTAACGTGGTTTGGGACGTACTTATTTGTGAATAACGTATCCAGGCACACTTGTGAATGTGAAATGCTCAATCAGATATGCATTTTTAAAGGTATAATTCACCCAAACCCCTAAGTGCTAAATACAGACAAAGCTCTACACGAGATCCTGTGACAGGTATAAAGTTATCCAAGAAGTAAAGTCAGCAATTTAAATAACTTACCCTTCATTAGGGTAGAAAATAAATAATGCAAATATCTGAATTACAAGAGAGCTTTTTAAAATTAATTTTTAAATTGATTTATAATTCATTTAACTGAAATTAAATGAATGAGGCAGCCTTCTCTTTTCCTTCTGAGCTCTGTCGATTGGACTAAGACATGAGAATCACTAATGGTCATCCCATCTCTATTTTGTCATTGATCAGTATTTAAGGGGAACTTGTAAAATAAACTATACCTAGGGACTATGCTTTTCTACCTCAAGTGCTGATAAAGCACTCCAATACCCCCAAAACCCCTCAATTTGTCACATTGTATTTCCCCCCGAATCCTTTCACTTTCTTCTGGAAAATTTCAACTATATACAGAAGTAGAGGGAATATATAATGCACACTTATGTACCTTTCACCCAATTCCAATGACCACTGATGCTTAAACCATCTTGTTTCTTCTGCATCCTCACCAGCCCCTCCCCACTACACCCAGGCTAGATTACTTTGAGGCTAATCTTAAATATCATATCATTTCTTCAGTAAATATTTCAGTGTCATCTCATTGTTTTTTATAATTTTCTTTACATTTTAATGAGTCCCTAATGTTTTAAGGTATTAATCAGGCTACTTCACAGCCTACAACATATGCTAATTTCCCTTCTATCTACACATATAAGTGGTAGAGTTGGCCCATCTATTTTAAACAAATTATCACTGAAATCATCTGTAAGCATCATCATTTTTAATCATCACCGAGCTTTTGCACAGCTATGTATCTGAGTTTACAAGCTCACACTTTGTCAGTCACTTCCACACTATTATTTTGAGCATGTTAGTACTTGCCATTTATTTATTTAGAATATTTTTATATTATAATGAGTTTCTCACATTTTTGTTTTCTTTCCTGCTCCTCTGCAGTTATTGATCTGTGAAAGTCTCCTATTCCAGGGAACAATTATTCAGTCTCAAGGGAGGGAGCTACGCCCAGTTCATGGGTCTTCTTTCCA
The DNA here is from genome assembly GCF_964165515.1 of Mesoplodon bidens. Lineage (NCBI taxonomy): Eukaryota > Metazoa > Chordata > Mammalia > Artiodactyla > Ziphiidae > Mesoplodon > Mesoplodon bidens. Next base: position 72,039,001 of record NC_138169.1, read on the forward strand.
TGTGGCATTGAAGGGACCAAAGCATCTAGTTTAAAAGAAATGACCAGGAAAAGCGTCTAAACACCTTGGGGATTCTTACGGGGTAGGACAAGCTCCTTGTGGTGAAATCAGCAAGAAAGTGAAAATTACATCACGAGGTTAAGTAGACAAGATGAATTGAAAAGTCACACTTCTTTATTCTAAATGAAGAATTGCACTCCCAAGCCTCACCTCTATGAGGAAAATGCAGTCTTATGTTTAGAGGGCTCAAGCAAAGCATTAAAGGGGAAAATAAATTCCCTGGTGCCTATAAAAAGTCAGCCTGCATTAGTCTCTCCTCACTGCCCAGAGTAAAAGCAAAAGTTTTGCGACGTTCAACAATAGGTCAAAATAACATCCTGTGTTCCGCACACCATATTCCAACTCAAGCAAAATGTCTATGGATATATATTTTTTTAATTTCAAAGCCTTTTGATTAAAGTATACCAGAAGGGCACTGACAGAGCAGGCTGTTTCTGTTCTTCTGTGGAAGGTTTCAATGGCCGCTATAGACTCTCTAAATCTATTTACTTCAAGGCTGGAATGAAACAAACATGACAGATGGCTTTAAAAAAAAAAATCAAAGGGGAAGTTCTTGGAACACATCCTTCAAAATAAAATTTTGTTTCTTTTTTTTTTTTTTCCGAGCAGCTGAAATGATTTTTCAGAACATCTGATGAGCGATTTTAATACTTCAACTTTCTCCTCCACGAAGCAAGCCCATTCATTTGGAGACTTCTGTTCTTTTGTTTTATTTCTGTGAGTGTCTTTCTTTGACAAGACATAACGTCTGAAAACGACAATATGCTAAATGAATGGACCCATCATATATTTGGCTACATAAGAGCTGCTGGAGCACACTTTGGATTTTGATGGGAGAACAGAATGCTTAATGGAAGAAATCTTGAAGAAATAAAAAAGGAAGTTAATGAGACTCCATGTTTGTCACTGCTCACGTACAAGGGACCAAGCAATTTCCCTTCATCTGTTGCAAGGGCAGTAACTAGAAGGCTAGTCCATTCTCCCAAAGGCTGGGGAGCTTGATGGTCAGGAAAATGCCAAGAAAGTGGGGAGAGGGCTGAGGGACTCGAGGGAGGGTGAGGGGTGCTCCTGTGAAGAGGCTGCTTTCTCCCACCCATGATCAGAAGAGCACTGACTTAACATCCCGGCTAGGATCTCACTTACAAAGCTAAGATTTAACTTCAGGACACGTGAGATCAACCATCGACATTAGCACAGTCTGTCAAAGCAAGTAATGGCCCTTGCTCAGTTCTGATGTGGACTGGATGAGAGGAAGGGGGAGGAGTCTGGGCTGGGTTACTGGGGGTGGGTCACATGAGTCCAGGGAATACAGGAAAAGAGCCCATTTGGATACTAACACTTTGACTTTCAAAGGCATATCTATCTAAGGATGTACGAATGTCAAAGTCACGCCATCCCTTGATCTCACAGCTAGAAACAGAAGGACTTAGATCTCCGCAGAAAAGCAACTTGAAGATATTGTATTCAAACACATACTTTGGAGTGAGAGAGACGTGGATCAAAATCTCTGCGTCACCGCCTCCTGGCCGTGTGACCAGAGATGATGTGGCCCAGCCTTTCTAGGTTCTGTATCAATGTCGGTCAAACATTGATCACTGAACCTACTTCTTAGGATTTTAGGAGGCTCAAAAGAGAATGTGTAGGAAGCCTCTATCATAATAGAAATAGAACCTTAATAAGCTATCTGCCACTCAGGCCCTGTAGTACCAGCCACAGGAGAGTATATTCTACAGAAACACAAGGATCTATGCTGACCATAACCTCTACCCAAGAAAACAGGGCATTATGCTAAGTGAAGCCAGTCAGAGAACAAATACTGTATGATTCCATTTATATGAGGTATCTAACATTGTCACACTCATAGAAGCAGAAAGTAGAATGGTAATTGCCAGGGCCTAAGGGCAGAGGGAAAAGGGAAGTTGCTATTCGGTGGACATAGAGTTTTGGTCATACAAGATGAAAAAGTTCTATTGCTACACAATAATAGGCATATAGTTCCCAATACTGTACTGTACACATTAAAAATTTATGAGGGTAGACTTCACATTATGAGTTTTTTACCACAATTAAAAAAGAAATTAAAAAAATAAAATTGTGCTGTCAAACTCCCATCAGCTCCCCCCATGGTCCCAAACTCTGACAGCATTCCTGCAAGGACCACCCAAGAGACCTCACCAATAGTTATCCTGGTTACAAGCATAAAAAGATAATAATAATGCAAGGGCAAAATGATAAATACTAAATGCTAAACAAATAGTAATGACAGCAAACAGTTCTCTCTTTGAGTTACAAAAGAGAACAGTCACTTTCATCAGAGGGGTAAGAAGATGAGGAAGGACAGGGAGAAACAGCCAGCTTTGACTGAATGCTTATGCCAGACCCTCTCCCAAGTGTTTTCAGAAAGTACAGCTGAAAGAAGAATCCAGGGATAGATCAACACGTCTCATCCTTTAATATAGTTCCTGGTCCAGCTTAATGTTTCATACACGTTTGGGGAATGAATGCAAAATCCAAATTTGACAAAACCATCTACTACAAATTTTATTTATTTAGCTGATACAAGTTAATGATGTCTTTACAAAGCTTATAATAAAAACATTTGGTTTGGCAGCGTCATTTCAGACTAATGATAAGCTTATGCTCTGACCCAGACATTCCAGTTCATCATGTTTGCCTGAAGAACCCTGCACAGAGCACAAGGAGATATGTACAAGGATGTTCATTATAACATTGTTTGTCGTGGCAATGGCTGAATAAATGTGCGGTCTGCTTATACTGTGGAATACTACACAGCACTGAAAAGGAATGAACTAGATCTTTTAGAAAATGGGGATAACCTTTGAATTCCTTGCTCTGAGCTGACAGTGCCACTTCTTTAGAATTGTCTTCCCTAAACCCCCTGGATGAGGCTTGATCTAGACTGACAGCCCTCTAAGCTTCCTTACAGCACTCTTCACAATAATAACTGACCGTGAATGGCCAGCACCCTGCACAGAGGCTCGCTCCCAGTGAGTGCTAAGTAGTTACCAGTTAAAATGCTGAATGAATCATGACATTATAACAGTAGCATAGAACATTTACTGAGAGCTTACCACATGACTGTTTCAAGAATTATAAAAGCATTCACTCATTTAATCTTTGCAACACCCTCATGAGGTATAAAACACTACTTTTATATATTATGATGAAGACTACAGAGGCAAAGAAAATGCTTGAAAAAATAGAAATAGAGCAAAGCCTACTAATCAGTCCATCTGGGATGAGACCCTGTAAAGTTGGTCTTTTTAACATTGGGCTTTAGCCAGCTGGGATAATCAGACCTCTACCCTCCTTGAATATATCGCTTCCTTTAACAAACTAAAACACAAGGAAAATAGTCATTCTTTCTGAGCAAGCTTTTGCCCACCATAATTGTGGACTGGAATTTTCTAGGGAAAATAATGACGACACTGATCCGAAAGTTGGTTGGATAGCAGAAAACATGGTCCGGTAACATTGCAAAAATGCATGTGTTCCCACATGTGTTCCTAGAGTTCTGGGCCCTGGAGACTGCTCTGATTCAGGAGATAGAAGCACCCCGGAGACCACGCCCCAGAGGGAATGGAGAACTGCAACTCCCTGCTGGAAACGACACGGGCCTGGCCATGACCATGGGACACATTCTGGTCCTAGGAGAGCCCTAGCCACAAAGGATGCATCTTCTCCCTGCCACTGGGATAATAAGGCTCATTCTCCAGCTGAGAAAAAACAATCTGGTCACTTTGACTAACCTGCTTTAGACAAAGTTTATACTCAGAGAATCACATGATGTTAGGGGAAGCACAAGAAATAACAGAAACAGAAGGCCAGTTGAAGAGCTCCTCAGAGGATGTGGCAGAGGAGAACAAGACACAGAGAACTGACAAATTGAAGGGATTACTAAAGATACCTGATACTTATCCAAAACTGAAGTTAAATGTAAAACATGGCCCGGAGGACCTTGTAATAGATGAGGTCTCTCTTCCACCATAATATTTGCCGAGATTTGTAACCTGGGCCAGTAGCCACATGTTCCTAAAACCACAGTCTCTTCTAAATACATCCTTCCTGAGTGGGTGTATTGGGATATGGGGATATATGTATACGTATAGCTGATTCACTTTGTTGTACAACAGAAACTAACACAACATTGTAAAGCGTTTATACTCCAATAAAGATGTGGATAAATAAATAAATAAATGCCTCCTTCCACTGGAAATTGATATGTCAATTTTTCATTGAGAAATGATTAGGTCATTAAGTGTCTCATTCTAATAATTAGTGTAAAACTGAGAAAATCATCAAGATAATTCAGGGATTGCTTTAAGCGCTTTTGGCTACTATCTAGATATACCAAACCAAAATTGTTTTAGAAGGAAATTTCCGAGTATTTTCCTATGTCTTCCTTGTTACTTGACATTGTATATACACACAAAACAAAGGTAACTAGAGAGGGAGATTCAGACTGTAAAATCTGGGGTCTTTTCCTCTCTTCCTCCCATCAATTTTTTTCAACTCTTTTGGGGTAGAATTGATGAGTGGAAATTGTCTCCCATAAATTATGTACATTAAAATAATGTTTGCTTCTTTACGATTTTCAAATTTTGTCTGCCTGTAAAGTAATTCTTAATGTTTTGTGTGTCACAACCAATTAGTTCAAGAGATATCCCCAAATTCTCAAAACGATTTTTTCCCTTCATTTTAGGTAGTTTTCTTCAATCTGTTTAGCACATTAGCAGAGGGAACACAGAACTTCAGCAGGGGGTGTCAGAGATTTAAAAGGGCAGTCTCAGAGTGTGTCACTCAAGATTGGCAATCATAATGTCAGGGATCCTTCATAGCTGACTCACAGATTTAAATTAATGGAAAGCAAGGTCCTTGCCATGTTATTATTTCCACAACAAGCTTAGTGCTGCATTTCATTGATTCTTTCAACAAATAATTTACTGAGCATCTTCTATGTGTAAGACCTCTGCTTGGCACTTCAGGGCAGGAGGGGAAGAAGGCAGAATAACAAAATTAAATAAGACACAGAGCCTGACCTTTAGGAATTTACACCCTAATAAAGGACATAAGTTCATTATCTAAATATAAGGAAGAAAAATAGTGCCAGAGAGCACCATGGCTCTGGCATTTATGGAAAGGAAAGATGAACTTTAGCAAGGAGGGTATTGGGAGTCAAATTTGGAAGTTCTTAGAAAATATGCGTTTTAATGAAGTCTTAAAATGTAGGTGGAGTTTTGGCAAGCAGAGTTAGGAAGAGAAGGGAACTTATTCCATAAAGAAAGCTCAACATGAATAGAAGCTCATCTGAGAAAAAGCAGGGCCACGTCCAACATTACAGAAAGTTCCAACTCAAAAGCATCTTATTAACTGTCTATCTCTTTGAAAACCACAGCCCTCTTAAAGACCCAGAAATGTTATCTTGTGCTTTCATTGTGAGACTATCTACTTGATTCCTTCCGGATGACTAAAACGGAATCACAAGGCTCTAGATGCACTCCAGTCATTTCTCCTCTGTTCAGTGTCCTCTTGAGCTTTTCCTTACAAAATAAAGCTAAGTGTATTTGGATGGGTAGGATCTTCTTCACATCCTTTTGAAAATGCAGAGTAAATATTCTGTTGGCTCCTTTCTGCACTCAATTAATGTATCCTTCTTGCCAATGTCATAAATATAACTTGTTTCAGCTGATGCGTCTCCTGTTGCAGACACGTGCTATTGATAATTACTTGTTTTTGAGCTCCTAATCGCTTGTGCATGGAAATACATCTGAGGTTTAAATGTTAAGACTATTGCATTATGAAATGTCTTCTTTTATAAGTGAATAGGTCATCACAAACCCTATTCTATGTGCTAAAATCGCACTCACCAAAGGAATCCATTTCCATACTGAAACCCTGAAACAATCAGAGGTTCTTGTAAGAAAGTGAGTACAACAGCCTCTGTGCCCTCTCTGTAATCAATTTCCTGCAGCTTCTGTATGATGGCAGCTTAGGAAATTCTCTGGTTTTATTTTCTGTGCTTAGATAAAACAATCATGATTCAATTAAAGATGCTTGGTCTTGAAAATGAATTTGAGGGAGGTCCTGTTTGGGTCTAGAGTAAATAATTATGGCTTTCTTCTGTGGAACTATTATGGGTAATGGGAGTAGGGAGGGTCAGGACAAGCAATGGAATGAATCACTGCAGAGACATAAGGTTCCCATATTAAAACATTTATGCCTGTTTCTGCCCCTTTTTATTGCAACGAGGGGCGGACTGTTTGTCTTAGTATAGCTCAATCATGAATTTTCTGCTAGACCCCCAAGGAGGGTGGGAAATACAGTTGTTTTTCTAAGTGTGAATATTGCATCTTTAAAAAAAGAGCCTTTGAGATTTAGAGCTTAACGGGCTTCTGTTCTATAAATTCGTGGGTCATGTTTGAGAACATCTCTGCCACTTCCTGTGCTGAAGTCAGCACACAGAGCCCTTCACTTTAAAACCAGGTGGTATGGATTTCCATCTACCATCACCCAGAGTGAATGTGCCCACTGGCACGCATGCCTGATTGTTTTATGAAATGTACTGCAGTTATAGCTAAAAAATTTTCCATAACAAAAATTAAAATAATAACAATAATAATAGCTTGTACCCCAGTCCGTCTAGGATTCTGACTCATTGCAATTTTAATGAGCCAATGTGGCCATTTCTGAAGCCTGATTTGTGTCAGGGTGTTTTCAGACTTGTATTGCCTAGCAGGTCTTTGTTGTGAGACATTTTGTCCATTTACTTGGCCTCATTTTATAACAATAGTACTCAGCTTTATGAATAAGGGAAGGTCAATGGATTAAGCCATGGGAAATAAACTCAAACCTCTTTAGATTTATTGGAAGGTCCGAATGAACTTTTTTTTTTTTTTTTTTTTTGTGGTACGCGGGCCTCTCACTGTTGTGGCCTCTACCGTTGCGGAGCACAGGCTCCGGACGCACAGGCTCAGCGGCCATGGCTCGTGGGCCCAGCCGCTCCGCAGCATGTGGGATCTTCCCAGACCGGGGCACAAACCCGTGTCCCCTGCATCGGCAGGCGGACTCTCAACCACTGCGCCACCAGGGAAGCCCCGAATGAGCTTTTTTAAAGTGTGAATTATAAAATTTTGAAGGAGTTCACTACTACTTATTTTTAGCTGTAATAAATTATTACTAAGTAAAGGTCCTCAGACAATGAATACATATTTGTATTATGTGTAATTTTCCCATTAGTTGTTCAAATGTAATGATGCTCCCAGATGATTGTTAGTTACATTATTACTCTTAAATAGGCTTGAGCCTGTGGTCAAACTAGTTGTCAGTGTTCATTTGCTCAGTAAACTTGTACATCGATCAGGCAACTTTGACTGCCAGCCTAGCCCCTAGTCTAAATTATTGACGTTTATTTAATGACAATGATGCTGCCTTAATAGCAAATTTGCTTTGGCTCAGGACAATGTTTCAGTAAAGCACTTAACCAAACACGACTTGCTGTACCTTTAAAAAGCACATCAACATCATTTTAACCCAGCACCATCCACAGAAATAGAATGTAAATCGCATATGCCATATTAAATTTTTCTAATACCCACATTGAAAAAAGTAAAAAGAATCAGGTAAAATTGATTTTAATAATGTATTTTATCCAAATACATTATGTATGTATGTATCCAATACATGTTCAACATATTCTAACTTCAACATGTAATCAATAGAAACATTGTTGAGATATTCTGTTTTGTTTGTTTTTTTAATCTTTATTGGTGTAGGGGGTTTTTGTTTGTTTGTTTTGTTTTTTTGCTTTACTAAGTCTTCGAAAGCCACTTTACATTGGTCACAGCACATCTTAGTCTAGACAAGCCACAGATCAGTGCTGCAGCTGGTGGCTACTGTATGAGCCAGAACAGTCCTAAATAATTACAGATGGTTCCTGCCTTAGGAAGTTTCGACTTAGAATTTTTCGACTTTACAATGGTGCAAAAATGATATGAATTCAGTAGAAACTGTACTTCCAGTTTTGACTTTAGATCTTTTCCAGGGCAATATGTGAATTGATCCTCTCATGACGCTGGGCAGGGCAGCAAGCCACAGCTTCCCAGTCAGCCTCAAGGTCATGCAGGTAAACAACAAACACATTGACTACCGTTCTGGACCCATTCAACCATTCTGTTTTTCACTTTCAGTACAGTATTCAATAATTACATGAGATATTCAACACTTTATTATAAACTAGACTTTGTGTTGGATGATTCTGCCCAACTGTGTGCTAATGTAAGTGTTCTGAGCATGTGTAAGGTGGGCCAGGCTAAGCTAAGATGTAGGTTAGGTGTAATAAATGCATTTCTGACATGGTATTTTCAACTTATGATGGGTTTATTGGGAGGTAAAACTACTTTTTTTTTTTTTTTTGCGGTACACGGGCCTCTCACTGTTGTGGCTTCTCCCGTTGTGGAGCACAGGCTCCGGACACGCAGGCTCAGCGGCCATGGCTCACGGGCCCAGCCGCTCCGCGGCATGTGGGATCTTCCCAGACCGGGGCACAAACCCATGTCCCCTGCATTGGCAGGCAGACTCTCAACCACTGCGCCACCAGGGAAGCCCATAAAACTACTTTTATATATATATATATTTAAAGATTTTTTTGATGTTGACCATTTTTAAAGTCTTAATTGAATTTGTTACAATATTGCGTCTGTTTTATGTTTTGGTTTTTTTGGCCACAGGGCATGTGGGATCTTAGCTCCCCGACCAGAGATCGAACCCATACCCCCTGCATTAGAAGGCGAAGTCTTAACCACTGGACCACCAGGGAAGTCCCTATATGTATTTTTTAGCTTTGAACTTAGAACCCCCAAATTACTATCTAAAGAAAGGGGATAAAAAGGAAATAAGAAGGGAAGAAAGAAAATGAGTTTGGCTTGTATTTTTTAACCTGACCTCCAAGGGGCTTCATGGTCTGGCCTCTACCCCCTTGGCAGCCTCATCTCAACTCACTACCTCCCCTGCCTTCCCTTGAACTTGACACTCCAACCAAACAAATTCTAATTCCCTGACTATCCCAAGCTCTCCTGCCTCAGTCTTTTTTTTTTTTAATTGGAGTATAGTTGCTTTACAATGTTGTGTTAGTTTCTGCTGTACAGCAAAGTGAATCAGGTATACGTTATACATATATCCTCTCCTTTTTGGATTTCCTTCCCATTTAGGTCACCACAGAGCATTGAGTAGAGTTCCCTGTGCTAGGTTCTCATTAGTTATCTATCTTATACATAATAGCTTATATATGTCAATCCCAATCTCTCAATTCATCCCTTGGTGTCCATACATTTGTTCTCTACATCTGTGTCTCTATTTCTGCTTTGCAAATAGGTTCATCTGTACCATTTTCCTAGATTCCACGTATATGCCTTAATATGTTATGTATATGCCTTAATATATTTTTCTCTTTCTGACTTACTTCACTCTGTATGACAGTCTCTAGGTCCATAAGACTCGCTCTTTTCCTGCCTCAATAAATCTTTCCACTCCTCTCTGCCTGCTAATTCCTCCTCATCTGTCAGTTCAGCCTAGAAGCTCTCCCAGCACTGCCTGGACTACATGTGCCACTGAAGCCACCACGTGGCCTTGCACTTTCCCTTCCATGTGACCTTTATACATTTGAGGGTCTTCCTTCTAGACTGTAAGTTCCGCAAAGGGAAAGATCATTTTTTTTTTTAAATCATTGCCTTCCAGTTTCTAGCACAATGCGTGGCTCATTAAAAGTGCATACTAAGGGCTTCCCTGGTGGCGCAGTGGTTGAGAGTCCACCTGCCGATGCAGGGGACACGGGTTCGTGCCCCGGTCCGGGAAGATCCCACATGCCGCAGAGCGGCTGGGCCCGTGAGCCATGGCCGCTGAGCCTGCGCGTCCGGAGCCTGTGCTCCGCAACAGGAGAGACCACAACAGTGAGAGGCCTGCATGTCACAAAAAAAAAAGAGTAAAAGTGCGTACTATATTGTGTTCAATGAATAATGAATGAATTGATGGTGGAGAAAGAAAGAAACATTGGAACTAAAATGACCATCTCTTCTCTTGTTCCCATCCTCTGATTTGGATGTTGCAAAGTTGATTACTGTGTCACACTAGACATGGTGTGGGGATCCCGACATCTCCTAACATACATGGGTCACATGAACTGCTTGGTTTAACCTGATTCCTGCTGTTAAGTCACCCTGTTTGATGCTGAAGTCTTCTGGTCCTACACTGGCTAAATGATTAATTCATTCTAGAGCTAGATGAGAAGACAGCAACATTTGTACTCAATGGGTATTAGGTTCCTTGGTATTCTTTAGAAGGAAAGTGTCTGTATCTGTTCAACTCACTTCTCCTTGGAGATATTTTAAATGTAATGCAATGAAGCAACACATCGAAGTTGGGTCTTATTTTTGTGGTTGAAGGCCTCCACTTTCTAGTCCCATACCTATCACCTCCCCAATTACAGAAACCTCTGTGTTCATCAAATCACTAAGTCTGTTATTCCCCAAATGCACCCCAAGCTTCCCTGTTTCTATGCCTTTTCTCCTCATGCATCCTCCTCCCGGAAGGATTTTATCCCAACACCACCTGTCAAGTCCTCATTCAATGCCAGCCAAAGACCCTATCTTCTAAGAATTTTTTTTCTCTAATTTCCAGTAAAGCTATTCATTCTTCTTCCAAACTTCCTCTAGTACTTTATGTCATTATAGAGGCTGCAATCACATTCTGATCTGGGTTGTATAACTGATTCACTTTGTTATCTCTTGTGCTGGACTTCGCTAAAAGATAGACTGGGGCATTTTTCAAATTGTAAGAGTTCAAAATTGATTTAAATTGGGAAGTGCCAAATCAGAAGTGGTTAGGAGCGCTCTCCAACAGGAGCCCGAGAAATACTTACATAGAGAAAGTGCAGAAACAATGAAAGGAAGTTACTGCTTGGCTATAGCTTAAAACCTCATTGGCTGTTGGTGATTGGTTGTCCTTAGGTTTCAGTTTCATAGCCTTGAGGCATTTACAGGCTTAGATTTTGGTGTCTACCTAAACTGCCACACATTAAAGCCACCTCAGTCTAATGACCTCTTGTTTAATGAATTTAACAATTTATAATTTCTTGGAAATGAGGCAATGATGTTTGCGTTGTTACATATCCTCATAGCACCCAGCAAAAGCCTTATCTACAATAGTTACTCAACAAGAAAAAGCACTGAAGTGTCTCTAAGCCCAGAAAATATACCATACAGTATAAAAGTCTTCAATAAAGTTTTTCTAGCAGTAACCAGAGGCTAATCCTACACCTAAACCTTAGGTCGATACAGCTTTTAAAATACTGACCATAATCCCACTGTATATAAATCATGTTTTCCAGATGGTGGGCTGTTTTTTTTCCATCCCTTTCTGCCTTAGTGAGCTCCATAATAAATGTATAACTGCTTAAGTTCTGTAACTGAGTAGCTGCATGAGCTTGGATCAGATTGAGCCCCTTTGGAACTCAGTTTCCTTACTTGCCAAATTAAAGAACTGAATTAACAAATCTCTACTGTCTTTTTCAACTTGAAAATGCCAATTATTTATTTTTTTAGAGCACTCTTTCTTTGCCTCGATTACAATAGGAGCGGTGGATATAACTCAATATTTCACTGTAAATGCAGCCCTCGGGGAGGATGAAGATATATAAGGGTCCAAATTCACCACCAGTTTTAGGTATTCACAGAAGCAAGCAGCAATCTCCATTATGAAATGTAGGCATAAGCCTGATTTCTCTGTAGATTTATCTGGGCAAAGTTTTCATTTTAAAATAAATGAGTACAATGTTAAGATTTTGAAGGTCAAAGAGATTCTAGGTAGGTTGTCTATTGATTCATCTCACACTACTCCTCTCAAGAGATGGTTTCCTGATGCCTAAGAGAGTTCTTCCTTCCACGAATCTCATCATTTTATCTTTGGGAAAATCCAGAATGTAATGTGAATGGTAATGTACATGATAGGGCACTGCCAAAGATTAGAACCAAAGTTTGTTTTGATTCATCTTGATGGTCCTTTTTTTTTTCTGGAAGAGAGAAGTGCTGTGTAGCTGCTGTTGGTTTTCTTTAAACTAACCTAATCTGAATGCCTCTTGTTTGTAACTGAACGTTATTTAATATTCACTATACACCTTCTGCAAACAATACGCCAGGCAGAGCCCTTGTTCTTTTGGAACTCACAGAGAATTCAGGGAGGAGAGGAGGAGATAGGATCTACATTATGTAAATAAAATGATCTCTAATGAAAACATTTTCCTTGAGGCATGAACAAGTGTACTAAGTACCAATTTTGTGATGCAGCAATCAATCGCTTTCCAGCCCTAAAACCCTCTGGTACAACAACAGCTTTGTAAAGACTGCTGGATTCCAGATGTAAGAATTCCTCCTCCCTTTCCTCGACCCTACAGGATGGATTGCAAGCTATCCCCCTAAACCCCCTTTGCAAGGGACTCTGGATCTACTCTGTGGAAGTTTGGACCCAGCCGGAAGACAGGCCCTTCTTGTTCTGCTCATTTATTTCACTATTTTATTTTAATTGGAAAGAATAAGAGCCTTTTATGCCTTGCTTCTCAATACGGTCCCTACTGGTCAAATATTGCTCATGTGTGGGGCCTTGTCAAAGCCTTTGGGGATCATCATTATTATCAGTCATGATGTTAATGGGCTGTCACCGTTGGCTGAAGTTGACTCATTCTAGATGCCTTGTTTACTCAGCTAACAAAAAGGCAGCTTGGAATTAAAAAAGGAAACGTGCCAAGCAATTAATCCATAACTTGGTTGGAATGCTTTGGGGATTTTCTAACATTTCTTTTATTGAATTTTTGTTTAAGTGCAGTATCCTTTTTTCCTCTGAAATTTCATTCTAGAGTTTTTTTATTACATGCCATTTCTGCAGGAGGCACATTGAGCCATTGAGACCTTCTGGGTAAATACCACGTGTTTTAAAATATTTATCAATAATGAGGCTACTTGCTCACACATTTCCTGAAAATGCCAGGCTGTGAAGCCAATTCATCACACAGGTTTTAAAAAGATATCAAAATGCATATGCCATAAACATTTTTGTTACAAGGCACTTTTTTTGAATAACATACCAAATCAATAACAATCCAAAAACAAACAAAAAAATAAATAAAAATAAAAACCCTGCAATTAGAGAATGAAATTCAACTAAATCTATAGACTATAAATACAGAAATTCTTTAAATGTTAGCAGTCTAACACATAATATGGAAATTTCTCTATAAAGAGAGCAATAGTCATCTATTAAGCACATATCCTAGTAATACTTCTTAATTTTCTTAAGAGAATGTCAGCTCTATCTTTTGGCTTGGTTGATTGACTGCCAAAACATATAAATCTGTCTTCAACCAGCTGCACACAAAAAAACCTCACCGCATAATTTTTCCAGAGACTATTACCTTGAACTCCTTGCTATCCAAAGGGTTGTATCAAAAGCTTGACTGTGAAGAATAATATTCATAGTGTATTGCCTGAAGAGGACATGTTCTATCAATTTATCTAGATGGTCTAAGTTTGCCTTTATTTCAAATCAAACCGTCAGAAAACTGCATCCTTTGTTGCATTGATTTGCATCCTAAAATAGCATTTATTAAATTTTGCTTTGGCATTGTGCCAAAGTTTGCTTTGCCAGTACAAATAGAATTGTCAATGAAACAATGGAATGAGGAGACAATAAACAAAACTCACCACTGTATTTATTGTATTTATCGAGGCTGTTGTTGAAAATGTGATCTTACCATATCACACTGTGTCCTCTTTCGGGTCTCAGAAATGCTGTACTTCTGGTCAACTGTCTTTTGTTTTGATTTTGTGTTTTTTTTTTTTTAACTTCAGGAACACTATGTCACTTACAGGTGATTATTTTCCTTCATATAACTGATCATCTTCCTTCTTGGCTTTGCATGTTACAATGTTCAGAGACCAAAATCATGGCTCAATTCTTGCAAATACACAAGTTGCACTCTAAATGTGTCATGATTTTATACACTAACTCTCGCCTTAGATTTATTTTATTTTGTTTGCATATTCTCTCTTTGCCTGATATCCTCACTTCTTTATCTTTGTATCTTTATAAGTCACCTTATGTGTGTTTTTCTTGGTCATCTTACATCAATTTTAGGGGCAAGATGGACCATACATCAATCTATAACATTGGTTTTTGATAGGTCAAAATTAGACATACTATAGGCCCAATGACTTGGGAAAATTTAGAACAGAGGAAAAAAAAAAGTCGAAGAGTTAGAATACAAAGTCATAGACTGAAGCCTGAGGGCTGACAAAAGCCATCCTTCAGTCTGATATTTAAAATGTGGAGCCTGAAGTTGTGGGCTCACTCTGGGGGTTGCAGAGACTATTGGACTCCAAGTTCATATCCAGGGCAAACTGGAGTGCTGGGGTGAGGGAGGAAGCAGAAGCAACCTGCATACCTGATACCTGCATTCACTTACTTGAGTCCTGATCTTGCTGTGTCCTCTGTACTGCTTGTTTGCTGGTCCAGCAAACAAGTAAATCAAACTGAAAGCAATCTCAGGTTTGAACTACATGCTTTCGGCTCTAGCTTAGACCTTGCAGCAGACACCACCAGTGCCCCCTACACACTGTTCTGATATATGCCACACCCTCCCACCTTGGCACCTGCAATTCTGCCTGAGGGCCTTCTCTCAGGTGCACCTGAGCTGACCAGAAGTGCCAGAACCTGGACACTTTCTTCTTTATTCTTCCATAACTCACCAAAATATGCAAAGATATGTTTGATTATAATAGCTATCATTTTCATCACAAATATTCTTCCCACATATTCTTATTTCAATTGGAATATCTTTAAAGTTTTATTTAAAAAGTACTGCCTACTCTTGTGGTTGCCAAGGGGAAGGGGGGTGGGGTTTGGGGAGGGATGGAGTGGGAGGCTGGGATTAGCAGATGCAAACTATTAGATATAGAATGGATAAACAACAAGGTCCTGCTGTATAGCACAGGGAACTATATTCAATAGCATGTAATAAACCATAACGGAAAAGAATATGAAAAAGAATATATACACATATGGATAACCGAATCACTTTGCTGTACAGCAGAAATTAACACATTGTAAATCAACTATACTTCAATGAAATAAATGTTTTAAAACAGTAGTGCATGCTCATTACAAATAATTTCAGAAAATGACAAAAATTATAAAATAGAATGTATCACATAGACATTATTTTTAATATTTTGGTGTACATCATCTAACATTTTTTTCTTTGTGTGTAAACTTACAAGTCTTTTTCATGATTTACCCATTCATTTTATTTAATTTTATTTTATCCTTCAAACTACTTTATTGAAAACTTACATTTTAATATAAAGATAGATTCATACTGTCTATACAGACTACTTCTTTCTGTATCTTTTTACTTTGTGGAAATCTTTCCATATGTTGAAGAAAGACCTACCTAAGCATTGCAAAGGCTGCACGGTATTCCATTGTATAGGTACAGTATAATATTTTAAGTACAGTCCTTATTGATGGTCCTTTGAGTTTATATTTTCTGCAATTAAAATTATTGTTTTTGTTTCATACATTGTATAATGTTCATAAGAAAAAAATTGTCATTTAAATGAGTAGATAAAAGAGTCCTTTGCCTGATTATCATTCTGAATGACTGCACAATTTACCTGCCCAAACCAGAGTAGTAGATTGTTTATTTTCTGACACCTTCATCAATAAGGGGACTGATTTCTTCCTCTTGTACAATATGATATCTCAACATTTTATTGCATATTTCTTCATTCATTTGTGGGAAGTTTAGTGCAAATTTTTGTGTAGATTTCTCACTTATATCTTTTTCCCTTTTTTTTATTGGAGTTGTCACCCTTTTCTTATTGATGTGACAGACTTCGATATAATTTAAAGACAAAGATCCCTTTGACATGTATGCTTCAAACGTATTTCTTACCTTTCCTTTTTTTGTTTGTACATGGTATTTTTTTAAATTGATGGATAGTTAATTTACAATATTATATTAGTTTCAGGTATACAACATAGTGATTCAAAATTTTTACAGATTACACTCCTTTAAAATGTATTATAGAACATTGGCTATATTCCCTGTGTCGTACAATATATTCTTGTAGCTTATTTATTTCATACATAGTAGTTTGTACCTTTTAATCTCCTACCCCTATCTTGCCCCTCCCCCCTTCCCTCTCCTCACTGGTAACCACTAGTGTGTTTTCTATATCTGTGAGTCTGTCTCTGTTTTGTTATATTCATTCTTTGGTTCTATTTTTTAAGATTCCACATATAAGTGATAACATACAGTATTTATCTTTCTCTGTCTGACTTATTAGCATAATACCCTCTAAGTCTATCCATATTGTTGCAAATTGTAAAATTTCATTCTTTTTTATTGTTGAGTAGTATTCCATTGTGTATGTATCCCACATTTTCTTTATCCATTCATCTGATTTTTTGTGTGTGTTTTGTTTTGGGGTTTTTTGGTTTTTTGTTTGTTTTTTTTTGTTTGTTTTTTTATCATTCATCTGTTGATGGACACTTAGGTTGCTTCCATATCTTGGCTATTGTAAATATTTTGATCATATATTTTGTTTCTCATATTTTAATTTTTCTTTGTTTTGTTGTGACCTTATGTGGTCTAATTTATCAATCTTTTCTTTTTATGATTTCTATCCTGGGTATCAGGCATAGAAAGGCCTTTTCCACCTCAATATTACAAAAATAGTTCTTAAATTTTATTCTAGTTATTTCATAGTTTCATTTTTTACATTGAAAATCTTTAATCTAACTAGAATTTCATTTAGGTTAAAAAATATGTGAACTAGAAATGTAAACTTTTAAACATAATCTGATTTAAATAAGGTTAAATTTGGGTAATTTTAATGGTTTAATAATTAGCCTATTGTTCCAATGTCAATTACTGAAAACATTTCCCCATTGATTTGAAATACCACCTTTATTATATAATAATTTCCGTATATAATTTAGTCCATTTCTGGACTGTTTATTATGTTTTATTAAACATAGATCTTAATGGCTTTATGCCTGACACCACTTTCAATTCATCTTCTTAAAATCATCTACTACATCTGCACTGATTTTTTTAAAGACCATTGGGTCACCTGAAGAATTCTCACTTCTCATCTGTTACGTGCATTTTTTAAATTAAAACAAGTCTAGCACCATATCCTTTTAGCTTTACTGAGGCAAATATGAGGTCTCACCTGTCAAGTTCAAGTGGAGCATCAAATAACACTGGTCTTGATCAAATATAATGAGTCATTAATTTCCAAGCCTTTCCTTGTTTGCTTTACAACTTATATCTGACCTTTTTCTTTTGGTTTTTCTTTCCCTCATTTTTCCTACGCATCTGCCTGAGCCTAAACCCACCCACCAACTCCCACATGCATCTGTATTCTCATTACTTTGCTCTTTTCTTACATATTTCTCCCCTGCACCACTCTTCTCCCAAAATCCAAGCAGACAGCCTGTTAAAACCAAATGGTGAAAGAGGCATTTAGGAAAGACGTCAACTCATTTCACATTCATCAGAAGCAGAAAGAGCCCTGGGAAGTACCTAGTTCTGTTCTCCCATTTTACAAACAAGAACCCTGGGTACCAGCTACGGCAATATCCTGCTCACTTTGACCTGATTGGTATTGGAAGTCAGGTCTCCCTGCTCTCAGACCAAAACTCTGAGTCTCAGTCCCCCCTGTCCCTCCACTGAGAGGTAGGATGATTGGAGTTACCTTCCCTGGAAACGAGCTTTGCCGAAGCCCTCCATAAGCAAGAACATTATGCCTCTTTATTATAGACCTTAAGAGCCAATGAGCACTGGAGTCAACATATTACTGTATTTAAGAAGCTAGGTGCCCTCTGTTAAATTCCCTTCACACAGGCAACTTCAGTGACTCTCCCTTATGGATGGAAGAAGCAGCAGGGTTAGAGACAGACACCTACTTAACTACACCATATAGTTACAGTGACATTAGCTAACATTTTTGGAACACGTTATATGTCAAGCACATTACATGCATTATCATGTTTCATTCTTCCAACAGCCCTGTATAGCAGGCTCCTATTAGCTTCATTTCACAAGAAGGAAAGGACAGCTCAGGGAGGTGTAGAAACCTGCCCCCAAATCCCATGAAGACAAAGTAGCAGAGCTGGCCCTTGGCCCTTGGTCCCAGGCAGCAGGACTGCTAACCACTCCTTACAGTGCCTTTAAGACATAGCAGCCTCCAAGATTTGGCATCAGCCTGCCTGAGTCCAAATCTCAACCTTACAAGTTACTAACCATATGAACATTGGTGTATGTCTCAATCTTGCTAAACCCCAGTTTCCCCATCTGTAAAGGGAATGATAAATATCCCTTCCTCATATGATTGTCATGAGAATTAAATGTTTAGTGCCTGCCAAGCAATGGGGAAATAATGGCCACGTAGGAAAGAGTATGCCTGACTACTTGAAGGCCAACAGTCCCAGGGCACTGAGAAGCCCCAAGAGCATACCTACACCCCAATGTTCAGACCCATTCAGGAGGTGGGAGTAGTTTTCTCAAGCACCAGACTGAATTGAAAATGACCAGCCGTGGAGCATACTCCCTTGGGTACCACTGGAAGAGAGAAGAGTGTCAGGGATTCAGTACAGCTGTGAGATCCATGGGCAGTTTCGTTGGTTGTGATGGCAGATTTAGCATCTTGAACTTGAGCTTGGTGAACCTCCCAAGCACAGGGAAGAACTGTTGTGCCCTGAACAAAAATCATTTTTTCTGACTTAGAGTCTCTGTACAGAGAAAAAAAAAAAGTGATAAACCGAATCTCCTTGAGGAGGCCTCTGAGCCCTCCTGGTACTAAGAAGAACTCAGAAGGAGTCTTTAGGCCAATCGGTACAATTTTCTGATCTGTCTGTTGCTGATTGCCCAGGTAGTTTGAATTTGCATCATTAACGTTCCCCAAGATACATTGTCATCTTAGAATGCAGAGAGAAGAAATCATACCTGTGCATTCGAACAATACAATCATGGAAGCAATTTATTTTGAACATTACTTTGGAGTGAGGCCTTTATGCAGCCAGAGATTTAATAAATACAGGGATATGAGACTGCATTTTTCACTTAGGTTCATCAAACACAGAGAGATTTCCCATTATGGAGAGAGAGAGTTTGGAATCGGGCTGAGGTTTTCCTTGCAGAGATTAAAAAGACAGATGGCAAGGTGATGTACTCAGGGAAAAAGCTTTTATAATCAAAGAATTAGAATTTATTCCTCAATCTGGCATTTACATTCAGCCTCTATACACTGGGTCAACTCATGTGCTACCAAAAGATTCTCTTATTTCAACTTCCTGTGGACCATCAAGCCAACATTACCAGTTGGGTGAGTCTCCGGGTAGACACACTTCAGGATATTAAAATATCTATTTCAGTGATGTCTAATTCCACTGCATAGATGTATGCATATAGGTATTTACACAGTCAATAAATGGCACTTCCATCACAATGATGATCACTTCTATTGATTTAGCCCTTGAGCTTTATATACATTCCTACATTTAACCATCTCGACAGCTTTATGGGGTATATCATCCAGATGTTGGTTGGTCACTTGTCCACTTGCACTGAGCTGTTTTAGCCCTAAAGCAATCTGGATACAAAATCAGCCCTTTCATTGGTCCCCACAAGACATCCAACCACATCAAGTATTCTATAGTTTTATTTTTGTACTTATTTAAGAATCATGGGATCTTGGCAAGGAATTGCAATGCACAAGATTGTCCTTCATAAAAATCAGGGGTGTGGACAAGCCCTCTTCCTGAGTTGGCAGAATGTCCTAAGAATTCATTTATATGATTAACAGAAGTAATATGAGATGAGATTCTCTGAAAATGTGACATTATTTGAAGACCACATTTCCATTTTAAGGAACACATGGATTAGTGAAGCTAATCACAAAGAGAATCCCCATTTGTAAATGAGTAGCCTTTTGCAATTTCAGTGATCAGTTTCATTGCGTACCCACTGTATACCAGGCTCTGTGGAACTAGAAAAAAAACACTGTCCCTGGCCACCAGAAGCTGAAAATCTGGTTGGAGAGATATCATAAACAATGCCCCAAATGTTCAGGAGTTAAACAGTAAAACAAGTTTGTCAGGAGGTGGGACACATGGATGTACTGAAAGATCCTTGACCAGAACTGCATAATCATAAGAGAAGGAATTCCTACTGTGGAAATGAATGAGTCTAGGCTTTGGAGGAAGATGGAGTTAGGATGAACAAAGAGAAAGGGGGTGGGCAGGGGAGCTAGGAAGGCTCACCTGGGTAGACAATGGGTCAAGCAAACATGATGTTCATCTCAGAGACCAGAAAAGACTAGAAAAGTGGGAAAACTTGGGAACCTTGGCAGAGAAAAATAAACTAGTAGATTCATCATTAATTCTCCTCCCAGCTCTTCCGTAGCCCTGGAGTCAAAGATTCTGAATCACGTGTAAATTCACTTATAGGACGTATGATGTCATCAAAAGGTATCATGGCCATATTCTCTCACCCCAAGCTTCCCCTGCTCAGCTGTGCTCTTTGGTATGTGGTTCAGAGGTGACAGGACCCTGGAGGATGTTGTCTCTGGCTCTAGCTAACAAACCCAGCCTTCACACCTGAACGATGCCCAAAGGAGTTAACGGTGGTAAAGAGCTTTGAAAAATGGTCACCTCACATGACCACACAATCAGTCAAAAGTATATCTCAGGCACGTACTTTGCACCAAACTCCTATTAAGAACACTAAAAAGCACCATCATATGCTATTATATATTTCAGACTCTGTCATGAGAAGTGGAATGAATTGCGGCTTCTCCACACCCAGTCAATTCTTCTCAAAAAAGATGTTTAAGGCACTTGTGGGTTGAATTGTGTGACCCAAAAAATATGTTGAAGTCCTAACTCCCATGTCTTAGTCTGTTTGGGCTTCTTTAACAGCATACCATAGACTGGGTGGCTTATAAGCAACAGAAATTTACTTTTCACAGTTTTAGAGGCTGAGAAGTCCAAGATCAAGGTGTTGGCAGATTTGGTGTCTACCTGGTTCATAGATGGATGTCTTCTTGCTGTGTCCTCTGGAGGCAAGAGGACTCTCTGAATTCTCTTTCAGAAGGGCACTAATCCAATTTATGAGGGCTCCACCTTCATGACCTAATCACTTCCCAAGACCTCACCTCCAAATACTATCACATTAGGTTTCAACATATGAATTTTGGGGGGAAACAAAAATTCAGTCAGTAGCATCTCAGTACCTCAGCATGTGATGTGATTTAGAAATATGGTATTTACAGAAGTAATAAAGTCCAGATGAAGGCATTAGGGTGGGCCCTAATCCAATATGACCAGTGTTCTTATAAAAGGGAGAAATTTGGGCTGAGACAGATACACACAGAGAGAAAATAAAGTGAAGACACTGGAAGAGAAGACAGCCATGTAACTGGAGAGATGCACCTACAAGCCAAAGGATATCTGAGGCTTCCAGAAGCTAGGAGAGAGGCTGGGAACAGATCCTTCCCTAGTGCCTTCAGAGGAAGCAGGACCCTGCCAACACCTTGATTTCAGATTTCAGACCCCCCGGAACTGTGAGACAATAAATTTCTGTTGTCTTAAGCCATCCAGTGTGTGATACTTTGTTACAGCAGCCCTAGGAAACTAATACAGCACTTGTTTAAAATCCCTTCTGAAATCATTTATGGATGGTAAAGGAGAGTGAATGAATATGTGTGAGTCAATCTTTAGCTGTTTTAATGCTATGATTCCTTCTTTTTTGGAAATATGCCAATGATCAAAGATGCCATTTTTTACATTACTGGGTTAAATTTCACTCTTGTTCCCAACAGCAAGGAATGTTTCCTTATTTTTACCTCTTATTGCTATTGGGAGAGAAAAAAAACCCAGAGAGTTCTTCTGTAAGGCATTATACTCTGAAGTTATTTAGTATCAGGCTGATTACTGAATAAAAAGATCTGGTTACCGTCACCTCTAATCCGCCAGAACTGAATTATATCTACTACATGGTTTTCTCCTACGTTTCCTCTAATTTCCCCCAATCAACCACCTTTGAGTACATTCCAGTTTCTAGCAAATGCTGCTGAAGCTTCAGCTATTTTCTTTAGATTATATAATTTTCCAGAAAACTCAGAAGTCGATCTGCTTAACAATGTATTCATTTTTCCTCTAAAGAATGGTATTATTTTCCATCCCTAAGAAAGTGAGCTTTGTAACATTTCCTCTCCAATTTAAAAAGAAGCATTAGCCAGCTTGCACTGAATATTAAAAAAAACCTGAATGCTACTCTGATTCTCACCAGAGTGAAATATTTTCTCCATGAACCAGAAATAGTGATGGAAAAATCTTTTCCTTTCACACAGTATTTGAGCATAATTGATAAAAGACTTCAATTATGGATAAAGTCTTATAAGAACTAGTCTTTCTCTCCACAAGAACTCTAACCCATTCGGATTTATGTGACTCTATTAGCTGAAGCCTTTCTATTAATAATATGAAATGCTTTTTTAAAATTTGCACAGAGTATCTCCCATGAATGTCTCCAGCCATTTCACCACTTCATCATAAAATTTAGATGTAAGAACACTTTGCACCTTGGTGCTGTTTTATAGAAATACTACATGACTAGCAAGTTACAATAGTACTCTACAAACTGAGTCTAAGATTGCCCATCAACATAGAAGAACTGTTGAGATAAATTAGCTTAAATAATTGGGCATTATAAAAATGAATTATTAAATTCAAAAAAATCTTAAAGATAAATTATCCCTTTTCTCATATTTAATAAAGAGACTTGACTTTGAATAATGCTTAACAGACTATAAACTCTAAGACACTCAATTTGAAGGAATTGTGTGTGTGTGTGGAAATTATTGGGCAAATTACAGGACTGAGTATTGATTCTTACACTATTCTCCTGTAAGTTCATGGGCAAATAAACTCATTTCTTTTCATTTTCATTTTCAGTCTATAAAATAGAATAATAATATATAACTAACAAAATTCTTAAGATGATCCAATAATACAATATGAAAAATATAATACTGTTGATTTCTCAGGCTTGACAAGAACCAAAGTGGGTGCACACACGTATCAAATTTGTGGTGCAAATTATTTACAATGAGACGTTCTACACATAAATACACAGAACGTGCTCATGCATATCAAAACATTTGCTATAAAATTGTAGCATCTTAATCCAATCTTCTTAAGGAATATTAAGGCAGGAATAGTCCCTACAAAACCCTTCAAAAGTGGTCACCCCACCATTGCATGAGCACCTCCAATGGTGGGGAGCCCACTCCCTCACAGGAAGACTCATTCCATTTTAGAACAGCTTCAGCTATAAGAAAGTTGTTTTTGCTGTACTCTTTTTAATTTCTCGTGTTCTAGATCTGTGTTCTACTGCTATATAGAACAAGTCTGATGTCTCTTCCACATAATAGCTCTTTGGTTATTTAAAGAGTAATATCCCCACCCACACATACAATGAATAACAGATATCACTGGATCCTTGATAGGGCAACCTGAGGTAGGAAGCGTATTTACATTGCTCACAGATGAAAGAACTGAGGCTCAGAGAGGGTAGATAACCTTTCCGAGGTCACACAGCTAATAATAAAAAAGTCAAGATTCAAACCCAAGTCTGCCAGACTCCACAGTCCATGCTCTTAACCATTATACCTTACTCCTAAATATTTCTTCTTCAAGTCAAACATCCCTGAAGCTCAGTTCCTTTAGTCCTTCCTCACTGGGAACATGACCCAGACCTTCCTTCATTCCTGCTCCATTTACAGGACTCTCTTAACACCTCTGTTTAATATGCCAACCTCAAAATGAATCACCTACAATGGCCAACGCACATGCCAACCATTCCAGACACTCTTACTATACTTGGAGGTTTGCTCCTCCACTCTCCCAAAAGACAATTTCATACTCTCTCTTTTCTAAAACTGGCTATACCTCCTCCACCTTCCCATTCTCAGCTGATCACTGCATCTCCTACTCCTTTGAGAAAATAAAAGCAATCCAACTGGTACTCCCTCACAGTCCCATCAGTAAACATGAGCCCAACTGCAGTGTCTATACCCTGTCTCATCCCTTCTGTCACATTTGTGTCCTGTCTCCATGTCTGGCACTTGTGTTCCCACCTTCTCATGGACAGCCTTCCTGGAATGGAAACTTCTTTCCCCTGCACCATTGTTCTCCTTCAGTCTAATGATTCATCTCCATCAGAACACCAACAGCACCTAGTACTTCCCACTTTGAAAAGAAGAAAGGAAGGAAGGGAGGGAAGAAGGAGAGGAAGGGAGGGAAAAGGAGGAGAAGGGAGGGGAAGGAGGGTCTCAACCTCACTACCCCATTTCCCATATTTTGAAAGTGATACCATCATTTCCTCCTGACCATCTGTCCAGGCCACACACCAAGCTTCAGTCCACAGCACGCCCTGTAAATATTCCTACCATTACCTTCCACACTTTTCTCCCTAGTTCACTTTGCTCCAGTCCCATGGGTCTTCCTTATGTCTTTCAAAAACGTGTCATGCTTGTTGCCATGCTATGACTTCATCTCATGATTCAGGTCTCAGCCTAAATGTCCTCTTCTCGAAAAGGTCCCCCTCCACTCCCTAACCCAGGCATACTCTATCAGAATTTCCCTGTTTCATTTTCTTCATAGAATGTATTATTCTCGGAAACTATTTATTTGTCTCCTTGTTTACTCTCTTTTCCCAGTAAAATGAGAGCAGGAATCTTACTTGTCGTGTTCACCACTGTATCTCCAGTGACTAGAACAATACCTGGCACGGGGTGCACACTCAATAAATATTCTTCTTCTTTTTTTTTAACGTAGGGTTTGTTTGTTTTTTTAAAAATTAATTAATTAATTAATCTATTTATTTTTGGCTGTGTTGGGTCTTTGTTTCTGTGCGAGGGCTTTCTCTAGTTGTGGTGAGCGGGGGCCACTCTTCATCGCGGTGCGTGGGCCTCTCACCATCGTGGACTCTCTTGTTGTGGAGCACAGGCTCCAGATGCACAGGCTCAGTGGTTGTGGCTCATGGGCCTAGTTGCTCCGCGGCATGTGGGACCTTCCCAGAGCAGGGCTCGAACCCGTGTCCCCTGTATTGGCAGGCAGATTCTCAACCACTGCGCCACCAGGGAAGCCCAATAAATATTCATTGAATGAGTGAATGCTGTCAACAAATTAACCAACAATACTTTATAATGTGACAATTGTCCTAACCATGACCACTGTTTTAGATTCAGTAAAACCATTCTTTCAACCCATCGTTCATGTCATTAAATTAAGTGTAATTTAATTCAAGACAAACTTATTAAGCATCTACTATGTGCAAGGCACTGTGGTAGATGTTTCGTGTGACATGAGGGTGACATATTGTCACAGTCCCTGCCTCTCTTGGGAATGTGTAGGGAAAAATATATCCAGAAGTAGTGGGGATGTTCTTGAAAGGTTAGTCTCATAGAATTTATAATTTTGAGTATTTTGAAGCTATGGGGAGGTGTTGTGACAACTCAAATAAATAGCAGGGCTATTGGAAGGATATGAAACACTACAGAATTTCTAAGGACATTGAGTGAAATTCCTCTTGGAGGAGGATCTGGGTAGACTTCTTGAGCTAAACTTGGAAGAATGCGTTTGGGTTTTGAAACAACATGTTCTAAGAGGAGGGAAAACATGACAAAGATGCATAGGCAAGAATGCCGGTATTCCCTGCAAGGTAGAGCATTTTTCTAAGCCCTTCTCAGTGAGCACCAGTGGTCTGACTCCACACTTAAGGCCTACGACAGCTTGAAAGTCCATGAACCTGCATGGACCATTTCCAGGTTCTAAGTTCTCCTCAGAATTTAATCCAGATCTTAGAGATGTTCACACCTGGTTCCGTTTTGAGGTAGACTCAGAAAGGATCTTCGAACTCACACCAGATTTGGATAAACACACTCAGACACACTCAAAGACAAATCTAAGGGGGAAGATTTCAGAAGCATTTTGAAGAGTTAAAACCACTGCACTAATATAAGATGGTGTTGCTGTTAAAAAAGTAAACCAGTTTATGGAGAATTATTATTAAATGGCTCCAACATCAGTGATAGAGGATAAGTGAATCCAAAGAGATGAAGCATAGTTAATGTAATTACACATCCATTTCTTGTGATGTACGACCATGTGAAGCATTACTAATCCCCAAACAGATACCTGCCGGGAAGACTATTGAAAACAGCTGTTTGGTCCGCAAGAAATGAACCAAGTGAATTCAAAGTACCACGGGCATTGAACTGATGGAGTCCCAGAGTCAGACCCTGTCCACTAAACCCAGGATTTATAAAGAATTAAAGAGGATTCCATCAGAAGGTACATTTGTTTCAAGCATAAATCACCCTGCCAACTCATTTATTATTGTAATAACCTCTCAGCATTTCCATTATTGGAGAGGACTTCTTTTCAAATGAAAAATGGCGTACCTGATTATTTGCATGGGACTTGGCGTCATACTCATTTCGGTTTTTTGTTTGAAGCAGTGAGAGGGCCAAGGAAAGGCCTTTACATCCTTGCACGCATATCAATTACAGTTAATGGAGTTCATGGGTTTATTACGCGTTGGGGAGTGAAAAAGCAAGAACTGTAATGATGGAAGCTGTACTAATCCTACTGGTATATCCAAGAAAGAGACTTCAAGCACTAAAAATAGTTAAAACTATTCTCAGAAACACTTTATATTCAGCAAGGATAATTGCATGGGCCTATAACTGTTTTCCATCATATTAGAACACTTTAATAACCTATATTTTATTTATATCTAGTTGCTAAGTTTATTAGTGCTTATTATAGAATATGTTCTTAATTTTATGTTTTACAAAACAATTTGAATAATCAGAATTACTTTTGTGAATTTTTTTCCACTTGCAATAAGATGAGTGAATTATAAAAAGCCATTTTCTAAACATGCTAACAGGTGCAAGAAAGATTGACAGAGCGATATGAGAAAGCATTCTTAATGTAGGCTTTCCAAGATTTTAAATGGAATTTCTTTAATGAATGCATATCAGCTTTAATGGGCCCAGCTTACTACTCAGGGGATGCTGAATATAGGATATAACAGTATATTTCATTCAACAATAACCATAATCAGAGTTACATGATATATGGATGTGTGTACAAAAATGAGAACTAATCAGAATTCATTATCTAAAAACAATTTAAAAGCAACACTGTGACAAAATACAAAGCGGTAGAAACTAATAACTTTGATTATTGAAGGAAACTTCAAATTACAGGTACAGATGGAAAAAAAAAATGGCCTCATGAAAGCAGAAGGAGGTGATGACTTTTAAGCTTTCCTTTGAGCCTATGACCATGTCCCTGTCACCAGTTGACTTATTAATTGAGCCAAGTCTTCCTAAGTGCTTGCTGTATGGGGCCCATGTGAGGACACAAACTTCCCACAGATAAGCAGTTCCCTGTCCAGGGGATGGTCATACATTATAAGCCTGAATCAAGACCTTTCCTGGTCTCTCAAATATATCACTCCCCCTCTACTTGACTGAGACGTGCCTTGGTTATTTTTTAAATCACTGTATATGAATCACCAAAATTCCTTCTGATTTTTGTTCTCAGTTTTTCATGCCAAAAGGAATGTTACCTGAGTACGGTTCTCAGAACTGAACTCTGATGTGAGACCTCTGGGAAGTAAGTCGCCTTTAAGAAGTTCTGAACATAAATTGAATTACCAAGAATTCTATTCATTGAAAAACACATTATATTGCATCATGTCCTTTTCAAATAGAGTGAAACTTGCTTATATTAAATTTCTAGGAACCCGAGGAAAAAATTTGATAAAGGATGGAATTTGATATACTCTAGAAATATTACATGTGCGTGTTATAGACCTGGATTTCCAATTTGATTGCTATACACAGGGATTCAATATAGGTGGGTTCAATATTAGGGGGCTCATTGAATTTGCATTTGTGTTTTTCAGGACATATATGGTATATGTTTCCTCAAGGTAAAAATCAGATTGCCTCCTGGGTTCAGGAAAGCTAAATATTCATGGGAACAGGAATTCTGGGAGGAATTTGACCAGATGAGGGTAGTGCAAGCAATCTAGTTTTCACTTCATTCCACTTTAATATTAATTTATTTGACTGGGGTTCAGACTATTGAATTCTGGAATGGCATCTTTCTCTCTTTACCTAGCCCTATAATTCTCTGGCCTATAACTTCTTTATCCCTTTATTCAACATTTTAATATTCATCTGAATGAAAGTGTTCAAAAGAAGGGAATTTACCAAAAAGTTTCAACAGGTGAAGAAATTTTTTGTCCCTAAGAATGTCACAAGTCTTAGAAAATCATAAAAAGAATGAAAAAGTGGTGACTGTTATAAAAACTGAAATAAATCATATTAATATTTAATATATAAAATGTACTACCCCTTTAAATTATAGACACTGAAAATTATTAGCATTTTCACACACACTTTTATTGTTCCATTGTTTTTTGTTTGTTTGTTTGTTTTCATTCTGAACCCAAACACCATCATTTTAGAGACTCACACTTGGGTGGGAGAAACAGCTTTATCAATCTTTCCCTCCCCCACGGAACACTCTATCACAAGGAATTCCATGGAATCAACCCTCTTCACCAAAGGAATGAATGTGTTAACTAAGGATAAACTCCATTTAGGAACCCTCGGATACTTTGAAAAACATGTTTCTTTTACTTGAGAGAACCAAAAGCTAAAATCATAGAGTTTGTCACCATACAGCTCTATAATAGCTTCTAAATCCTACAGATTTTACTCAGTGTTCCAAGTAAGCAAATGTAATGAAATAAATAGAAACATATGTTTTGAGTACCATAACAGATTGACTTCCCAACAGATAAGGAACTCTGAGCTATTTCTCTTACACACAAGTTAGGTCATACAAACATACAAAACAATACTAATCTCTTTCACCTGAAATATTTTACATGGTTGCTTCAAAAACCATTTTCATCATAAAAATGATACATATTTAGCCCGCTAAGCTCTTCTTTATACACAGGGTTATACTAGGGATTCGGCAGTTTATAGAGAGAGCCACTGCTTTCTTAGGCTCTGCATATTTAGTTTACACCACAAAGGAACCTCAAACCAATGATTGACTTCAATGACTATTTCACTGAAATGGCAGAGCATCCCGTGCAAAACCATTGATCCTGTAGTATCGTACAGCTCCCTCTTCAGTTACATCAAAAGGAGGTGAAACTGACATATATCTAAAGGAGGTACCACAGAATAAACATAAACAACACACAAAACTGAATTAAATACTTGGATAAATGATGCAGAGTTCATGCAAATCTTACACATTGGCTCCATGAGAACTTTCCTATAACTGCTAACTCTCTCTCTCTCCTTCTGCCCACCCAACCCCCTCCCCCAACACACACACACACACACACACACACACACACTCACCAGCTGCCATGGTTGAAATACTGCCTCTGGAGATGCATTTTTTTTTTTAATTCCCTCTTGCATCTCCCTCCCTCCCACTGGAGATGCATTTTGGTTGACCAAGTATCTTGTTTCTAACAACAGGCTTGGGAAGGAGGTCACACATTCACCTGCTCATAATCTTTGGTGCTTTGCTGTGAATTCTTTATGGCCTTAACCCTGGAGACATCTAGCTGATTGCTGTGATCTGAAGGAAGGGAAACAGCAAGGGAAATGGTGATTTGGAAGAAGGGAAGGCTGGGGACTGCCTTGAAGAAGGGCAAGGCTTGGGCTTCCCTGGTGGCGCAGTGGTTGAGAGTCGGCCTGCCGATGCAGGGGACACGGGTTCGTGCCCCGGTCCAGGAAGATCCCACATGACGCGGAGCGGCTGGGCCTGTGAGCCATGGCCGCTGAGCCTGCGCATCCGGAGCCTGCACATCCGGAGCCTGTGCTCCGCAACGGGAGAGGCCACAACAGTGAGAGGCCCGCATACCGAAAAAAAAAAAAAAAAAAAAAAAAAAAGAAGGGCAAGGCTGGAGGGGACATTGTGTTTGTGGGTGAGAGAGGGTGACCGGCTACGGAAAGGACACAGAAGAGAGAGCAAGAAGACCTGCCTTCTCTCTCAGTTTCGCCTCCTTTTTTTCCTGCTGTTTGCGTGAAGCCAGCCCCTCCAGCCAGAGCTTCCCAGCGTCTGTGGGGTGGAGGCCTCCCAGTTGTAAACACTCCCGACACAGACGTCTACGGGGTTTGTCTGGCAGCAAGCGTGCTGTTTCTAATTCAATTTTATATATAAATATTTGCAGTGACTTGGAGATTACTGGTGGCCAAAGTGCCCCCGAGCGTCCCCCTTGTCACCTGCAACTGACCACGGGGCACAGCAAGGAAACTTGGTCTCCATTAAGTAGCAGAAAGGGGGAGCTTGGTAGCTGCTTGGTTGTCCTCTAATTCTACGGCCATTTGCCCACGTGGTTTTGGACATTCAGATTCAGTTCTCTCCTTGAAGGCAGGGACATTGGGTCCAGACTGCCTGGCTGGCAGACTTCTCTCCTGTTCTTTACCATTCGACATTTCAGGCCAGATTGAAAGCCCTGGGACTTGTCCAGTGTAATATCTCAGGTGAAGCCCCACTCTGGAAGCCCCTTGCTCCATGGCATTGATAACTCCAGGTGGAACATTTTTTTCTTTAGTTTTTATTGGAGTATAATTGATTTACAATGTTGTGTTAGTTTCTGCTGTACAGCAAAGTGAATCAGTTATACATATATATATGTCCACTCTTTTTTAGATTCTTTTCCCATATAGGTCATTACAGAGTGTCAACTCTGTGCTATACAGTAGGTCCTTATTAGTTATCTATTTTATACAGCAGTGTGTATATGTCAATCCCAATCTCCCAATTTATCCCTCCCCCTCCCCCTTCCCCCCTGGTAACCATAAGTTTGTTTTCTATATCTGTGACTCTATTTCTGTTTTGTAAATAAGTTCATTTGTACTTTTTTTTTTTTTTTTTTTGCGGTCCGCGGGCATCTCACTGTTGTGGCCTCTCCCGTTGCGGAGCACAGGCTCCGGATGCGTAGGCTCAGCGGCCATGGCTCACGGGCCCAGCCGCTCCGCGACATGTGGGATCTTTCCGGACCGGGGCATGAACCCGCATCCCCTGCATTGGCAGGCGGACTCTCAACCACTGCGCCACCAGGGAAGCCCGTGTACCACTTTTTAAGATTCTACATATAAGCGATATCATATGATATTTGTCTTTCTCTGTCTGACTTACTTCACTCAGGATGACAATCTCTAGGTCCATCCATGTTGCTGCAAATGGCATTATTTCATTTTTTTACAGCTGAGTAATATTCCATTGTATATATGTATCACATCTTCTTTATCCATTCATCTGTCGATGGGCATTTAGGTTGCTTCCACATCGTGACTATTGTAAATAGTGCTGCAATGAACACTGGGGTGCCTGTATCTTTTTGAATTATGTTTTTTTCCAGATATATTCCCAGGAGTGGGATTGCCGGATCATATGGTAGCTCTATTTGTAGTTTCTTAGGGAACCTCCATACTGTTCTCCATAGTGGCTCTACCAATTTACATTCCCACCAACAGTGTAAGAGGGTTCCCTTTTCTCTACGCCCTCTCCAGCATTTACTGTTTGTAGATTTTTTGATGATGGCCATTCTGACTGGTATGAGGTGATACCTCATTGTAATTTTGATTTGCATTTCTCTAATAATTCGTGGTGTTGAGCATCTTTTCAGGTGCTTTTTGGCCATCTGTATGTCTTCTTTAGAGCCTTTCAAAGGAATTGAAGTATCTGTCATTTGCCAAGCACATGGCATGCACGAATCCAACTTTGGGTGGGTTTTCTGCTTCTTTAAGGAAGGTATAGGATTTTATAAAATAGTTTACTTATAGAATATTCTCTTGACCACAAAAACTTTGATGTTTTACAGCTTCACCCCTTCCGACCTCAAATCCAACTGCTGCTATTCCAGAACAGAGGCCCTTTCAAGGAGCAATAGTAATTCACCTATTTCTGAATTTCACAAAAATTGGACAAAGACTGTCCTGAAATTTCGCTTCGTAATCCCTGCTAATATTAACCCTTTCTCTTTTCTCTTCATGTATAAAACTATAAGGAAACTTTAAAATACTTAAGAACAATTTTTTTCAAATATCCTACAGCAATTTGGAAGTTCACATTCCCTTCAAGTTTGATCATCTTATCTATTCATTGATAGTCTCTTAATGATCGCTACTTACACAACATTTCTTTAGCCTGATTTGTAGTGTTTTATTTTTTTTTAATTTGTAGCTTTTAAAATTTTTTTAGGTGTTTTTTCCTTATGTGGACCATTTTTTAGGTCTTTATTGAATTTGTTACAATATTGCTTCTGTTTTATGTTTTGGCTTTTTGGCCACGAGGCATGTGAGATCTTATCTCCTGCTTTGGAAGGTGAAGTCTTAACCACTGGACTGCCAGGGAAGTCCCTGTAGTATTTTAAAAATAATCAAATGGCATCTTTGTAATCAGCCTGTCAGTGATTTCTTTCTAAACAGGCTGAATTTAAGTGGGAGAGGGAAAAGTCGTCCCTTGCAAACAGACAAGCTGCCAGAAACCACCCTTATCTCCTCCACATGGCCCTCACTCTCCCTGGAGGCTGGCATGGCCCATCACAAGCTGGCACCAGGAGGGACCCTGGATAGAGGGTAAGCATAAGAAGCCCCAGCCTCCCAGAAACTTCAGGCTTCATCACTTCATCCAAAGTCTCAAACCTCAGTTCTGGATCTGGACCACTTGTTGCAAAGGCTCTGATCTAAGTACCTCATTAAGTGGACTCCAAATCTGCCTTGACCCCTTGACCTTGACCTTGACTCCTAATAGAACTGTTCCCTGAATTCCTCACTGAATTCAGCAGCTTGCAGCTTCTCTCCCCTGGGTCCTTTCTTCCCTCATCTATTTACTTCCAGAGCCAGCCAGACACAGCAGTACAGAGCCCCCCAAATAAAATACACTGAAGTCCATTAAGAATCACCTAAAATGTCAACACAATTCGAAAGCGGGCTATTAACAGTGCACCTGTGAAGTTGACAGTACTTGTGATAAGCAGGAAAAACAATGAATACTAATGTCTTATATTTGTATAGCACCTTAGAGTTTTCAAACTGCTGTCATAACACTGTTGAGATAAGCAAATGGGGTATTATTTTCCCATTTTGCACACAAAAACACCTGAGTTCGGAAGGGTTAAATGCATGAGGCAAAACAAATAGAATTCAATTCTTGGACCCACAACTGTTCTGTGTACTATACAGGATGGCCCCAGGAAAACAATTGGAAAGTACTTGTAAGAGAGTCAGGCTTTGGGAACTTGTTTTTAAAATGCTATCAGTTTCCCCAGTGTGGCCATGAAGCACCTGCACCAGCCATGAGGACTGCTTATCACGTATGCAGACCCCCAGGCCTTGCCCCAGCATACAGAATCAGAAGTGGGGCAGGATTAGCATATTAAATAGTGCCCCCAAGTAACTCTGATGTACCCACCCTAAGCGAGATAGAGCACACGAAGAGTCAGTCCCCACCTAAACAGGACTTTCCTGATGGAGAACTACAGAGAAGCAAGGTCACCATGAACTGTCATTCTGAGGAGCAGCCAATGAGTCAGGATGGCATTGAGGTCCTACTCATCAACCTTGGAAGGCAACTAATGGGGCAGCTTCCCTTAGGGGTTAAGATCATGGGCACTGGAGACAAACTACATAGGTTCAAACCACAGTCCCACCCGTTACATGTGACCATGGGCAAGTCACTTAGCCTCTCTCTGTGCCTCATTTTTCTCATCTGTAAAATGGGGATAATAATACAGTTATTATTATACCTCATGGAGTTGTGAGATTAAATGGGCTTAGCGAAAGTAAAGCACTCAGAAAAGCACCTAGCATAGAGTAACTGTTGAATGAGTGTTGAATATTAATAAACAAAGACTCCCTTTCCTTATTACAGATCTTTGCAGTGACACACATTGGTCATAGTCAACACTGTAGGGACTCAGGCTGATGAGATTTCCAGCACCTGGCACAATATCCACAATTAAATACTTGCCATGGTAAGTATTTGATAGATAGTCATTGTATATAAAATGGTACAAAGTCCAACATTTTACCCAGATGGACGATTTAGAAATGAACTAGATGGGATCAAGCATCTGTTCTTTGGTCCTACAGACCAACCAAATTCCCAAGGCCTTTGAAGTGTGTCCTGAGAAGAAGCAAATTATATTTTGTGAGTTTTGTTTTAATAATCCTTCATGTAAATTCTAGCTGAGATCAGCATCATTAGCCGTTCTGGAGGCAAAATAGGGGGCTCCCCCTGCTGAGTTGTGATTGTCCTGTGCAAACATGCCCTCCAGCAACCTTTATCCACCCCTGCCCTCTGTTTTCCCTCTTCCCTCCCCTCTTCCAACAGAAGCCACATTCACAATCTACTTTTGCTGTTTATTATCTTCTTAATGCAATGCCTTAGACATTTTGGAGAGCAATGCAAGAAACAAAATACTCTAGCTGTTATTCAATTTCTAATGAACAATTGAATTGCTGATATACTATTCGACTACAAAAAGTAGCTGATAAGTTTTGAGAGCTTCTCAACTTTAATGCACACATGAGTCTACCCAACAGGATTGTAGTCATTATGCTATTTTAAAAAGCTTAAAAAGAAGCTATCACTCGGCACATGGTAAAAATGGCAGCCACTTGGAACCACCCATGAAGATGTTAAGGCTGAGCTCTTGGGGAACTGTAGATATTTTCAGCATGGGCAGGAAAGAGCAAGTTTCCCTAAAAGAAAACACATTGACAACAAGGGAACAGGTTGCTTCTATTGTCAATGCCCTAATGACTTTCTTAAATTAGCTTTTTATGGGAACCCTTTCTGCATGCTTGATGACGCTTAGACCACCCAAGTTAATATGATACAAATGTAATTTAAGAGATTCCATGTGTGTCTTAAAGAATATTTGGGTAGGTGGGGTTTGAGTTGTTATTTTGGGGGGGTGGTTCTCTCTTTTTCTTTTACTTGTTTTTGTTAACTTGTTACAAGTTCTTTACCATATACGTGCTTTTGAAAATGAGGGTTTTCTGCTTGATTTTTACTTACAATCCAGGATAACAAAGTAAATGAATTATATAATCTTCATTAACATCAAATACAAATCAAATTTCAAATTGTGTTGATATTTTAGGTGAATCTTAATGGACTTCAGTGCATTTTATTTGGTGAGTAGGAGATGTATTGTACTTAGGTTTATACCTTGGACCAGGAAAATAAAAGTGTATTATTTTATGGAAGGCTGAAAGCAGAGAAGGAATTTGAGTTGTTCAATTGCAACCTCCTCTGTTCTTTAAACTTTTTATTTTATATTGGAGTATCGTTGATTAACAATGTTGTGGTAGTTTCAGGTGTACAGCAAAGTGATTCAGTTATACATATACATGTATCTATTCTTTTTCAAATTCTTTTCCCATTTAGCAACCTCCTCTTTTTAAGGATGAGGCAACTGAAGTAAGACCTCCAGTGCTGTACGCATGACTCCTTGACACTTTTCTGGTATTCAGTAGAACATTTAAAAGCAATCAGAAATACTATAAGAGAAGAACTTGTGGGGTGATTCTGTTTAATATTTCTATCCATAATTTTTAATTGGCACTTTCTTATTTTCTTACATTGTAATTTCAAATTCATAGCATAAAAATTCACAGAGCTAAAATTTTTCTAGCTTTGCCTGAACATGCCACAAGTTGAGATTTGATTCTAAATTTTAAACATCCACAGAGAGAATGGAGAATGCAGGCTTTGGAGTCAGACATTTCTAGGTTCAAATCCTAGTTCTGTCACTGGTTCTTTCTGAAAGTTGGGAGTTAGTTAACTTCTCTATGGGTTAGTTTCTCTGGTGAAAAATTGAAATACGTAAGACTTTTATAAGAATTAAAAGAGGCAACCTTTGTGAAATACTAAATACATGGTATTAAAAAGAAAAGAACGAATGGAAGGAAGAGAGGGGGAGGGAAGGGGGAGGGAGGAAAGAAGGGAGGAAGAAAAAGGAAAGAAATGGCAGTGGTTCGGGTGTTTTTGCTGAGAGGTCTTGGCACTCTAAAGGCTCCCGGATGTACCCAGCCCAGCCCACTAGACCATTGATCACCCAGGTTGCAGATTTGTTCTCACTGTTTGGCTGAGAGTAAAAGGAAATTAATCTCTCTACCAAGGTAGATTACCTTATACTACTTTGACAAGGATGAGACTGGAAGAAATGATGATCCAAAGAAATGGTCAAGGGGGAAAGAGCAAATCAGGAGTTTCATAGATCTATGTACCATAAAGAAAAAATATAAAGATTTACAAAACTTTCATATGCTTTACTGAAAAAAAAATGAAAGAAATATGCCCCTAATTTAAGGATACAAGTCCAAGTATCAAATCTGTAACAGTCAATAAAAGTAAATTATAAAGCTGTCAAGAAAAGACATCCTTTAGGTAGAGAAGCTCCCCTAAGGCTTCTTTAGACAGGTCGAGGAAAAGCAGGACTGAGAGCTTGGAGAAGAGATTTCTTAGGGCAAATCATCAGACACAAGTTCAAGTGGTGGCCACTGGCTTAGTGCCTAAGCAAAATATGCCACAGAAAAGGATTCTCTCTAATGCTTTACATGGATTGCATCATTTGAACGAGGCTTAAAAAGCAATGTCACCAAAAACATGAGGAAGCATACTTAAAACCAAAGAAAATTTCTTTAGGACAATTGTCCATAGCAATCTAGGATACACAAGACTTTGACATTTCTTGACTGAACCCCTCTCAAATAAAATGTTGAGATTTATATAATAGTACGTATGCAAAAGTAAATTCGTTTTAAGATGTTACGGTTTCATGCCTTACACTTAAGACTTTCATCCATTTTGAGTTCATTTTTGTCTATATATAAGAGTACTACTCAACCATAAAAAAGAAGGAAACCCTGCCATTTCACAACATGGATGAAGCTGGCGGGCATCATGCTAAGTGAAATAAGCCAGAGAGAGAAAGACGAATATTGTGTAGTATAACTTATATATGAAATTTGAAAAAAAAGTCAAACTCATATAAACAGAGAGTGGAGTGGTGGTTGCCAGGGGTTAGGGGGTGGGGAAAGTGGGGAGATGTGATTAAAGGGTACAAAATTTCAGTTATAAGATAAATAAAGTTCTGAGGATCTAATGTAGAATTAATAATACTGTATTGTATACTTGAAATTTGCTGAGAGGAGATCTTAAGTATTCTGACCAAAAAAAGAAAAGGTAACTATGTGCAGTGATAAAGGTATTAATTAACTTGATTGTGGTAATCATTCCACAATGCATACATATATCAAATGGTCATGTTGTGCACTTTAACTATATTACAGTCTTATTTGTCAATAAAGCTGGGGGGAAATTTTAAGAAAAAAAAATTAAAGGCACGTTAAAAAAAAGTTATGAAATAAAATAATAAAGTACCTAGAACATTTCCTTGCACATAGATTCTATCCAATAAATGCTAACATTATTATTGTTACTAAATAGATATCTCAGCAGTACCCAAATAATCTTCACTGTTGTAATTTTATTACATCTCTAAGCCTCAAATGCCCACACTGCTCTTTAAATCCATTCAACCGTTAGCACAGAGGCATAAGCAATTTAACAGTTATATTACTACCTTCTTCTTATTTTTTTTTTTTTTGCGGTACGCGGGCCTCTCACCGTTGTGGCCTCTCCCGTTGCGGAGCACAGGCTCCGGACGCGCAGGCTCAGCGGCCATGGCTCACGGGCCCAGCCGCTCCGCGGCACGTGGGATCCTCCCGGACCGGGGCACGAACCCGTGTCCCCTGCATCAGCAGGCGAACTCTCAACCACTGCGCCACCAGGGAAGCCCTACCTTCTTATTTTTGAAGCTCTTTAATACAAGTTCTTCTGCCTCATCATAGAGTCTGTTTTTCAATCCTTTGATCTTTTTCTGGACTTTGTCCTAAATTCTTTCTGTCCTCCCTAAGCACTCTTTACAGACCAATCATCACTCTAACCCTTCCTTTTACCTCATGTCTCTGTTACCTGCACTTCTGACCCCATCAACCACATCATTTCCAATTTATTTACTCCCTCTCCTCTTCAGCTGCCCGTTCATCATCCACTCTTGTTTTAGTTCAATGGTACTCAAACTTTTTAGTCTAAAGACCCCTTGATACTTTAAAAAAATTACTTAGGATGCCAATGAGCTTCTGTTTACATGGATTATATCTATCAGTGCTTATGTAATAGAAGTTAAAACTGAAATTTTAAAAATATTTATTAATGCTTTTTTTTTTTTTTTTTTTTGCCACACCATGTGGCTTGCAGGATCCCAGTTCCCCAATCAGGGATTGAACCTGGGCCATGGCAGTGAACCCACCAAATACTAACCACTAGACCACCAGGGAACTCCCCTATTAATTCATTTTTAAATGACAATTATAATCCTTTTCACATGTAAACATATCTTTATGAAAATACTATACCTTTCATAACAAAACAAAAGTGACTTTTTTACATTTTGGAAAATCTCCTCAGTATCTGGTTTAATGGAAGATAGTGGATTATCATATCTGCTTCTGCATTCAATTTGTTGAGGTAAGTTGAGATAAATTAAGAATATTCAGCCTCACACAGATGTACAGTTGGAAAATGGAGAAGTATTTGTATAGCCTTTTCAGATAATGATGGATTTTCTTCTTTGATCATACATGACACTCAACATGAGTAGTTTCTTAAAAGCCGGTTGCAATATGGAATGCGAAACCGTATCAGTCAAATATTTATAATCTGCTCCATTAAGATCAATTGATCTATCTTACATATTAAGTGAATCGAGTGTCCATGCATGAATTTATATTATTAGCATTAGTCCTTTGTAAAATATTGGTTCCCCAAGTTATGTAGATCTTCCTAATGTTGGCAAGTTTATTTACACAATATTGAAAAAATTTCATTTGTTAATATCACCACAAATTGCATCACAAAAATCTTTAAGTATTGTGAAGCTGTCAAGTTCATGGTGGTGGAATGAAGTTTTCCAAAATTCTAATTTTCACTTGAAAGCTCAAATTTTTATCATAGGCAAGAAACACTGTCAGTTGTTTCCCTTGAAGTGACACTTCTTTCATTTTCGAGAAACTGCCTGCCAAATACACAAATCTGAAGAACTCTAGTTTTTCTGCCAGTCTTTCTTTCAAGTAAAAACAAGTGTCTCATGAAAAAGCCACTGGATCAGTTCATAGCTCAAACAATCTCACGTGTATTTTTCCTAGAGGTGACCGTTGTCCTTTAATAACCAGCAGACGTGCTATATTTGTCCTTCTCATCAAACCGTACAAAATAGTAAAAAGATACACTCGAGAGTTAAAAATTTTTTATTGCTTCATTAAAAACATTTTAGGTGAAACTGGCTTCTTTTCCCCCACAAATGCATGACAGTGGTACGTACAATAACTACCGGTGGAGTTTGATTCCACTGACTTGATTTATGTTAAGATGTCAGAAGTATTTCCCACACTTGAAAACCATTGTTTTAGTTGTCACTGCACACTTTTGAAAACCACTTTCCCTTCTCAATGAGAGTTTCAAGAACAAAGAGTTAAGAAATTTGCTTCCCCTCTCTTAAACTTGTAGAGGCTGATATAGCCCCAAGTCTCCTCAGATCTTGTCTTGCCTTCATACTTTATACTTAAGTATTTATATGAAGCGTTTAAGAAATATAAACTCTTGCAGATTGTTTGATTGATTTTTTAAAAACTTTAAAAATCAACTGCTCATTTACAGATTAGCCTACACCTGGCTTAAGAATTCCGCGTGACTGACTCATTAAGAAGCATTTTGGAAAACTGAAGGGTGTCTGGGAGAGGTCAGCTGGGTTAGTGGAGTGACTGAAACCACATCGTATTAGTACCTACTGCAAGAACTAAAGGTGTTCAGGCAAAAGGTCTCTTGGGAGGACAGATGGGCTGCCTAAGGATTGTGTAGTGTGGAAAAGAGATTAGATATCTCCCTAGTAGTTCCAGGAGACCAGAGAAGGACAAATAAGAGAGAGTTACAGAAAGATTAACTTCAGTTCAAAACTTAAAAAAAAAAAAAAAAAAGATTTTCTAGGAGTTCCCTCTACCCACCAGTGGAGTGGGTTATGTTGGAAGCTGCAGTCAACATGTTTAACAGAGGCTGAAAGATGCAAAGACATAGAAATGGGGACTGGAACAGCAGTACAGACATGTGCACACAATTTCAAGATGGCCATGAACCTGAGGTTGAGTTCTAAAGACCTTTCCAGCTCCCCAACTCTATAATTCCATAAATTTTAGGCACTAGCATGGCTTAATGAACGATCATTTTCATAACTGCTTTGTTCCATTTATTGTGAGAGTAAAAAGAAATGTGGGATGAATTAAAACTGGAGCGATTCATTCTTCTCTATGGCAAATTCAAGACATCACCGCCTACTAGAAAATGTAAGGGAAGAAGGTTACTGCCATGATCAGAAGCTTAAAAAGGACTCACAGTATGGCGGACATGTGTGGAGATGGGGATTCAATCAGTGATGGTCAGGACTTGTGTATTGGCCTGAGTGTTCTGAACCTCGCCTACAAAATGTAACTGTATGTTTTCATACAGAAATGCGATTACAGAGCAAGTGACATTTGAAGAAATAATTGGTGTTTTTCCCCCCCAGTAAACCTCTACCATACCAATGCCAGAATTTATTAAAATTTGTTTGAATGCTTGCCTCAGGAAACTATTTGCTGAGAGAAATGAAAAATGAGTTAGGTGAAGGAAATGCAGCTAATACTGCGTGATTAGAGTGGCACATTTAACACAGCATCTCATTAAATGTTCTTTGCTAAATTCACTCAGATTATCTTGGTTATGACTTGTGACAAGGACTAAGAAACGGGCTTGAAGGCCCTGAGGGCCAAAGCGACAGTAAGTGGTCACTGAGTTGTGAGAAAATGCAAGAGGGAAGGAGCAGCAGGGGGAGGAAGAGGAAGGGTGCTTCGGGGGTTGATGTTTGATCTGGTCTTATTTAATAACTTCATTAATGATCCGGAAGAGGGGTAAATAGCCTGTTAATTACATTTGCAAATGAGACTAAATTGGGAGATGTTGTAAACATGCTCAAGGACAGAGACGTAACACAAAGGCACCTTGAGAGGCTGGAAGGATGGGCCTGAAAAGAAACCCAAAAGCATGTATGTGTTCTAGAAGGAAACAGTGGGTGGGAAGCAGTAGGAGCCCCTTGCGTGGTTTTTTGTGTTCTCCTGTTCCTTCGTTTCTTCTGTCCATCTTTACTGTAGCAGACATAGTTGATGACTGCCTACGCCACTCGGTAGGATTCCCTTCCACACACCTTGAAGCCTCCTCCTTGATTTCACCTTAGGGCTTTATTCTGGCCACAGCAGCAAGACAAGCCAGAAACATGGAAGAGTTAATGCCTCAGGATATCTCTCACCAATGATGAATGGGGTTGGGGTGGGGTAGATAAAAACCCAACCTTCTCTGTGTGTCTCCTAGGATTCCCCAGCAAGACTGAGCTCCAGCTGCCCACAGAGGTAACTGGCTTAAGGTCACAACTTATACTTGCTTCCAACCCACTTTGAGTGAGCTCACCTCTTAAACAGATGAATTGCACTCGAATATTTGGTCTACTTCTGGGGAAACCCAACCCAATGCATGTGTCACTTCTTCCCATGTGCTAAGCACTGTGCTACTTACGACTGGGTCTTTGCCCTCAAGGAGTAGACCTGACTGGCTAATCGAATAGCAAACATCAAATGAAAGTTACCATCTGTAATATCCTTGTATCTGCTGTAGGGTCTAAGAGAAGCATGGTTTCTAAGTACTCAGTGCGCTCAGGAAAGCACAGGACTTACTTTACTAGGTTCTGCATAATATTTCTCAGGAATAAGGTTATTCTCCATTTCCATGGTTGTAGTGAGGACTCTAAACTCCCGAGTAACTCAGTCTTGGATCTAGGACAGAGGGCTTCCAAGCCCCTCACTTCAATCTGCCCTACACTCAGCAGTAGAAATCCTCCCTCCCTCAGCTGCCACGCTGGTCATATCATGGCCCTTTGAGTGACCCTATAATGATGTCCAACCGCCTCCAAAGTTCATTAAGACCCCTCATCAGGAATTTGGGCTGCTGTTTAAATGCCTTCCCACTTTACTCACTGGTGTCCACTTTTCTGTTCAGACCAGCCTACGTTTTTGCATTTCCCTTCTTCTATTTGTCCTATTTGTCCCTATTCTGAATTTTTACTCATGTCATTTATTTTCCTCAAAAGGTCTCACAAATGCCTCTACTTTAAGTCATTTCCTGTTTCTTTGGGACCCTGATAAATAATCATCTCTGATAAAATCTTTCTAGGTTAACCATTCCCAATTCTATTATCCCCAAACTACCTAAAATTCCCCCAAAATCTAACATGTTAAGAATATGTTATATA
Source organism: Mesoplodon bidens (assembly GCF_964165515.1). Lineage (NCBI taxonomy): Eukaryota > Metazoa > Chordata > Mammalia > Artiodactyla > Ziphiidae > Mesoplodon > Mesoplodon bidens. The sequence continues at coordinate 72,081,722 of NC_138169.1, forward strand.
TACTACTATACCTCTCTCACAAAATTTTTATGAACGTGTAATTGGACAATGTACATAAAAATTCTTTGTAAATGATAAAGCGTTACACTACCATAAATATGACTTCTTGTTTTCCTTCTGCTTCTTTGTTTTGTGATGAAAAGGATAATGAATGTGTTCTCTCCTTTTATTTTACCTGTTTGACATTTCATTTGGATACTTTCTTAAGTCAGGGGCCACATCTATTTCTTTTGTAATTTTCCCTACCCCTATGTACATGCTCAGCAACTCAGAATGTGTGCAAAGATGTTAATTACTGATTACCCATCCTCTGCACATGTTAGAGTCATCTGTAGGTGACTTACGAAGAAGTGCACTGCAGATTGTATTTTCCAAAGATGGCTGCAGAGATAGAAAAATAAATACACATATTGTACAACATGGGGAATATAGCCAATATTTTATAATAACTATAAATGAATCATAACCTTTAAAATTGTGAATCACTATACTGTATACCTGTAACATATAATATTGTACACCAACTATATTCCAATAAAAAATACCAAAAAATACATACATACATATATACCATATACTCTACTCATAGTATGACAGACATTCCTCCCACTGAGAGGTGAAGTTTATTTTTCTCCCCTGAGTAAGACACTGTCACTGCCTCAATGGATAGAATTTGGGGAAAGTGATGCTGTGTGACTTCTGAGGCTAAGTCATAAAAAACAACATGGTATGGTTTCCACTTTACGTTCTCACTGGTTCTCTTTTCCTCTATACATATGCTCACCCTTGGTACCCAGTCACCATGTTGTAAGGTAGTCCCTGTCACGGCTCAACTCCCAGAAAGATGGTTTTAGCTCCTAACCTTTGAGCTGCCCAAGAGACAAATCAACCCTTCTGAGTCCTACCCAAATTGACTTTTGAACAAAAGGAATGTTGCCATTTTTTAAGTCACTAAATTTTGGGTTCATTTGTTACACAGCCATAGTAACTAGAACAAAGTGCACTTTAGTGAGTTGGTAAGACACATACAGGTAAGGTATCCAATACACAATTAGAAATTTCAAGTTCAGAACTCACAGGAGAGGCCAGAGCTAAAGCTCTGTGGGTGATAGTTTAATCCATAAAAGTAGGTGGGATGGCCCAGAAAGAATAGGCCAAAATCTCCTGTGGCTTGGGGAATGCCTATGTTTACAGTAAGATGAAGAAAAGAGCACCCTTCAGCTCTCAACTCAAATACTTCTGACCCCACGAGATGAAATCTAGTCCTCCCTTTAAATGACCTAGCATCCTACACATCTGCCTTGCAATTCATATCACAATAACTATTGACTAATCAATCATATAATTTTATTACTCAATTTCCAATTCAACCAATAGAACATATGAGATCCATGAGGGCAGGGACTGAGTCTGTCTTGTCCACTATTGTATGCCAAGTGCTTAACATGGTTGGGGTTGGGGGAATGCTAATAAATGAATGAATATTTTAAATGCCAGCATTTAAAATATTAAGTGGTACTAATTAGGATGAAAACTGAATTTTTTTCTATTGGATTTGGCAACTAGTAGATCTCTGATAACCTTGACAAAAAATATTCCATTTAGCAATGAGTGAGGAAACAAGGTCATGTCAAGATGCTAAGTTTAACTGCATATCACCTGGAGGAGACTGAAATTCACATGATTTGCTCCAAGCCGTGTACCTTGTTTATGGATCATCCAGCTCCAAAAGGTCCAAGTCTCCAGAAAAGATGTGGAAAGTATTATGACTGACTATTGCAGTGAACATTAGATGCCTCTTTCCCCAACATAAAGATGTTGTCCTCAGTCTTGTTTCCATTTTGGCTTGGAGAATTAATGATTTTACCAGAAATATTATATCAAACAGGTGTGGTTTTTGATCACTGAGCAAAGTACTGGAACTTTGGTGCCAGGAAGGAAATGTAAGACTCCGAAGTTTATTTTAAGCAATTCATTTCAACATGCCGAACAGTCATTAGAAAGGTGTATTTCATTCTAAGTGCTAAGCCTGAGACTTGATGTGTGGCCATAGCTACAGTCGTAAAAACTGTAGTTACGTATGCTGTCCTCTTGGTGGCATATATCCAAAGATTCTGCCTGCTTTGAGGTGTTCCCCTCTAAGCCTTTCCAGCTCTTAAGATGAATCCCATGTATACGTACAACTAAATCAGTTTGTTGTACACCTGAAACTAACACAAGACTGTAAATCAACTATACTCCAATATAAAATAAAAATTAAAACGAAACAAAACAAAAAAACCACATGAATCCCAGAGGCTGGGCCAGTGCCTGCAGCAAACAAAGCCTTCTTAGAATTTGAAAACACATCGGATGGTCCTGTTCAGATGGCTTGGACAGGATCATGGCCGCCACATAAACTAGGGTAGATTGTGCTTTGTGCCATGGACTTTGCAAGAAGGAACTCCTATAATTAATAGGCTCTCAAGTGACTCAGATCAGATTGAGATAGACAAGAGAGTAGAACATGCTGACACTTTTCAGGACAGCATTGCTTGAAAAATCTTTGGCCATATTGAGTCTCTCTAGTTCAAGTTAATGCCTAACTTTCCACTGGCTTGTTTATCATCAGGAACAGATACCTGAGATACTAGAGCCTCTGCAGTCTCCCTGAACGACATACTCCTGAAAATAAGGCCAAATCCCCAAGGCAGTGACCCTGTTTCTCCAGCCTTAGGATGATACACCTTTTGACTTTCACATCATTATGTAACTTAAACACACGTCCCTGGCATCCTCAGCACTCACTGGAAGGGCGTATTGGTTTGTTTCCTTGGATTTCTTTTTTTTTTTTTAATAGATCTTTATTGGAGTATAATTGCTTCACAATACTGTGTTAGTTTCTGTTGTACAACAAAGTGAATCAGACATATGCATACCTATAACCCAATATCCCCTCCCTCTTGAGCCTCCCTCCCACCCTCCCTATCCCACCCCTCTAGGTCATCACAAAGCATAGAATTGACCTCCCTGTGCTATGCGGCTGCTTCCTACTAGCTAGCTATTCTACATTTGGTGGTGCATATATGTCCATGCCACTCTCACTTCACCCCAGTTTCTCCCTCCCACCCCGTGTCCTCAAGTCTATTCTCTATGTCTACATCTTTATTCCTGCCCTGCAACGTGGTTCATCAGAACCTTTTTTTTTTTAGATTCCATATATATGCTTTAGCATACAGTATTTGTTTTTCTCTTTCTGACTTACTTCACTCTGTAGGACAGATTCTAGGTCCATCCACCTCATTGCAAATAACTCAATTTCATTTCTTTTATGGCTAAGTAATATTCCATTGTATATATGTGCCACATCTTCTTTATCCATTCATCTGTCGATGGACATTTAGGTTGGTTCCATGTCCTAGCTATTGTAAATAGTGCTGCAATGAACATTGTGGTACATGTCTCTTTTTGAATTATGGTTTTCTCAGGGTATATGCCCAGCAGTGGGATTGCTGAGTCATATGATAGTTCTATTTTTAGTTTTTTAAGGAACCTCCATACTGTTTTCCATAGTGGTTGTATCAATTTACATTCCTACCAACAGTGCAGGAGGTTTCCCTGTTCACCACACCCTTTCCAGCATTTACTGTTTCTAGATTTTTTGATAATGGCCATTCTGACTGGTGTGAGGGGATACCTCACTGTAGTTTTGATTTGCATTTCTCTAATAATTAGTGATGTTGAGCATCTTTTCATGTGCCTCTTGGCCACCTGTATGTCTTTCTTGGTGAAATGTCTATTTAGATCTTCTGCCCATTTTTTAATTGGATTGTTTGTTTTTTTGATATTGAGGTGTATGAGTTGTTTGTATGTTTTGGGGATTAATCCTTTGTCTGTTGTTTCATTTGCAAATATTTTCTCCCATTCTGAGGATTGTCTTTTTGTCTTGCTTATGGTTTCCTTTGCTGTGCAAAAGGTTTTAAGGTTATATAACTCCCATTTGTTTATTTTTGTTTTTATTTCTGTTACTCTAGGAAGTGGGTCAAAAAGATCTTGCTGTGGTTTATGTCATGGAGTGTCTTTCCTATGTTATCCTCTAAGAGTTTTATAATGTCTGGTCTTACATTTAGGTCTTTAATCCATTTGGAATTTATTTTTGTGTATGGTGTTAGGGAGTGTTCTAATTTCATTCTTTTACATGTAGCTGTCCAGTTTTCCCAGCACCACTTATTGAAGAAGCTGTCTTGTCTCCATTGTATACTCTTGCCTCCTTTATCAAAGATAAGGTGACCATATGTGTATGGGTTATCTCTGGGCATTCTATCCTGTGCCATTGATCTATATTTCTGTTTTTGTGCCAGTACCATACTGTCTTGATTACTGTAGCTTTGTGGTATAGTTTGAAGTTGGGGAGCCTGATTCCTCCAACTCCGTTTTTCCTCCTCAAGATTTCTTTGGCTATTCGGGGTCTTCTGTGTTTCCATACAAATTGTAAAATTATTTGCTCTAATTCTGTGAAGAATGCCATTGGTAGTTTGACAGAGATTGCACTGAATCTGTAGATTGCTTTTGGTAGTATAGTCATTTTCACAATATTGATTCTTCCAATCCAAGAACATGGTATCTTTATCCATCTGTTTATGTCATTTTGATTTCTGTCACCATTGTTTTATAGTATCCTGAATACAAGTCTTTTGCCTCCTTAGGTAAGTTTATTCCTAGGTATTTTATTCTTTTTGTTGAGATGGTAAATGTGATTGTTACCTTAATTTCTCTTTCTGATTTTTTGTTGTTGGTGTGCCCGAGATTTCTGTGCATTAATTTAGTATCCTGCAATCTTACCAAATTCATTGATTAGTTCTAATAGTTTTCTGGTAGTATCTTTAGGATTTTCTATGTATAGTATCATGTCATCTGCAAATAGTGATAGAAGTAAAACACTTCTTCTTTTCCAATTTGTATTCCTTTTATTTCTTTTTCTTCTCTGATTGTCATGGCTAGGACTTCCAAAACTATGTTGAATAAGAGTGGCGAGATTGGACATCCTTGTCTTGTTCCTGATCTTAGTGGAAATGATTTCAGTTTTTCACCATTGAGTATGATGCTTGCTGTGGGTTTGTCATATATGGCCTTTATTATGTTGAGGTAGGTTCCCTCTGTGTCCATTTTCTGGAGAGGTTTTTATTATAAATAGGTGTTGAATTTTGTCAAAAGCTTTTTCTGCATCTATTGAGATGATCATATGGTTTTATTCCTTAATTTGTTAATGTGGTGTATCACATTGATTGATTTGTGTATATTGAAGAATCCTTGCATTCCTGGGATAAATCCCACTTCATCATGGTGTATGATCCTTTTAATGTGCTGTTGGATTCTGTTTGCTAGTATTTTGTTGAGTATTTTTGCATCTATGTTCATCAGTGATATTGGTCTATAATTTTCGTTTTTGTGATATCATTTTCTAGTTTTGGTATCAGGGTGATGGTGGCTTCATAGAATGAATTTGGGAGTGTTTCTCCCTCTGCAACTTTTTGGAAGAGTCTGAGAAGGATCAGTGTTAGCTCTTCTCTAAATGTTTGATAGAATTTGCCTGTAAAGCCATCTGGTCCTGGACTTTTGTTTGTTGGAAGACTTTTAATTACGGTTTCAATTTCATTACCTGTGATAGGTCTGTTTATATTTTCTAATTCTTCCTGGTTCAGTCTTGGAAAATTGTACCTTTCCAAAAATTTGTCCATTTCTTTGTGGTTGTCCATTTTATTGGCATATCGTTGTTTGTAGTAGTTTCATATAATCCTTTGTGTTTCTGTGGTGTCAGTTGTGATTTCTCCTTTTTCATTTCTAATTTTATTGACTTGTGCCCTCTCACTTTTTTTCTTGATGAGTCTGGCTAAGGGTTTATCAATTTTGTTTATCTTCTCAAAGAACCAGATTTTAGTTTTATTGATTTTTGCTATTGTTTTCTTTGTTTCTATTTCATTATTTCTTTTTTAAAATTTATTCATTTTATTTACTTATTTGTGTCTGCATTGGGTCTTCATTGCTATGGGCGGGCTTCTCATTGTAGTAGCGCACAGGCTCAGCTGCTCCACAGCATGTGGGATTTTCCCAGACCAGGGCTCGAACCCATGTCCCCTGCATTGGCAGGCGGATTCTTAACCACTGTGCCACCAGGGAAGTCCCTATTTAATTTATTTCTGCTCTGATCTTTATGATTTCTTTCCATCTACTGACTGTGGGTTTTCTTTGTTCTTCTTTCTCTCGTTGTTTTAAGTGTAGGGTTAAATTGTTTATTTGAGACTTTTCTTGTTTTTTGAGGTGAGATTGAATTGCTATAAACGTTCCTCTTAGAACTGCTTTTGCTGCATCCCATAGGTTTTGGGTTGTCATGTTTTCATTGTCATTTGTTTCTATGTATTTTGTTATTTCTTCTTTGATTTCTTCAGTGATCTCTTGATTATTTAGTAGCACACTGTTTAGCCTCCATGTATTTGTGTTTTTCACGGGTTTTTTTTCCTGCAATTGATTTCCAGTCTCATAGTGTTGTTGTCAGAAAAGAGGCTTGATACAATTTCAATTTCCTTAAATTTTCCGAGGCTTCATTTGTGACCCAAGATGTGATCTATCCTGGAGAATGGTCTGTGTGCCCTTGAGAACAAAGTGTATTCTGCCACTTTTGAGTGGAATGCTCTATAAATATCAATTAAATCTACCTGGTCTATTGTGTCATTTAAAGCTTGTGTTTCCTTATTTATTTTCTGTTTGGGTGATCTGTCCATTGGTGTAAGTGGGGTGTTAAAGTCCCCTTCTGTTATTGTTTTACTGTCAATTTCTCCTTTCATGGTTGTTAGCATTTGCCTTATGTATTGAGGTGCTCCTATGTTGGGTGCATAAACATTTATAATTGTTATATCTTCTTCTTGGATTGATCCTTTGATCATTATCTACTTCCCCTCCTTATCTGTTGTAAAAGTCTTCATTTTAAAGTCTGTTTTATCTGAAACAAGTATTGCTACTCCAGCTTTCTTTTGATTTCCATTTGCATGGAATATCTTTTTCCATCCCTTCACTTTCAGTCTGTACGTGTCCCTAGGTCTGAAATGGGTCTCTTGTAGACAGCATATATATGGGTCTTGTTTTTGTATCCATTCAGCCAGTCTGTGTCTTTTGGTTGGGACATTTAATCCATTTACATTCAAGGTTATTACCGATATGTATATTCCTATTACCATTTTCTTAATTGTTTTGTTCTTGTGGGTCTTTTTCTTCTCTTATGTTTCCTGCCTAGAGAAGTTTCTTTAACATTTGTTGTAAAGCTGGTTTTGTGGTGCTGAGTTCTCTTAGGTTTTGCTTGTCTGAAAAGCTTTTGATTTCTCCACAGAATCTGAATGAGATCCTTGCTGGGTAGAGTAATCTTGGTTGTAGGTTTTTTCTTTCATCACTTTAAGTATATCCTACTACTCACTTCTAGTCTGTAGAGTTTCTGCTGAAAAATCAGCTGATAAACTTAGGGGGATTCCTTTGTATGTTATTTTTTTTCCCTTGCTGCTTTTCATATTTTTTCTTTGAATTTAATTTTTGTTAGTTTGATTAATATGTGTCTTGGTGTGTTTTTCCTAGATTTTATCCTCTATGGGACTCTCTGTGCTTCCTGGACTTGGGTGAGTGTTTCCTTTCTCATGTTAGGGAAGTTTTCCACTATAATCTCTTCAAATATTTTCTCAGTCCCTTCTTTTTCTCTTCTTCTTCTGGAACCCTATAATTCAAATGTTGGTGCATTTAGTGTTGTCCCAGATGTTTCTGAGATTGTCTTCAATTCTTTTCATTATTTTTTCTTTATTCTGCTCCTTGGCAGTTATTTCCAACATTTTGTCTTCCAGCTCACTTATTCGTTCTTCTGCCTCAGTTATTCTGTTATCGATTCCTTCTTGTGTATTTTTCATTTCAGTTATTGTGTTGTTCATCTCTGTTTTTTTGTTCTTTAGTTCTTCTAGATCTTTGTTAAACATTTCTTGTATTTTCTCAATCCATGCCTGCATTCTATTTCTGAGATTCTGGATCATCTTTACTATCATTATTCTGAATTCTTTTCCAGGTAGATTGCCTATTTCCTCTACATTTATTTTGTCTTGTAGGATTTTACCTTGCTCCTTCAACTGTGACATATTTTTTTGCCACCTCAATTTTTTTTTTAAGAGTGGGATTGTGTTCCCATCTTACTGTTTGTTTGGCCTGAAGCTTCCAACATTAGAGTTTGTAGGCTGTTGGGTAGAGCTGGGTCTTGGTGTGGAGATGAGGAACTCCATGAAACCTCACTCCAATGAATATTGTGAGGTTCTCTGTTAGTCCAGTGGTTCGGACTCAGAGCTCCCTCCACAGGAGCTTCAGCCCGACCCCCAGCTTGTGAACCAAGATCCCGCAAGCCATGTGGGGTGACAAAAAAAAAATCCTTGTATTTCTTATGCTCAAAAAGAAGGCATCGTGTCCATGTCCCAATGTCCCATGTCCCAACCACAGAATGAGGCATTCTAACGTCACTATTTATCATGTGGCAAGCAACCAAATGTCACCTCAGTCAGTATTAAAGGCAATGAGTTGACTAAAGAAACCAAAAACCCCTGGAACATATGACATTACATTAGACTGTGTGAACAATAGGGTGATAATGGTCATAACCTATGTCTGAGGAGAGTTTTTCAGAGAACTGAAAACATTTTACAATTACATACCATGTAAGTGCTAAACTTATTAGTGGATAATTGGGCGCAGCCTTACCAAAACTCAGGATGGACAGTAACACCCCTACCAAGTGGGACACTATTTTTTCCATCACTTCCAAGTTAGCTTCTCCCAGCATCCTTGTCAACAGGAAAATACGGCAGCTTTGAATATGAACTCTGGTGAACCAGATCAAGGTTATCTAAAAAACATTGCAACTAAAAATATACCTATCTTTCTACAACATAAAGAGATAATCCACATCCTAAGATTCATTTTTTTAGAATAACAATGGTTTCAGCAGGAGTGCTATATCATACAGTGGAGTTCAAGCAATCTTTTCAAATATATTCAAATCTCAAAGCCAAGGGCATTGAATTCATTTCTGTGCTTGATCTTGAAAAATGCTGTAGGAAACACAAATAAGTGGTTAAAAAGGTCCATAAGAATGCAAAACATGTAATTCCATTATGGTATCATAAGGAGAATGATAGAATATCAACATGCTAATGAAGCAAAAGAGAAGGTTCTATCATCCCTGGCTTAGAACACATTTAACAAATGAAATCTGGATAAAAACAGAACTGCTTATAGCAGCTCCTGGGAATAAAAGAAATCACCTTTGTAACATATTTTGTTTTCATGTATCTAACTGGTTAAACTTGGTAATTTGTATTTGAAAACTAGCTGGGAAATAAAGCTGGAGACTTCCAACTTAAAATTATAACTGAATAACAGCTCTGGACACAACACCACCAGTATTCCCACAAAAATACCTATGAAGACCCAGAAGACAAAAACATCACAGCAATAAGAAAACTGTGATTTCCAGTCAAACTCTTATCAGAATCTAGAAGGAAGTTCTACTAATTAAGAAGAAGATCAAACCAGACTGGAAATTAATTTTGTGACTCACCATTTTTGTGCTTGATTGGAAATATTCCCCCATTGTCCATTGAGATTTAAGAATTCAGCATCTGTGCCAATCACAAAATTAAACAAACATCTGTGTTTCCACCATGAGCAGGGGGAAGGCCTCTTTTTGAAGCTATCAGTGTACTGTTTCATGCCCTCCACCTCAATCAATACCTCTCTTTATAACTCTATCTAAAGACAGAATAGTAATATTAATAATGACAACAGCAGCTAAACTTTATTTTAATATTTATTTATTTATTTGGCTGTGCCAGATCTTAGCTGCAGCATGTGGGATTTTCATTGCAGCATGTGAACTCTTAGCTGTGGCATGTGGGATCTAGTTCCCTGACCAGGGATCGAACCTGGGCCCCCTGCACTGGGAGCACAGAGTCTTAGCCACTGTACCACCAGGGAAGTCCACAGCAGCTAATCTTTAAAATTTACTCTGCAGTGTGCTAAGGGAGCAATAAGCATTATCTCATTTAAACCTCACAACACTCCATAATGATAGCAATATCACTGACTTTGTTTTAGGTAAGGGAAGCTCAAAGAAGTGAAAGAACTAAACAAAGTTCACAAAACAGTTCAGAAATAGCATGGGGGCATGAACTCAGATTATGAGACCCTCAAGAAAGTAATTAATGGATTATACCACAGACCTTAGAAGGTATTTTTCAAGAAATACAGAGAAGCTGAGAGTCACATTTAAGATCACAGGAGATATTGTGCTTCCAGATGATGTGACATAAGGGGCAAGGGGAAAAAGAGACATGGAGAGTTCTAGGATCAGTCTATGCTGGGAATTTTCACTTCTGCCCATTCCATCTTTTCAGAACATTAGAGCTAGGAAGACTAAAAAGAAACTCCCATCTCAGTCATGAAGAGTCACCCTGGAAATAAAATGTAGCTAAGCCTCTGAGAAAAAAATGCAACCAGCACCAGAAAGCAAGGTCAAGAGTAAGAGAGACATTCTTTCTATTTGAGGACAAACCAAGCAGAAAAATATTAAAAGATGAAGAACAAGGCAGAAATTGAATAAAAATAGGGAAAACCATCATAAAAATTCAGAGGGTGTTCAGGCTTCTGAAAAAAAATACATTATGAAAAATGGAATTGGGGAAGATATTCTGGACTTATCATTTAAATAGAGAATAAACTGGCCTCTATGAGGCAAAAAAGAGAACCTCAGTAAGAGATAAATAATTGAGGTGAAAAAAATCAGCAGGATGAGATTAAAAGTGATACAGGTCAGATAGAAAAGGCTTCAGGAAAATTAGAAAAGCAATAACAGAATATAACACTACATTGGAGACAGTAAAGAGCATAATTGACCTTGCAGAAGATCAATTAATAGTATGAAGGGCAAACTTCAGTAGTTCTCCTAGAATCCAGACAAAAATTTAAAGGATGGGAGAAAAATTTTAAATATATATATGTATAATAAAGATCAAACTTAAAAGGGAGAAGAAACACCATATCCAAATTGGAATAAACACAATATCTAAAACCATAGTTAAGGAAAATCTTCCTCTAGAAAAAAAAAAAGTATGAATATGATGATCAAACAGCCCATCATGTTCCAAGAAAATCATGGGGGTGGGGTGGGGGTGTAAGGGAGGGTAGGGAACTAGGATGTATTTTAAATGTTTTTTGAAGCAATGACCTTTTGATGACAAAGTTATAAACCAAGAATATTATACCCTGCCAAGTCATCTTTCTGAATAATGGAACAGAAACCTAGTCTTGGAGAAGCAAGCGGTCTGGTGATGTACCATCCAGTTGCCCTTCGTTTAAAATTACAATTAAAATTAGGAACTCAGGACTTCCCTGGTGGTGCAGTGGTTAAGAATCTGCCTGCCAATGCAGGGGATATGGGTTCGAGCCCTGGTCTGGGAAGATCCCACATGCCGAGGAGCAACAAAGCCCATGCGGCACAACTACTGGGCCCGCATGCCACAACTACTGAAACCCATGTTCCTAGAGCCCATGCTTCACAACAAGAGAAGCCACCACAATGAGAAGCCCACACACCACAAGGAAGAGTAGCCCCCCCTCACCGCCACTAGAGAAAGCCCACGCACAGCAACGAAGACTCGACACAGCCAAAAATAAACAAACAAATAAATAAATAATAAGGAAGTTGGCAGAGAGGAAATCATATTATAAAGCACTGATGGAAGGGAGACCTTCAAGATGGCAGAGGAGTAAGACATGGAGATCACCTTCCTCCCCACAAATACATCAGAAATACATCTACATGTTGAACAACTCCTACAGAATACCTCCTGAACTCTAGCAGAAGACCTCAGACTTCCCAAAAGGCAACAAACTCCCCACGTACCTGGGTAGGGCAAAAGAAAAAAGGAAAAACACAGACAAAAGAATAGGGACAGGACCTGCACCTCAGGGAGGGAGCTGTGAAAGAGGAAAAGTTTCCACACACTAGGAAGCCCCTTCCCTGGCGGAGACAGGGGGGTGGTGTGGGGGGAAGCTTCAGAACCACAGAGGAGAGCACAGCAACAGGGGTGCAAAGGGCAAAGTGGAGAGGTTCCCACTCAGAGGATCGGTGCCAACCAGCACTCACTGGCCCAAGAGGCTTGTCTACTCAGCCGCTGGGGTTGGTGGGGGTTGGGAGCTGAGGTTCAGGCTTCGGAGGTTGGATCCCAGGGAGAGGACTGGGGTTGGCTGCATGAACACTAGCTCTGGGGCTAGTGCACCAGAGCTAGCTGGGAGGGAGTCCGGGAAAAAGTCTGAAACTGCCTTAGAGGCAAGAGACCATTGTTTTGGGGTGCACGAGGAGAGGGGATTCAGTGCAATGCCTAAACGAGTTTCAGAGATGGGGGCAGCGCAGACCCCAGAGACAGGCATGAGATGTTAAGGCTGCTGCTACAGCCACCAAGAAGCCTCTGTGCAAGCACAGGTCACTATACACCCCTCCCTTCCCAGGAGCCTGTGAAGCCTGCCACAGCCAGGGTCCCATGACCCAGGGACAACTTCCCTGGGAGAACATACAGGGAGCCTCAGGTTGGTGCAATGTCATGCCGGCCTCTGCTGCCACAGGCTTGCCCCGCATTCCGAATCCCTCCCGCCCCTCAGCCTGAGTGAGCCAGAGCCCCCGAATCAGCTGCCACTTTAACCCTGTCCTGTCTGGGTGGGCGGGGAACAGACACACTCAGGTGACCTACACGCAGAGGTGGGACCAAACCCAAAGCTGAACCCCAGGAGCTGTGCAAACAAGGAAGAGAAAGGCAAATCTCTCCCAGCAGCCTCAGGAGCAGTGGATTAAATCTCCACAATCAACTTGATGTACCATGCATCTCTGGAATACCTAAAGAGAAAACAAATCATCCCAAAATTGAGGCAGTGGACTTTGGGAGCAACTGTAGACTTGGGGTTTGCTTTCTGCATCTAATTTGTCTCTGGTTTTATGTTTATCTTAGTTTAGTATTTAGAGATTAATAACATTGGTAGATTTGTTTATTGATTTCGTTAGTGTCTTTCTTTATATATATATATATATATACTTTTTTCCTTTTTCTCTTTTTGTGAGTGTGTATGTGTATGCTTCTTTGTGAGATTTTGTCTGTATAACTCTGCTTTTACCAACTGTCTTCAGGTTCCGCCTGTCCGATTTTTTGTTGTTGTTTTCTTTTTGTTTTTTTCTGCATAGATTTCAGCACTTGCTATCACTGGTGGATTTGTTTTTGGTTTGGTTGCTCTCTTCTTTCTTTCCTTCTTTTATTTATTACTTTTTAATTTATTTTATTTTTAATAATTTTTTATTATAATAACTTTTATTTTATTTTATTTTTCTTTCTTTATTTCTTTCTTTTTGTTGAAGCCGTGTGGCTGACAGGGTCTTCATGCTACAGCCAGCTGTCAGGCCTGTACCTCTGAGGTGGGAGACCCGAGTTCAGGACATTGGTCCATCAGAGACCTCCCGGCTCCAGGTAATATCAAATGGCAAAAGCTCTCCAAGAGATCTCCATCTCAATTCTAAGACCCAGCTCCGCTCAATGACCAGCAAACTACAGTGCTGGACACCCTATGCCAAACAACTAGCAAGACAGGAACACAACCTCACCCATTAGCGGAGGCTGCCTAAAATCATAATAATGTCACAACACCGCAAAACACACCACCAGACGTGGTCCTGCCCACCAGAAAGACAAGATCCAGCCTCATCCACCAGAACACAGGCACCAGTCCCCTCCACCAGGAAGCCTGCACAATGCACTGAACCAACCTTACCCACTGGGGGCAGACATCAAAACAACAGGAACTATGAACCTGCAGCCTGTGAAAACGAGACCTCAAACACAGTAAGTTAAGCAAAATGAGAAGACAGAGAATCACACAGCAGATGAAGGAGTAAGGTAAAAACCCACCAGACCAAACAAATGAAGAGGAAATAGGCAGTCTACCTGAAAAAGAATTCAGAGTAATGATAGTAAAGATGATCCAAAATCTTCAAAATAAAATGGAGAAAATACAAGAAACATTTAACAAGGACCTAGAAGAACTTAAGAGCAAACAAACAATGATGAACAACACAATAAATGAAATTAAAAATTCTCTAGAAGGAATCAATAGCAGAATAACTGAGGCAGAGGAAAGGATAAGTGACCTGGAATATAAAATAGTGGTAATAGCTACTGCAGAGCAGAATAAAGAAAAAACAGTGAAAAGAATTGAGGACAGTCTCAGAGACATCTGGGACAACATTAAACGCACCAACATTCAAATTATAGGAGTCCCGGTAGAAGAAGAGAAAAAGAAAGGGACTGAGAAAATACTTGAAGAGATTATAGTTGAAAACTTCCCTAATATGGGAAAGGAAATAGTCAATCAAGTCCAGGAAGGACACAGACTCCTTTACAGAATAAATCCAAGAAGAAACACGTAAAGACACATATTAATCAAACTATCAAAAAGTAAATACAAAGAAAAAATATTAAAAGTAGCAAGGGAAAAACAACAAATAACATACAAGGGAATCCCCATAAGGTTAACAGCTGATCTTTCAGCAGAAACTCTGCAAGCCAGAAGGCAGTGGGAGGACATATTTAAAGTGATGAAAGGGAAAAACTGTCTACAAGAGACACACTTCAGACCAAGGGACACCTACAGACTGAAAGTGAAGAGATGGAAAAAGATAGTCCATGCAAATGGAAAACAAAAGAAAGCTGGAGTAGCAATTCTCATATCAGACAAAAGAGTCTTTAAAATAAAGACTATTACAAGAGACAAAGAAGGACACTACATAATGATCAAGGGATCCATCCAAGAAGAAGACATAACAATTATAAATGTTTATGCACCCAACATAGGAGCACCTCAATACATAAGGCAAATGCTAACAGCCATAAAAGGGGAGATCGACAGTAACACAATCATAGTACGGGACTTTAACACCCCACTTTCACCAATGGACAGATCATCCAAAATGAAAATAAATAAGGAAACACAAGCTTTAAATGATACATTAAACAAGATGGACTTAATTGATATTTATAGGACATTCCATCCAAAAACAACAGATTACACTTTCTTCTCAAGTGCTCATGGGATATTCTCCAGGATAGATAATATCTTGTGTCACAAATCAAGCCTTGGTAAATTTAAGAAAATTGAAATTGTATCAAGTATCTTTTCCGACCACAACACTATGAGACTAGATATCAATTACAGTAAAATAATCTGTAAAATATACAAACACATGGAGGCTAAACAATACACTACTAAATAACCAAGAGATCATTGAAGAAATCAAAGAGGAAATTAAAAAATTCCTAGAAACAAATGACAATGAAAACAAGATGACTCAAAACCTGTGGGATGCAGCAAAAGCAGTTCTAAGAGGGAAGTTTATAGAAATACAATCCTACCTCAAGAAACAAATATCTCAAATAAACAACCTAACCTTACACCTAAAGCAATTAGAGTAAGAAGAATAAAAAACCCCTAAAGTTAGCAGAAGGAAAGAAATCATAAAGATCAGATCAGAAGTAAATGGAAAAGGAAAGGAAGAAAACAATAGCAAAGATCAATAAAACTAAAAGCTGGTACTTTGAGAAGATTAAAAAAGTGAATAAACCATTAGCCAGACTCATCAAGTAAAAAAGGGAGAAGACTCCAATCAATAGAGTTAGAAATGAAAAAGAAGTAACAACTGACACTGCAGAAATACCAAGGATCATGAGAGATTACTACAAGCAGCTACATGCCAAGGAAATGGACAACCACAAAGAAATGGAAAAATTCTTAGAAAGGCACAACCATCTGAGACTGAACCAGAAAGAAACAGAAAATATAAACAGACCAATCACAAGCACTGAAGTTGAGACTGTGATTAAAAACCTTCCAAAAAACAAAAGCCCAGGACCACATGGTTTCACAGGCAAACTCTATCAAACATTTAGAGAAGAGTTAACACCTATCCTTCTCAAACTCTTCCAAAAAAAAGCAGAGGGAGGAACACTCCCAAACTCATTCTATGAGGCCACCATCACCCTGATACCAAAACCAGACAAAGATGCCACAAAGAAAGAAAACTACAGGCCAATATCACTGATGAACATAGATGCAAAAATCCTCAACAAAATACTAGCAAACAGAATCCAACAGCATATTAAAAGGATCATACACCATGATAAAGTGGGGTTTATCCAAGGAATGCAAGGATTCTTCAATATATGCAAATCAATCAATGTGATAAACCATATTAACAAATTGAAGGAGAAAAACCATAAGATCATCTCAATAGATGTATAAAAATCTTTCGACAAAATTCAACACCCATTTATGATAAAAACCCTCCAGAAAGTAGGCGTAGAGGGAACTTACCTCAACATAATAAAAGCCACATATGACAAACCCACAGCCAACATCATTCTCAATGGTGAAAAACTGAAACCATTTCCTCTAAGATCAGGAACAAGACAAGGTTGTCCCCTCTCACCACTATTATTCAACATAGTTTTGGAAGTTTCATCCACAGCAATCAGATAAGAAAAAGAAATAAAAGGAATCCAAATTGGAGAAGAAGAAAAGCTGTCGTTGTTTGCAGATGACATGATACTATACA
Organism: Mesoplodon bidens; assembly: GCF_964165515.1. Lineage (NCBI taxonomy): Eukaryota > Metazoa > Chordata > Mammalia > Artiodactyla > Ziphiidae > Mesoplodon > Mesoplodon bidens. The sequence continues at coordinate 72,098,424 of NC_138169.1, forward strand.
TAGAGAATCCTAAAGACGCTACCAGAAAACTACTACATCTAATCAATGAATTTGGTAGAGTAGCAGGATACAAAATTAATGCACAGAAATCTCTTGCATTCCTATACTCTAATGATGAAAAATCTGAAAGAGAAATTATGGAAACACTCCCATTTACCATTGCAACAAAAAGAATAAAATACCTAGGAATAAACTTACCTAAGGAGGCAAAAGACCTGCATGCAGAAAACTATAAGACACTGATGAAAGAAATTAAAGATGATACAAATAGATGGAGAGATATACCATGTTCTTGGATTGGAAGAATCAACATTGTGAAAATGACTCTACTACCCAAAGCAATCCATAGATTCAATGCAATCCTTATCAAACTACCAATGGCATTTTTCACAGAACTAGAACAAAAAATTTCACAATATATATGGAAATACAAAAGACTCCAAATAGCCAAGGCAATCTTGAGAAAGAAAAATGGAGCTGGAGGAATCAGGCTCCTGAACTTCAGATTATACTACAAAGCTACAGTAATCAAGATGGCATGGAACTGGCACAAAAACAGAAATACAGATCATGGGACAGGCTAGAAAGCCCAGAGATAACCCATGCACAGATGGTCACCTTATTTTTGATAAAGGAGGCAAGAATATACAATGGAGAAAAGACAGCCTCTTCAATAAGTAGTGCTGGGAAAACTGGACAGCTACATATAAAAGAATGAAATTAGAACACTCCCTAACACTGTACACAAACATAAACTCAAAATTGATTAAAGACCTAAACGTAAGGCCAGACAGTCTAAAACTCTTAGAGGAAAGCATAGGCAGAACACTCTATGACATACATCACAGCAAGATCCTTTTTGACCCCCCTCCTAGACATATGGAAATAAAACCAAAAATAAATAAATGGGACCTAATGAAACTTAAAAGCTTTTGCACAGCAAAGGAAACAATAAACAAGACCAAAAGACAACCCTCAGAATGGGAGAAAATATGTGCAAGTGAAGCAACTGACAAAGGATTAATCTCCAAAATTTACAAGCAACTCATGCAGCTATGTATCAAAAAACAAACAGCCCAGTCCAAAAATGGGCAGAAGACCTAAATAGACATTTCTCCAAAGAAGATATACAGATTGCCAACAAACACATGAAAGAATGCTCAACATCATTAATCATTAGAGAAATGCAAATCAAAACTACAATGAGATATCATCTCATACCAGTCAGAATGGCCAGCATCAAGAAATCTAGAAACAATAAATGCTGGAGAGGGTGTGGAGAAAAGGGTACCTTCTTGCGCTGTTGGTGGGAATGTAAATTGATACAGCCGCTATGGAGAACACTATGGAGGTTCCTTAAAAAACTAAAAATAGAACTACCATAAGACCCAGCAATCCCACTACTGGGCATATACCCTGAGAAAACCATAATTCAAAAAGAGTAAGGTACCACAATGTTCACTGAAGCTCTATTTATAATAGCCAGGACATGGAATTAACCTTAGTGTCCATCGACAGATGAATGGATAAAGAAGATGTGGCACATACATACAATGGAATATTACTCAGCCATAAAAAGACACAAAGTTGAGTTATTTGTAATGAGGTGGATAGACCTAGAGTCTGTCATACAGAGTGAAGTAAGTCAGAAAGAGAAAAACAAATACCGTATGCTAACACATATACGGAATCTAAAAAAATGGTACTGATGAACCTAGTGACAGGACAGGAATAAAGACGCAGACGTAGGGAACATACCTGAGGACACAGGGTGGAAGTGTAAGCTGGGACGAAGTGAGAGAGTAGCACTGACATATGTACACTACCAAATGTAAAATAGGTAGCTAGTGGGAAGCTGCATAGCACAGGGAGATCAGCTCAGTACTTTGTGTCCACCTAGAGGGGTGGGATAGGGAGGGTGGGAGGGAGACACAATAAGGAGGAGATATGGGGATATATGTATACGTATAACTGATTCACTTTGTTATACAGCAGAAACTAACACAACATTGTAAAGCAATTATACCCCAATAATGATGTTAAAAAAATAAAAATAAAAATAAAGCACTGATAGCCTGTCCTGTGGGCTACCACCCCAGGGAACCACCATGTATCCAACTAATGAAACTGCAGCGGCTGATGGAGGCTATCGGAGGCTTTTTTTTTTTTTTTTCATTCTGGGTAAAGCTTTAAAAAGATTTTTTTAATATAATGAGTTGTTACTCTCAATTATTCAGATTTAAGATATAATTCTGGAAAAGAAACTTCAGAAATTCAAACAAATATAAATATCATTATGCAAAAAACCCCACAAAAACTTGCCTACTTCCATTTAGGAAAACTGGGGGAGGGGGGAGAAACTTTGAGATCACCTTTAATGGATAGAATGTTTTTCCTTTTTTCAGTTACCACACTTCCTTTAAGGATCTCATATTATTTAATAAAAATGCAACAATTTAAAAAAGAAAACAGCACATTCAGAATCTACAAGGATTGATATCTTTGGCTTTGCTCTGCTGGCATTAAACCTTTCCAAGTATCTCTTTTAAAGAAGTAGGACACTGCTTCTGGCTAGTTCTGCTCTTTGCACACTGACTGGTGCGTGAAGGGTGTTGACTAGATGACCTCGATGGTCCCTCTTCAAAACTGTGATGGCTCTTCTGATCCAGGATGCTTGACCAAAGGAGCTGTCCAGTCCACTGGTCCAGCTCGAGGGCAGGCAAGTCTTGTTGACTGTGGTGAATTTCAGAACCTTGCTTCCCCTGATTTGTTTAAATAACTTTTTTTTTTCTAATTACAAACGTAGGCATGCTTATGACAAAACATTTGGAAAACTCTGAGATATATGGGAGAAAATAGAAAATCTCCCGTATCCTCCAGATTCAGAGTCATGATTGCTGGGAAGCAGGATACCAGTCCCAAGCGGCGGCCACGGTTTCCATGGCTCCACTTTGGGAAGGAGACAGGGACTTACACAAGCGGACGTGCTGACGTGGAAGGATCTGGGGGCTCCTCGTCTGTTCACACACCTCAAGCTCAAATAAAATCCATTAGATAACACCCATGGAAGCACTTCATAAACTCTCCAGGATTGTACACATGGTACTTTGTAATTATTCTCAGGAGCAAATGGGTTGGTATCATGATATTTTCTTGATCGCACTGAAGGGAGTGGGTTTCCAGGAAGCATTTTCTGAATTTCCTGCCACTGGAGGCATTGCTGCCACCCCAGCGTTTCTCTGTCATGGCAGGCTGCTCTCTGCCACTTCAAACACTTCACTTTAAAGCACACCGCAGGCAATGGGACTTGCCTCCCAGAAGAATGCAGCAAGAGCCCAGCATCACTGCAAGAGTCCCCATCGCTGTACATGCACTCCTCTGTGACTGTACCTCATTTGCTCTATCCCGATATGAATGATGTTAAAGTAAAGCCTCTTGAGAAAAGGCTGAAGAGGAAACGTTGGAAGTTGTCAGGGTGTAAGGTGGTAAACAGATTTTTTGACAGTCCCCTCTTTAACTTCTGTTCCCCGCCAGCAGGGCTGGAGTGTTCTGGAAACACTCTCTTCTTTGGGTTTACTTAACACCACTCCCTCCTAGTTTCCCAGACACCTCCCTGGCCAGTCCTTCCTGGTCTCCATACTCACTCCTCCTTTTCTCCTCAACCTTGAAGTGTTGCAGGATCTCAGCCTACAGCGTCCAGACAGCCAGGCTCTCACCTGGTGGTTTCCCTCTGTATCCTCAGGATTATTATGTGGCACTTAGCAGATGCTCACTAAGTATTTTTGAGTGATGAGTAAATGAATGGGTGAAAAAATTGCTAGCAAACTCTCCATTGCCTTAACACAATGTTTCCACACACTTCCAAACAATTCATTCTCGAGCCTGGAGCTGCCCACCGTGGCTAGGTTGGGTCACTGAATAAGATTCCTGGATCCACCTGTAACTCCAGAGCCAAGGACCCAGTTCCCTTTATGGGTCTTCCTAAAGCTGCACGGCCCATGGATCCCCTGCCTCAAAGTCAACTCTCAACAAAGCATCCAGGCTTGTCCTTATTCTTCCAAGCCCGTTGCAACCAAAAGGATTATCGTGCCTTGTCAGCAGTATTTTCCCAACCTTATCAAGGGAAGCTCACATCCATCCCAAAGACTTTGACCTTCTGGGAAATTTCCCCAGCATTTCTCCTCCATTGGAAAACTCGAAAACACTTTCTACAGAATGGCATCATATAAAATCACTAGTTTCAGAAGCCCATTACCACCTGAAAGCAAACTGGGTTATTTTCTAAGCTTCAGTTGCCCCTTGGCTAAGGTGGGCATAATAATATAGAAAGGCTTAGATAAAATAATGCACTAGAAAGGGTCTAGAAAAATGTTTGCGACATGAAAAGCATTGAAAAGACACTGGTTGAACTTGAATCTTTACACCCCTTATTTCCAGAGTTCATTGACATTCCCATCCCAGGGAACAGTAACCAGAAAACCACACAAAACAAAGGTGGTGCAGGAGTTGCCACTGGCAAAGGAGGCTTTGAATTCGTGGAGGAAGAAGGCCGTCTCCGAGGCTGAAATGACCTTGCAGCCAAGTGGTGAAGGCAGAGAGGGGAGAGGAGAGGAGGATGGCGACTGGGCGTGAGAAATTGGTTCTCCACCACCCAGAGCAGTGCTGAGACAAATATCAGCAGATCTTGAATTGTGAATCATCAATCAACAGTTTTCGGAGGGCCAGGTCTCCAAGGAAGCACTTGCAGGAGGCTGGGAGTGCCTCCTTGAATCCTGCACCCTGGGTGCCTGGCTAGCCTCGTCCCAATTCTGGCCCTTCCCAGCAGGCACCAGCCTCAGAGAACAACGCTGTGAAAACCTAGAGGTTCTCCCCAACAGCCCCCACGTCCCAGAACACCAGCCCTACCCCCTCAGCATCTGTGTGCTATGAACCATTACTCACATGGTTAGGAATCTGGCGGCAACGGGTGAAGCATTGATGCCATCATTATATCGAAACTACCAAATGAATGCGCTTTTATACCAATTAATATTTTACTACCACTCTGCGGTGGGAGAATCTATCCTGTATTTCAGATTTCCCAAAGGTGCCAAAAAGGGGGAAATAACGCTAACCCAGCAATAATCCACAGATCTAATTGCCTGGGAAATTCACAAAAGGATGCACCTGGCTTGGGCGTTACCTTTGAATGTAGGTAATCACCCAGATCACAACAGCCTTTAAAGTTAATGAATAGGGGCTCTCAGCAAGAGAAGAAAAGTCTAGTAGAAGAGCATGGCTCCCAGTAAAGATGGTTTTATTAAGAACAAGTAATCCACAAGTTCTTCTATGGGGATATGAAATAGAACTTATTTTCCATCCCCCTTTTTTAAAAAAATAAATTTATTTGTTTATTTTTGGCTGTGTTGGGTCTTCGTTTCTGTGCGAGGGCTTTCTCTAGTTGCGGCGAGCGGGGGCCACTCTTCATCGTGGTGCACGGACCTCTCCCATTGCGGAGCACAGGCTCCAGATGCGCAGGCTCAGTAGTTGTGGCTCACGGGCCCAGTTGCTCCGCGGCACGTGGGATCTTCCCAGACCAGGGCTCAACACTGTGTCCCCCACACTGGCAGGCAGATTCTCAACCACTGCACCACCAGGGAAGCCCCATCCCCTTTTTTAATGGGGTGTTTCTTTTTATATCTTTGACAACTGAGACTATCGTCCAAGTCTATTGATAATAGTCGTCGACTATTGATAATACACTATAATCGACTAATAGCCAAACTGTGATGAATTTGAACATCAGATATGCTCACATTGAAAGCAATCTTAGGCATTGTCAAATCTAACACTTTTATTTGGGGGGAGGAAACTGAGGTCCAGAAAGAGTGTATTATTGTTCCAGCCTGAGGTCTCAGAGGTGAGCCAAGACCCAGGAACCCAGGAATCTTCATGATTTTTTCACTATCCGCTTACCACTCCTACCTTGTTCACTTAAGAATTTTCTTTAAGTCGGCATATTTTTTTCCTTACATACATTTACATTTCCATTCATTATAAATGGAAAACCTGTATCACTTGCCATCAATAAAAGCCAACCATAAGCAGAATTAAGGTGAAACAATGTTAAATTCTAAGAAGGCTCTGAGATCACATCTCTATAAACAGTGATATTAGCGAGTGAAATGTCATTGATAGCATAAGAAGCACTGAAAAGAAAGTGAAAAGGCGACGGTTTTCTCGATATGCGACTTGATGACATTTAAGGTTTATTCGTGTATCAACTGCCATGTGGTTTCATTCGGGAATTCTTCAGCTATCCTCTTATGCCAGCCACGAGGCTCACCTCCTCCAGGCAGCCTACCAGAATCTCAGAAGAAACAGCCTCGTCAATGAATTAACTTATTAAGACTTTCTTGGTGGCTACACACTCTGCCCCATCACCTTATTCTGAAAATTGAAAACCATTCTTGAATTTTCAGCGAGAATTGTTGAGAATGCATTCAGGGAGTTAAAAGCACACTAGGGGAAAAAACTCAATAATAGTTTACAAAATAAAAAAATCTCTAATTATAATCACTGAGATTCATGCTTGTATAAAGGAAACAAACATTTAATGACAAATACCGACTACTCTGAGACATATGCTTTATCTCATCTAATCTCACAGTGACCTTAGAAAGGTATTATTGGCTCCATTTCACACACGAGTAAAGTGAAGCTCAGAGAGGTCAAGGAACTACATACATGCCTAGCGTCACACAGCTAATAATAATAGCAGGATTCAAATCCACATCTTTTACGTCGACTGTGGCTGCCCATGCGAATCATCTGGGACCTTTTATACTGATCAGTGTCAGAGCCTCACTCACATTAATTCTGATTAAACTAGTGAGACGTGGCGCCTTGGTCTAATGTGCAGCCAGCATTGAGAAACTCTTGCCTTGTACCATAACCTTTTGTGGTAATTCCCTGGTCACTTTTTCACTTATTTATCAAATCGGGTTTCCTATAGTTCCTTTATCATTTCCTAGTGAAATTTCAACAAACAGGAGTGGCCGCCACATAGAAGAAGCAGGTCCCACTGCCTAGTGCTGAGGAGCCCCCAGGCTGAGGGTAGGGAGTCCTGGGCCCCAGCCCTGCTTCTGCTCTGATTTAGCTGGGACCTTGGGCAAAGCCTTCAACCTTGGTTTCCTCATCTGCAACATAAAGGGGTTGAATTTGGTGATCTGTCAGCTCCCTTCCAGCTCTGAATCTCTGTGATCCGGTTCCAAGTGCTCAGAGCCGCTGCAAAGCCCTGTGGATGTACAGCTTCCCTGCCTTTCCAACCCATTTGCTTTCTTCTTCCCCCAGAACCGTTTCTATTTAATGAGCTTTGGCTCACTGTGCCTTGCCTGTTTGCCTGGTCTCCTCGGCCTGCGTCTAGGTCCCTAGATTATTTTTTACCATGGGAACGTGTTTTCATGACTAATTTGCTTTTACTTTTTTACCCAACTCCGCTTCACTGCAGGCTATGGGGACTCTTTTAATACACCAAAGTGTCCATCAATGGATCTTAATTGAGCACAATCATTTTCTAAAACTCCTCCAAAGTATGGGCCGGGGCCCAGTGGGTAGGAGTAGGGAGAAGCATGCACAGGAAAGAGGCAAGTCATGACGTTTATAACAGGATAAATGTGATTATCAGATTCACCCCAAACTCAGAGAGAGAAGTTAAAATTCAAATGTGCATATATATGTGGAAACACACACCCATACACACATATATGTACTTCCAACTTTTAAAATATTTTGGATAGCTCAGTTTTGGCTTCATTCTCTCCTATGAAGTTTTTAACAGAAAAGAATATTTTTCAGAATATGGATCGTTTCACTCCATGGAATTATTTTACTTCTTTCTGTTTGTGCATTTGTTAGCGTGTTTCTTAGACATACAAGCTTCAGGATACATCACCTGAAGCAATTTAGAGAAACTAAAACACAGGTTAATACTTGGCCCCCATCCTATGTTGTACCGTAAATCTAAGTGTGTGGAGTACCCAGAGTTCCAAAAGCCAAAGCCAATGCCAAGGGCTGCTGTGAGCCCTGGGCCACGCCCTTCCGATGGCTCCCATCACAAGAGGTTCACCTTGTCTCATCCCAGACGCCTCTGCCACTAGCCTCCAATTTTTCTTAATTGCAGCAAGCCTCGGAAAATCTGTAACATTCAATCTGAGGTTGATTATTCCACAATGACACTCAGAATTTTTTAGGGCATGACGGTCTTGATGAAGCGTTTGAACATCTCCGTGTTTCACAGGAAGAAAGAACAATTTCCAGGCTGTGCCAGGACGGAGGATGGGGAGTGTCCGACTGTTTTTTTCTGAAGGAAACAATTCTGTTGATTGGAACAGAATTTTGCAAACGACTACTTCATTTTTCAGAGGTTGCAGCTTTTAAAAATCTCCTAACATCAGTTTTACATTTATCCTTGTTGTTGCTGCTTTTTTTAAGTGGAACTAATAATCAAGCCTTTTTAGGGCAAGTTTACTATTTTGGATACAACTGTTCCTCGTCCAACTACAGGCAACTACCTTCCCTCTATTAGGTGGGAAGAAAATTTTCCAGTTCCTTTCATTATTCGTCCTTTGCCCTAAAACCAATGGTGTGTTTTTGATTTCCAGAGAGAAAGGAGAGGTGTTTATGGTTTTGTCTTTATTTTTAGACAGTTCATTCTTCTTCTCACAGTGTATACTGTTATAGCAATCTCAAGTTCTAATTTATTTATTGTTAAAATGCTCATTATGCATTTGCCTTGTTTTTATTGAAACTAAATAAGTACAAAGTTAATGAAGAGTGTTTCTGAATATCCTATGGAAGGAAAATCAGGTCCAAATGTAAAATCGAGACTGACAGACAGTAGGACAGAAGCCCCACTGGGATTTCAGGCTCAGGAGCCATTTTCAGATGAGGTCACTGGCCGTTTTAGCGATAAGGCAGCATCTAACTTATTCCAGGGGGTTATTTTAATAAAGCATATGGACCATGGGGAGAGTAGGAACCCCACAATTATATCCCACCTTCATATGGACAGCAGCAAACAGTGTCAGTGAAAGCATGAGAAGTCTCCAGTCTTTGCAAAGAGTGTGATGACAGTGGCCCTTGTAGACCCTGGGGACCCATGCCACTAGCTGTCTGCTACAAAGAGCCCACGGTTACATCAGGATGCTGGAGCTGGTGGAGCTTGGAGACTCCTCAGCCCTGATTCCCATCTTACACTTGAGGAAACTGAGCTCCAGAAATGGGAACTTACTTAAGTCACAAACACTTAGCAAGTGAATGACAAGCCTGGTTTCCGCCTCTCAAAACAGAGCTCTTTCCCAAAGCGAGCCTCATCAGCATCTAGTAGCAGAGGACCCTATTCCGCCCTATAGGCTCAGAAATAGTAAAGGAGCCCCTGCTTCTTAATCCCTTAACACATACCAGCTCAGCACTAAGTCCTTGCCCACATTATCTCATTTAAGTATCGTAACAACCCTCTGAGGTTGGTATTATTACAGATAATTCAACTACAAAGTGGAGCATTAAGTACTAACTCATTTGCCCAAGATCATAGGGCTGGTAAGGAGCAAATCCAGAATTCACTCTTGGGTCCTGTGTCCATGACCCACGGGCCAACCCACTCCTTAGTCCATCTCTTATAATTGCATCTCAACTCTTCGATGCCAGCACCAGCACACCCTACAGGCTGCCCAGACACTGCCCGTGACCTTTCCTGACCACAGACCTCTGACAATGAGTTCAGGTAGCCAGCAGATATCTCTAGATCTCAGGGAAGCAGAGTCTCTCCCCAACACCCGGAAGTAAATACTGGCTGAGCTAACAACTCATGGTAATCCCATTCCCCTGCCCTTGTGATTATGCAGGGCAGTTGTGTGATAGCATTCTGGACAATGAGAAGCAAAGGGGAGAATTCCTTTCCTTACTGTCTAAAAAGGCAGAGCTTCAGAGGGTAAGACCTTTATTTAGCCTCTGACCTTCCATTTCTGCTTAAGGTGCTGGCATGAGCACATGATGCCTGGAACTGAGGCAGCCATATTGTAAACATTAGGTGACAGCCATAAAGGGAAAAAAATGAAAAAAAACCAATACTCTGAGGATGGAGAAGCAGCACTATTAGAAGAATCCTGGCTCCTGGATGTTTGAAGACATTAATGAGCCATTGTACCAACCGAAATGTGTCACCTTCATATTTCTTACTGTTTTCAAAAATTCAGTGTCTATCGTTTAGGCCACCATTAGTCAGATTTGCAGTCCCTGGAAGCTGGCAGCATTGAAAACTGCTACGAGTTCAGAGGTATGTGGTCTGAGGATAGCTGTCTCATCCCATGCCCCGACTCACCTTCTTTATAAAAAAGTGTACTAGCTAGAGTCATGCCAAGATTTTACAATGCATTTACGTTCAGTATCATTTAGTGTAAATCTTGAAGCATTTGCCATATACTAATTTACTATCATTTGAAGTATGGACTTTTGACTAAGCCACAAGGAAAATAAATCTTGACTCATTAAGAAAAAAATGTATATAGAGAGACACATACCTCACATATGTGTAGCCATATTTTAAAAATTAATTATTTTATAGGCACCATGGGTTAGGAAATCAAAAGATTATTCAGTATGCCATAGTAAGTTGATAAAATTTCAAACAGAATCCAAGTCTTAGCTTTTCAAGTTCAACCCAAGTTGTATACACCACATACACCTCAGTCTACAGGTCACCCACAGAAAGATACAAAAAATGGGGAGGTGGGGGACATATTCTTACAATGTTTCCCTCCCAAAATCTACAATTCTGTCACTTCCTTATAAGCATATTTTAGAATTAGTTTTGAATATATTCATAGTAGACATTATATTTACATTTGCTGTTCGATCCTCTTATTTTGAAACTATACTACAGTCCTTTATCACATAGAAACCTTTTCTGAGATGCTCTGGCTCCATGCCTGTCATCCCTGCATTGTCATTTGTTCAATCAACAAACACTGATGCATGCCAAGCATCATGCTGAGAACTTAGGACTCATGTCTGAAAGTGTTGGGCCATGAAGTTTGTTCTTTTTCAGCAACAACAGCACAAATAGAAGTGATCCCAACATGAAGATGTTATGGCATCCCTTTATTCTTAAACAAAAATTGCACCTCCGGTCCTGGGAAGGGAAACCAGAACAGTTTTCTCTGCTCCCTTGTTGGGAGAAGAATCAGTGTGAGACAAGCAGCCAGTTCAAATTCAATAAGACAAGAGCATCACATTCCTTGAGCTGGCTACTGTTCCACCAGCTGGGATTGAAGAGAAAATGGGAAAGGAGAGACTCACCTTCCTTGTTATCTGGACCTTGTGTATTCAGCAGGTCCTTTGGGAGAAAACTAGATAACTAGATTAGACGATTTATTTTTTTAAGCCCACTAGAGAGAGACTCACTGCAAAGACTGAGCTTCTTAAGGGTGCAAGGTGTGTTTCTTACTCATTTTTGTATCCTCAGCACCTAGGATACTACCCAACACAAAGCAGGTACCCAAAAAATGTGTATGTAAAAAAAAACTAAAATCAGTGTTTATTATTAGGTTTTTATTACTATCACCATCATCATCATTATATCCAGGTAGATCTAACTTTGTACCTTTCATTTGGGATACTGTAAAGAAATACGTTCTCTAATAAAAATATGGTATTCTGGTCTTCTTTTTAAGTTCTGAGCCACAAAAGAATCACAAAATGTTGAAACGAAATCTTATTTTAAACTTGCATTTTAAAAACCATGGATGGAAAATCTAAGTTGGGATCACAACCTTGTTACAGAGGAAATTATCAGGTCCCTTTATAATATCCTCTGAAGTGAGAACATTGACTTGAAGATAAACCCAGAGCATTAGGTCCTCTTAAAAGATCCACGGGGAACCATCCCTTAGACAAAAACACCTGACTTTCTGATCAAGCATTGTATTCGTCAGAATAGATGATTGGGATAGCACTGACAGAAATTTTCTCACATGTAACATTTGTTCATTTCACACTTCAGGCTCTCTCTCGATCGCAGAATTCGTTTCATTGGCATTTGTCATATCTCGGCCATCTTCTTTCCCCACTTTGTAGATGGTGGCTTTTTTAGGCGACTTTTTCTGAGCTGAGGATTTTTTTTCTAGGATGCCAATCCAATCTGGTATTTCAAAATGCCAACACCATTGGCCCTGCTGGAAACCGATTAAACAATTTCTATGCCTAACAGCTCTTTTCAAGTTGCTGAGTTTTTGATTTTCATTTCTTAAGGCTAAATTTTCACACACACAAAAATTGCCCACTCTTTGCATGCAAATGAAGCAGTTTAGAAATGGAAATTCAAGCACAGTGAGCCCTGCATTAATTTACAAATCCATGGCATATTTAAAATATTTTTTCAAATTGCTTCACACGTTTTGGGTGTGTGACACATCGCCATTTAACTTAGTCAAAGTTATTTTGCTGATAAACTTTAGATAACTCTAAAGAAGTCATCTTTGGGAGAACTTTATTATCTATTCCATTTAATTTTTTTTCATTAAAATAAAATGGGATCAAATTGGGTGAACTAGTGCTCTTTGTAAAGGCAGGACCCTCTCACTCAGGTGGGTCTTTTAAAACTTGCGTGACTGGAAGGGAGAAGTGAATGAATGTCCTTGTGAGTAGAAGTTCCTAAAAGTAAAAGTGTCTATGTTATCAACACTTTACATTTCAGCCACTTGATTTCTGGTTCCTGTAAGAAGAGAACCTAAATGTACCTTCACACCTCTGTAAAGACAAAAATAGGTAATCACTACTATGCTTCAGCAAAGTACATCCTAGCTTTCTGTTGTGTATTTGCAAAAGAATGCACTTTTGCCTCAAATTGGGCTATTGAAGGAAAAGACTTTTTTTTTAATCTTTTCATTTTCTTGTAATACTCAGTGCCAGCACGTTTTAGAACTGACATTTTTGAGATTTTTAAATTTAAAGGATGTCTTCTATTTATCTATCAGCCTAGTCCCGGCCAATTCAGATTCCCGTTGGATTTGAGAACTATATTGTGCCCTACCAGATAAGAATAATTATGAAGTCATAGAAAATGAGACAGTGATATTGGTGCAGAGACAAATAGTCTTCGGAACGGAACAGAGATACGCAAGAAGACCCACACATACATGGAAGAGGTGGCATTATAAATAAGTGGAAAAAGAGGGATTTTTCAATAATGGTGCCATGCCAATGGGTTAGAAATATGGAATAAGAAAAACAGAAAAGAAGAGAAAAGAAAAAAATAGATCGACTCCTCACACCATTCACTAAAATCAATTCCAGATAGAACAATGACTACATAGGAAGGAGATTTTCACACTTTTTAGGGAAAAAAAAATACAAAAACGTTTTTGTGACCTCAGGATAGGGAAAGATTATTAACCAAGTCACAAAAAGAACAAAGTATAAAGAAAAAATAGTGATTGCTTCAACCACATTAACTTCCATTATTTGGAAGACCCCAGAAAGAGTAAAAACACAAGTTACAGATGGGAAGATGAGATCTTCAATACCTACAGTTAACAAAGGATTAATATCCAGGAAATAACTTCTATGTCAACAAGAAAAAGACAAACAACCCAAGAAGGCACAAGCAATTCATAGTCAAAGGAGATGAAGAGGCATTTAATAGATGAGGTAAAATGAATGCCCATTATATACGGGGAAATATTCATTAATAATAGGAAAATGAATAATAAAACCACAATGAGATTCCATTCACTGCCATCTGGTGGGCAGAGATTTTTAAGTCTGAGAATATCAAGTAATAGTAAGATGTGGAATATAGATATGGAATAATGGACATCCCCTACACTGCTGGTGGGAGCAAGTCCTCACTTTATTTCTCCTTTGAAATACAATGTAGCATCACCCAGTAACACCGAACATGGGCACACCCCTCAACCCAGCAACTTCACTTACAGATATATTGCCAAGAGAAACTCGTGCACATGTTCACCAGGCAACGTGAATAAGAATATTCACAGCAGCAAGGTTCTTCAAAGCAAAACAACCCAAACGTCCATAAACAGGAGAATGCATGAAAGAATTATGAGCTAGTCATAAAATGGAATGCAATATGGCTCCATATGAACATGGCTGAATCTAAAATGTAGATCGTCGAGCAATAAAAAAGCAAGTTTTAGAAAACTACATACAGTATGATTTTATTTACGTAAATTTCCAAAGCAGGCAAAATGAAATTATATATTGTTTAGGAATATCTATACATAAAGAAAAACAAGAGGGCAATTCCCACAAAGTTCAGGATGATGAGTACCTCTGGAGAAGAGGGGGTAATACAATTTGGAGATGTCACACACAAGACCTCAAAAGTATCGGTACTATTTTTCTTCTTATTGGGTTAATTTTGTCATTATTTTTTTAATTCCAAAATGATAGCCATCAGTGTGCTTTTTTAAAAATTATAGTTGATGTACAATATTATATAAGTTACAGGTGTACAATATAGTGATTCACAGTTTTTAAAGGTTATACTCCATTTATAGCTATTATAAAATATTGGCTATATTCCCCGTGTTGTACAATATACCCTTGTAGCTTATTTTACACCTAATAGTTTGTACCTTTTACTTCCCTACCCCTATATTGCCCCTCCCCTCTTCCCTCTCCCCACTGGTAACCACTAATTTGTACTCTATATCTGTGAGTCTGCTTCTTTTTTGTTAGATTCACTAGTTTGTTGTATTTTTTAAGATTCCACACGTGAGACAAGACAGCATTTGTCTTTCTCTGTCTGACTTATTTCACTTAGTATAATGCCCTCCAAGTCTATCCATGTTACTGCAAATGGCAAAATTTCATTCTTTTTTATGGCCAAGTAGTATTCCATTGCATATATATATATATGTATATATATATATATATATATATATATATATATATATATATATATATATATACCACATCTTCTTTATCCATTCATCTGCTTATAGACACTTAAGTTGTTTGCATGTCTTGGAAACTGTAAATAATGCTGCTATGAACATTGGGGTGCATGTATCTTTTCAAATAACTGTTTTCTTTTTTTCAGATGTATACCCTGGAGTGGAATTGCTGGGTCATATGGTAGTTCTGTTTTTAGCTTTTTGAGAAACCTCCTTACTGTTTTCCACAGTGGTGGCTACATCAATTTACATTCCCACCACAGTGTACGAGGGTTCCCTTTTCTCCACATCCTCACTAACATTTGTTATTTGTGTTCTTTTTGATGATAGCCATTCTGACTAGTGTGAGATGATAGGTCATTGTGGTTTTGCTTTGCATTTCCCTGCTGATTAGCGATGTTGAGCATCTTTTCAGGTACCTGTTGGCCATCGTTTTGTCATTATTCTTGAAATTGTACAGAGATGTTAAATGCACTCTCTTGTCAGTAGTATGTATTTAATATACTTTTTAATTTTTTAAAAGAACTTTGTCGTGTGATGGCCAAATCAATGGTACAAACCCGCAGCAGCAGCCTTCTCACCCCAACCCCAGTCTGCTTGTCCCTGTGGCTGATGGTGTGTTGTTGCTCTTGCTGCTGTGACCTATTTTACCTGTCTTTTTGTCATATCCTAGGCTGAAAAAAACACAGAGACATTTGGCGGTTTCTTGACCTTATTCCCCAGATCCGTTTTAATAACTACTTTGGTGGGTGACATTTTAAAAAAGTCTCCACAAAGAATCTTATCCTGAAGTCTGAGTTGAGCACTTTGTGGAAACAAATATTATAGACAGTTTTTGCTGAGGGAGGATCTTTCCTTTTATGTATTTGTTTAGTCTATGCTTGTTAGACCCCAAGTTTCCTTATGTGGTCCCCCAAAATGATGAACATGTATTTCCTCGAATATTCCATGCACTTTCTGTTGCTATTTTAACATCTCTGAAATCATGCGTTTGCAATCAATGACATACTTTGATGGCATTTTTTTCTTTCTTAGAACACAAAATAATAGATTGTCTTTAGATTGATGGTTTCTTAGATTCTCCAGCATATAACATCACGTTTCAGTGGGGATTCCCATCAGTTGAAAGGGGTAAAAAGCAAAGGTCCCAGAACACCGAGAAATCAAAGGCTGCCACACTCCCTAGAGCCTGGAAGTGACTGCCTGAAAAAACCCACACCTGAGTGCCATTCTTGTGGGCAGGAAAGCAGAAAGTAAGGGAGGAAGTAAAGGATGGTTCAGTTTGAACCAAAATACTGGAAAATGTTTGCTTCAACTTTTTGTGTGTTCACTTCAAAACACACACACAGAAATGCATTAAACCTCAACTATTAAGGACCCTCTGCAAAACCCTGACATAAGGAAGCTCCAAGCATAGCTCAAAATGTTCAGCCAGGACACTGCTATTCAAACCCAGGGAAAAGCACCTACAAATAAAGCTCAGCACCACTCCTGAGGACCACATCTATCAACAGCAATGACAATGAGACCAAGTGCACACCAGCTACTCCCAAGCTCTGAGGGCCAGAGTGTTTCCCTGCTGAGTGTTTCTCATCCTTAATTTGAAGACTTGGAGAAATAACAGCCCCCACTTTGTATTTCTCTTACCTCCAGCTGGGCTCTCTCTGTATCACTGTAAGTAGCTGATGCACGATAACCCAGCTTGAACAGAAAAGGCTCCGAGTTCTTCAACCACTTGCACCATGTTCATTCAACACCTGCCATTCATTTCACAAACAACAGCACCAGACATGCTATTGGATGCTTGGTGGCCACAACTGAGGCAGAATAAGGCACACTTGACTGAGCTTCAGCTCAGAAAACAGTGAGTAGGGGGATGTTTTGCCATCCACAGTGTGAGAGGATAGAAGAATCTCTTTATCAAAATCTCTGGTCATGTTGCCCAGATGGTCTTGCACGAGTGTTATGATGTATATAAAGGACTCTACTTGAATGAACCAGCAGCGAGTCATAAATCTCCAGGACTTGTAAAATCCCCATAGAGCAAAAAATAAATAAATAAATCTATGAGGCGGGGTGGGGGGATCACCCTTCACTAGCTAAACCCTAACCTGGCTTAACTGTTTTATTTCAGTAACTTGGTCGCCAATGTCTAGCACTGGACTGCGGACTTACAAAATGAAATGAGGATATATTTTTTATACAACGTTCCTTAAAAGAGTTATTTGTTTCTACAGATCCTTTGAGTGTTCTGGAGCTATTTGATAGGTCGTGATTTAGGAATTCTTCAGTGTATTTTTGGGGTTGGACGGCAGTCTTCTTTAGGACCTCAGGATGAGATGCTTTCTATGTCCAGCAGGAATTACCTAAACTGGGGGGAGTAGCTGCAACAGCTTTCCATCTGCTCATGGCAGCACCTCCTTAAACCAGGACTTACTAGAAAGGGGGCTGTGCCTATTTGGTTTGATGTGTTACAGGGAGAGCCAAGCCCCACACCACATTTACATGGCACTTGTGTACAGACTGTTCACAAGTACAGATTGTTCAGAGTTTACGTGGATTGAATCTGGGTGGAAAGGGAAGAGCAGAAATTGATCAGCACATGCTTGGCTTATTTTGATAAACAGTGTTTATCTGGACCACGGTCCAGATTGATGTGGTTGGTCCAACTTGTTCACACTCAAGGTCTAGGTAGCTGTTATCCCACATCCCTGAGGGAAATCAAGATAGAGATTCTGACAGTTCCCCTTACAGGAAAGGAGACAAACAGGGAAAGAACTGATGTCGCTAAAACACCAGACGGGCAGCCTGAGTAACTCCTTACCACCTGGCCATTATAATAACCTCAGAGTTCCTGCCACTGTCATGTTTTTTTTTCCACTCCATGGAATAAAGTGCTGGAAACAGATACTAGGTAGTAGTTTGCCCCCACTGCCCTGCTACGTGACAGTTTCCTGCATAAGACTTTTATTCTTATTTGGCACTTGAACTTCTAAATGACTCAGTGATTCATGCTTCACTGCTGCACGTGATAATTACCTTGGCAGAAAGCGATGTCTTTGTTCTTGCCTGCTCACCTTTCGTATGGAGTTTCCCACTCCTGTTCCCTTATTTATGACTTGTTGACGTTCATCTATGTTTAGCAAGTGTTTTGCTAATATCCAAGGAGTCATCCAAGATGCAGCTGCTTGGTCCCTACAGGAAACCCCACTTTAGGGGGTTAGCGCTACTCTATACGGATCTACATGAAGATGAGAAATGCATTTCTTGATTTTTAAATGAGCTGGCTAATGCTTCTATCCTTTCTCCCCTTTTGGAGCTCGATGAACTCATATGTTATTCTTGGTTGGTTGTCAAACGAGCGAGGATGTTTTTCTGATCGTCTTTATGCGGAGTTAGATTTGGCAGTGTTTTCCTCCCTTTTCAGGGACTCCTTTCTTCATGGTGGGACATGTGACCTTGTTTTTATGCTTTCTGTGTCCCAGGCTAGGAAACTTGTGATAGTTCCTTCCTGTTCCTTCTTGAGTCACTGGTTTGCGTTACAAATGTGTGGCTCACTTCCTCCAAGTCCTTAGAAAGGTGTTTCTCCAAAACAACCTCACGGCTGTCTCTCCGTCATTGCGTGGATGCGGTAGCAAAAGCCATGACAAGGTCCATCCTCTCCAATACCATTCCAATCTGGTGAATGGACAATGTACTCAAAATGCTCTGTTTTAAAGGGATCTCATCATAAGAAACGGCCACTATAAAGTTCTCACTACACTCTGAGCTGTTCTTTGCAGGAAAAGAGGACGCCCAGTGACAACTCCCCAAAAGGCTTCATGGGCCAACCCATCAACCCATTTCTATTAAGCCTTAGAAACAGAAAATATTTATTCTCCATTGGACTAAGCTTTCAAAAATCAGGAGAAAAAAAATCACCCTTTTCATAAATCTTAAATAAGTAAAGAAGAGAATTTTGGAATAGATCCCACAGGTTCTTTTGAAACTGGTACGAATCTACCAGAGGAGGAAAAGTAAACACAGGAAACTGGAATGGAGAGAGAAAGGAGGACATTTGAAGGGGAACAGTCTGCTTTACTATTCCCTTGCATCCGGCATCCATAGGCTGTTGTGGCAGAATCAGAGGAAGGAGAGGAAAACAGCACTGTTTTCCCCAGGCAACATGCTGCATGCGATGCTTTGACACACATTGTGGAGCATAGCATGGTGCAGGGATTGAGAGCGCAGGCTCCAGAGCCGGGTTCCAATCCTGCTTCCACCCTCCTAAGCTCTGAGCCCTTAGCCAGTTATGTTAATCTCTCAGTGCCTCAGTTTCCTCATCTGTAAAATGGGGATCACGATAGTACCTCTCTCATGGAGTTATGAGGAATAAATAGGTTGATGTTAAACAGTGCCCGGTACATAATAACTACCATATAAACATTTGATAAACCTAAATATTAACTTAAACTAAATAAATAAATAAATAAATCCGTTTGATCATCATAATGCCCTGGGCTAGATTTTTGTCACAAACACCATTTGTGGCTGGCTCAAAATCTGCTCTTCCCCTCCCTTCCCTGTGGGCAGGGTTCACCTCCACTCCAGAGAGGCTGCAGAAGCCCTGTGTCAGCTTTCCCAGCATTCCCTGCAGCTGAGGCCTGAACATGAAGCCCAACCCTGCCCAACGGAAGCTGAGGACATTTTTGCTCGTATCTTTTAGAAAGATTTTCCTGCCCTACCAAAGAAGCAGTTAGACAATGAGAAGCCCCCTCCCATGGTCCCTGTCTGCTGACATCCTTCTAGAGTCATCATCATGTGACCATGAGGCAAAAGCCGAGAAAAGCCAACCTGGTCTCACTGAACCTGTACTAGAACCACCTACACCCAGGCTGCTTGTCAAGTCTGGTGTCAGGATCATAAATGGTTACTTTCTAATACAGAAATGGATACTCTTTAAGCCACTCTCAGTCCAGTGGTCACTTATTTGTAGCCAAACGCACCCCAAATAAGACAAGGTTATTTTATATGAGGAAATAGAGGGTTAAAAAGGGTTAAATGCCTTTACTAGCCAGACAGATGGTAGAACTGGAATTCAAACCCAGTCTCACTCCAGAGCTTGAGCTCGTACTGCTGCACTAGAAGGCACCACAACCCGCAATTCTCACCGCCTCGACGATACCGGTTAGGACTCAGAGCATCGAGGGACAGCTGTGGTCAGGGACGGCTGAGCAGAGTGAAAAATAACAAATGCCTTCTAACATATGATTCTTTTCACTGGTTGCCAATCACTGTCACCTCGAGAAATGCAGAACTGGAATGGAGATCACAGGCATTCTGGTCCACATAACAAAACTGAGGTGACCAAAGTCACACTGGTTAATAACAAAGTCAAATTGATCTCGGGTGGCCTCTGTCAGCAGCTGTTTGAACAGGGTTTTGGTTCCCCAGCCAGAGACTGAAGTCAGTGATGAGCGCTGAATCCTAGCCACTAGACCACAAGGGACCAGTGGCCAGTGACAAGGTCCTGGCCCCTCAGCTGTGTAGAAGTGAGTTTCCACATAGAGACAGAAAGTAGTGAAACAAGGAAAGTGTTTATCAGGAGGGAAAAGAGTATTTGTGGGTAGACACATGAACGGGCTCAGAGAGAGAGTTGCACCCTCGTGATAGTTTGAATCACTTTTATGGGGCATATCTTCCTGGCTTCCTTTGGCCAATCATCTTGCCTTGCCTGGTTCTGAGTCCATATTTGGTTTATCTCAGGGTCATCCCCATGTGTGCATGCATCTCTTAGACAAGATGGATTCTAGCGAAGAGGCCTATGGGTAGGTTAACATCACTTACTATGAGGTGACGTCCCCGCTCTTTTGACCTCCGAGGAGCCTTTCTGCGCATATATAGTCGGGAAGGTCTCCTTGACCTCGAGAATGATAAATATGGGGTCTCTAACTTTTATCTGGGCAGGGCTCAGCTCTTCTCTCGTTCCTCCCATTTTGGAGTATCTACCCACGGGGGACAACTCCAGCTGCCCAGCCTGGGGCCCATCTATCTCCTGCCTCAAGATGACAACTGAAGTCATGATCCCATTTTACAGATGGAAAAACTGAGGCACTGGGAGTTTATGTATCTCTTCCAAGGTTGCAAAGCTAGTAAGTGGTAATGCTGGCATATAAACTCAGGAGTCTGGGCCCAAATCCTTCCATGACTATGACATACATTCTCAAGTGCGCTGCTTCTGTAGCTTGGACTTAGCTTACAGAGGTGTGCTTTTTATAATTTGGAGGAGGAGTGTAATAAAACTGTAATCAATATCACAGATGCCAAGAGGTCAGCTTAAAGATTATGAGCCCCTCAGCCTGGCTGACTGGTACCACAACCTGCCAATCACTGCTGACCTGCAGAGCTGGATTGCCCAAAGGTCACACTAACTCATGCAAAGAGCACCAGCGAATTAGGGGCAACCTGGAAAGGAGAAAAGTTCAACTCAGAAGGATTTACCCAGAATTTTATAATTTAAAAATCTGAAAAGATGCACTTTCAATTTTAGCATGCAGGTAAGCTTTTTGCTTTGTGGTTTTGGATTGTCACCCCAATTGTGACCCAAGATGTGATGGAACAGAGAAGAATCTTCCCTGAGTTTCTGACTCACAAAACCCACGAGCATAAGTTTTGGGGTAGTTTGCTACCCAAGAAAAAGTAGTCAAAATACTACCACTTCAGAGGAATCAGCTGTTTTGCCAAATTGGGCTGATTTGTTAAACAATTGCCTCAGAGCCTCAAATCCATCCCCCAGTCACCAGTCTGAGGGTGGCCAGGCCACCTGCACTTCTGACCAACTGGCTACAAATTCAAGGTATCCCACAAACCCCCTTAGGTTTGATCATTTGCTAGAATGACTCACAGAACTCAGGAAATCACCATAATTACAACTACAGTTTTATACAGATCAGCACCAGCCAAATAAAGAGACAACTAGGGCGAGGTCTGAGTGGGTCCCAGACACAGAGCTTTTGTGCCCCTCCCCTGTGGAATCTGGACACGTGACCCTCCTGGCACATTGATGTGTTCAAAATCAGAAGGGTCCTCGGGGGCTTCCCTGGTGGAGAAGTGGTTGAGGGTCCGCCTGCCGATGCAGGGGACACGGGTTCATGCCCCGGTCCGGGAAGATCCCACATGCCGCAGAGCAGCTGGGCCCATGAGCCATGGCTGCTGAGCCTGCGCGTCCGGAGCCTGTGCTCTGCAACGGGAGAGGCCACAGCAGTGAGAGGCCCGCGTACCGAAAAAAAAAAAAAAGAAAAGAAAGAAAGAAAGAAAGAAAGGTCCTCGGAGCTCTGAGATCCAGCTTTTACTGGAGTTTCATTCTATAGACCTGGTTGATTAAATCATTGGCCATAAGATTGAATTCAATCTTCAGCCCCCCACCTCTCTCCAGAGGTGGAGGTCACAGGGTCCCAACTCTCTAATCATGTGTTAGGTCTTTCTAGTGAGCAGTCCCCATCGGAATCATCTTGATAGCTTAAATACAGGTGTGATCCAAGGGGCTTTTGAATAATAAAGACACTCCTATTGCTTGGGAAATTCCAAGGATTTAGAGTCTTCCTCTCAAGAGCCAGGGACAAAGGCCGGTCAAGTTATTTCTTATATAACATGCCCTTCCCCAGCCTCATATTTCCCTTCAAGGTGTCGGGACTGGGATTCTGCAAAACATTTCTCCTTTGCCACCTGGCTCCCTGCTAGGCTTTGCCAGAGGAATGCTAGAAGAAGATTGGAAGGTAGAAAAAGGGAAGAGGGATTTACTCTTGTGTGTCTGCTTCCTGTTTTCTGCCTGTTTCCTTCCTGTTTCTGTGAACATGACCCCAGCCACACTTTCCACCCCTACAATGGCAGTTTATTCCAGTACCTGTGATAATTCCAATTTTCAGTTTTTCAAACTCCCAGAACCAGTCTTATCATGCCCTCTCAGAGACAACAGAGCAAGCCAGCCATCAAAGACCCCCTCTCCCACTTAGAGGTCTGGGTCCCAGCTCCGTGGAGCCCCTCCCCGCAGCTCAGAGATACCAGGACCAGCTAGCTGAACAGCATCCCTTCCTCAGAGGTCTGTGTTCCAGCCCCAGAGGACCTCCCTTCCAAGTTCAGAGTAATTCATTAATTAACCAGTGTAGATTTTATCTACTGACTGATGTACAGATTGTCAAAGATAATTCCTTTCTAGAATCAGATATTGTTCTGTCATCTCAGGAGATCACCATGGCCCCCTTGGACTTATCACATCATCATCATCATCATCATCATCATCATCATCATGATGATCATCATCATCATCATAGTTGCTCTAAATCTTCACCATCCAATGGAAACTTCTGTGATAATGGAAATGCCACACATCAGTACTGTCCAATATGGTAGCCAGTAGCCACATGTGGCTGTTGAGGACTTAAATTTGACTAGTGCAACTGAAGAACTGAATTTCTAGTTTTATTTCATTTTAATGAAGTTTACTCTAAATCGCCACATTTACCTAGTGGCTACTGCGTTTACGCCACAGCTATACAACATTACTACTAACTCTCTCACCTACTGGAACTTATTCTTCTGTTCTTCCATAGCACCTTGTTCCATGAAATACTTTTCATATTCTATTTTAATTATTTATGTGGTAATCTCTTTTACTAACGATAACTCCTTGAAGGGCCATCTGATGGTCTTGGGTACCTGGATACATGGCAGGAAAACATGCTCAAAAATGATTCACAAATTGATTGTGATGTATAACCAGAGTACGGCAGTGGACAGACTGAGATTCTATGACAGGGAGGAAGGAGAGAGCCTTGGACCGTTGGAAGAGACTACTAGGGCAGAGTACTTATTTCTTCGTGTTTCCACTTTCCTTATCTGTAAAATAATCTTTATAGGGTAAGTTGAGGTTATTAAGAATCAAAACACCCCTTGCAAAGCTGGTCTGGAAGCTAAAGATTCATCCTGGCATGAATTTTGACATTCTATCTCTCAAAGCTGGGTTTAATACCTTATCCTCCTACCTATGTCCCAGATCAACTAGGTCTTTAGGTTAAGGAAAAAAAAAATCTGTCTTTTAAGGAGAAAATACACACAGAAAGTTCAGGAAAACTTGTCTCTGAAGCTTGGCATGAAGGACTCCATTTCCTTCTATCATCCTTTTATCCAAATTGTCATTCAACGGGAGAAAGGGAGATAAATTAGGAGTTTGGAATTAACATAGACACACTACTGTATATAAAATAGATAATCAACAAGGACCTACTGTATAGCATAGGGAACTCTATTCAATATTCTGTAATAACCTATATGGGAAAAGAAGCTGAAAAAGAATAGATATATGTATATGTATAACGAAATCACTTTGCTGTACACCTGAAACTAACACAACATTGTAAGTCAACTATACGCCAATATAAAATAAAAAAAATTTTTAATGGTCATTCAACAAATAATTATTCCACAAAAACCAAGTACAAGGCACTGCAATTCCAAAACTACTTTTTTGAAATTATGTAAATTAAATCTCTCTGCTAATTCTCTCATGGCATCTTGTACTTCTCTATGTAGCATATGCTATAATTAAATATTCTACAAATTATATAATTATAATTGTTGTATGTTCATCAGTCAGACGGTAAGTTAAATGAGGGTGAAAATCATACCTGTCTTTTCATACCTGCATTTTCAGCAGAATAGCAATATAGTATGTAATCACTAAATCATTCTTTAATAAATGAATAAACAGAAAAAGAATAGCATATATAGTATTTTGAAAATTAGTCCCCAATGCCATAACCTGACAAGAACTGATAATTCTATTTAATAAATTTTCTTCAGAAAATTGTTGACCAAGAATTGAAAATTCTAAAGCCCCAAAATGAATGTGGCAGGATAAAATATGAAGCTAATACCTGAGCTGTCTTTTTCCCATAATGCTCTCAATTGCCCCACAGTTCTCCACACACTGAATCAGTGACATTCAATGAATCAGCCAAAAACAAAGATATCAGTTGGGGACATAAATAGGTGTTTAAAATTTTCAAAAGGAGACAAGCGTCTTGAGAATTGAATCTCTTCATTGCAAGAGCAAGACTTTCTGAAAAAGAAAAAGTGCTTTGATCTTTAAAAAGCTAACAGTCTGAGGAACTCAGGGTGTAGAGATGACCCTTAAACCAGAGATGAGGGGAGAATGCCTGATGATGTGACAATAGATCTCTGGTTCAGAGAGAAATTGATGTTGACCAGCCAGGAGAAAGAAGAGGAAGCGAAAGAAGACCCAAGAAGAGTTTAGATGCTGGTGGATTTACATGGTCTGCCTCTTACTTCGGGGCCAAGCCCTGGGGTGGGGAAGAAATTCTAGAAACCCTAAATTCTAGAACCCCAAATAGGTTTAGGGAGGGAGTCCTCCAAACAGAGGCTGATGCTTAGGTAACCAATCAGCAGTCTCATGGAGAAGACCTTCACTCCAACCATAGTTTTGCAACAGACAAGTAGAAACGGCAGTAGGATGTGTCACAGAGAAGATCTCCAATAGCCTGAGTCTTCCATGGTACTGGTGAGACAGGAAGGGCATCTGAAGTTTCCTGTGCCCATAGAAGAGGATTTCTCATGAAGATTAGGATGCTTAAGCTTCAGGACCCTCATTTGCCTGACCCCCTACAAAGCCCCAGAAAGGGTGTGTTCACCTAGTCCCATATTTTGTAAGATTTGCAACAGTAAGAAACTTTAACACCAATGAATTAAGACCATTGTCTCTTTCCGTTCCAACTCCCCCCACCCATGTCAGATGATGTTGGGGTAGCCATTGGCATATTTGGGTTGCAGCTCAGAGGAAGCTGAGTTGAGAATACACTTATACTTGTGTTTAGTCAGATATATTTATATGGTTCCCAGGCACTTCTGTGTTTTGTTGTTTTGCTAGTCATCCAAGTATACCAACGGATTCCAAAAATCCTCTTAGCATCCACTGTGCCAGCACCCAGAGTCATGGCACAAAGTTGCAGAGCCAGAAGATGCTACCTGATATGAATATATCCTATAGCACCAAGAACCAGAAAGTCATGGATAGTAGAGAGAAAAGGTTTTCAATGTATGGAGCCAGGAGCTAGCCTATGGAAAGTTCTTCTAGTCATGCGAAGAGTGAAATTATAAGTAAAGCATTCAGCTTGCATTGATGCCTAGTCAAAATGGAAGTTCTTTCCAGCCAGGAAATATATTCAGTAATATGCTCAACCCAACTAAATCAAAAATTTATATTCTATTTCTTAAATGTAGCTCCAAAAGTTCAATTAAATCTCTTTCTACAAAATCTGGATTTTCCCCTGCTGCACTCAAGAGAGCATGGAAATGCTGAGAGAATGTTGGTGGACCTTCGGAGACCTTACATGCAGGGGAACAAGGACACAGAGGGACCTACGTAGACAGAGAGGAGAGGGGCCCTTATGGACCTTCAGCAGTTAGTGCAGGAAGGAGGGACAAGATGCCTCCCACTGATGCCAGAACAACACCTAACCCCTGGTACTTTGATCAAGACTGAGGGAGAAGAGACAAATAAGGGAAGCTCTAGCTCCGATTGAAAAAGTTTAAATACTCAGGTGACCAATATCCTAAGGTGATTAAGATGACAAGGAAATAACTGATGTTTAGCTCCCAACATCAGTGGGAAGGGGGGACTGAGAACTTAGTTCAATTTAGTTACAGAAAAAGGTTAATCTTTGTGTACCTGAGATTTGTGACTGTAAAACGAAGACCCAGTAAACAGATTAAAGATAAATTCTCTAAAGTGGCTGTGTCAACTGGACTTAGCATGTTGCTGGTGCCAATGTTGAACTTGACCTGAGTCCTGTGCTCCTGGAAAATGGCAATGGTTTCAAAACTCCCCTATCCTTTCGTGTTTCTGGAAGTAGTTAATTGCAACAAATCCCCTTTCTCTTCCATATTCCAGATAACACATGTCTCTATCCTTCTGAATATCTCCCAAAAGACTCAAGAATGACTTCCTTGTTTCCTTGCCTCTGGCAACCTCCTGTTTTTCCCCCTGAGACATTCCTCATTAATAAACTTCCCTCTATTGCAAAAAGCCCCGATAAACCACCTCCTTCATTGCCTGGTACATCTTGTCCATGGCGCTCTCATGGTCTCACTAAATGGTAACCCAGAAGCTACTTGAGTTCAGAGTTATAATCACAAAACCAAGATTTTATAAGCACAGTGAAATGGGGCATAGAAAGGATCTGAACAATCCCTTCAATGGAGAGAACTCTTCAGAAGTTAAAAAAACAAAATTTCAGACTTCCAAATGATAATAGTCATGTCTTAGTATCAATAGATTGAGAAAAATTATGACCAAAAAAATTACCCTGAATTTAGTAATGCTTTGCCATCAATTTTATGTTATTAATCCCTCAGGAGGGTTACTGACAGTTTAACTTATTAGACTCTTTTTATTGTGCAGAGTAAATATTTTGGGTTAGGAAGAATTCTTTTAAACCTTAAAGTAGTTTAAGGAAACCCTTACTACTTCTCATTGGTAATTGGTACATGGTATATTTGTTACTTGATGGCTCTAAGTAGAACCCAAAATAAAATATCTTGTCACCTGTGTAACGTGCTGAACTGTGTTTGTTCCTAAACTTCGCCCTTTGTTAGACTGATAATCAATTGTCACATAGGTTTACAAAATTAAACTTGGGCTTTTTACAGTCAAAAAAATCTCTCAGGTGATCTACATACATTGGATAAATTCAAACATATATCCAGGTCAAAATAGTTTGTTTGGTTTTTTCTGCTGAAGATCCATGCCTTCACACTTTCACACATTTTTTTAAGTGTCTCTTTGATTCTCAGAGATATGTGGACCACAAGTTGGGTACAACTGAGTTAGGTTCAGGTAAAAATGAAAATGTGAAGAAAGAGGGGTTGGCTTGCCTGGGGTAGACAGAGTGAAGCAGTATCTGGGCTGCCTCTTTGGAGGGCTGTTGGACACATTAACCCATATTGCTAGTTCACCCCAAGCCTAGTTCACCCCAAGGCTGGAAAGATGCAGAACAAACCACTTCTTCCAGGCTCTCCTTATGTGGACCCACGAAGACTGATCACCTTGAATCCTCGTGCCTCTTCTCTCATCCGTTCCCCAACACACACACACACACACATGCATGCATATACACACACACCACCTCATGTCTGCCTCCACACTCAGGACCCTATGCCCTGGTGACCCTCATCTTTTTAGAGGGAGGACAAGAAAAGTTTGTTTTGGGATAAGATCAGAGCCCCTTCTTCTGGGGACCCACCCAGGGAAAGAAAGAGAGCAGGATGGGAAAGCCTGGCCACAAGTGAATCAGAGCTGCACTCCGCTTCCTGAATTCATCCTACCTGGACAACCTGGAGTCTAGCCCAAGACTAGGCTAGACAACAGAAAAGGAATATCTAAATGTTTGAGAACACAGACAACATATTTGTGGCTATTTCTAAACTGATGTTAAGGCATGCAAGTGTTATGAGAGGATTCGTGTACTGGTCATATTTGTATACGGTAGCAAATACACTTCTATCCTCCCGAGAAACCACCCTGACAAATCCACACATATTTTTCAGGCTTCTATAGAAATATAATTAATATTCATTTAATCATCAGTCCAAATATTGAAAACCAGCTTTCACGCTATTTGAAATACATGATCATCCCAAGTGCAATGTCAGTGGCACAAACAGTCCAAAGTGGAATTAGTCATCATCCTTTCATACGGCACCATCCCATCTTTAGCTGGGATTTTATTTAAGATCGAAAGTTGCAAAAGAGAGTTAAGGCATTGTCTACTTTTTAAAAAGTAGTCCAACATCCTCCCATTATTCTGAACTCTCAAGATTCATCTCTAATGGGGGAAGTGTGATTTTGGGAGTGTGGGTTTTGAATCAATTCCTACGATTTTATATCTCGATGTCTGAGTTTAATTTCCTTCCCCAGGATCAAAGTGTAGATGATGGCAATGGGTGTGGACAGGGCTGAAAGCAGTGAGATGAAAATGTCCTGTGTGTGTGTTAGTGATATAGATACGGAAATGAATTGTGATTTTATGGACGGGAATGATTTCCCCTTCTGTTTAATATGTAGGCCGAGTCTCCTCTGGCATCCAAGCCCGCTATCTTTCTCCTCCTACTTCACACTTTCCATAAGCCTTCTGGTTTCACAGCGGACACGTTGTAAATCATCTCCTTCTAAGTGTCCCACATATGTTTCATTAAAAGTGTTTGTTTCTTTGATCAGCTTGACTTTCTAATGTGAAAAAAATAATAACTTTTTTGCCTGGCGCTTGGAAATGTATAGGCCCCAAATGAGGAGCCACAGTGCTGACAGCCAGCACCAGGGGCCTTGGTGGCTGCCGTTCAGGCTGAGCCCGGGAGTGAGACTGCTGCCCCAATGGACAGGTGAGCATGGACGGGATGAGATAGGAAAGGTTATGGATTAGTCTGCCAAGGCTGCTATAACGAATGGGATGGCTTCAAACACCAGAAATATATTGCCTCACAGTTATGGAGGCTAAAAGCCTCCAATCAAGGCGTCCTCAGGATTGGTTTCCTTCTGAGACCTCTCTCCTTGGCTTGGAAATGGGCACCTTCTCCCTGTGTCCCCACATGGTCTTTCTTCTGTACAGGTGTGTGTCTGCATCCTAATTTCCCTTTCTTATAAGGGCACCAGTCCTATTGGATTAGGGACCCATCCTAATGACCTCATTTTAACTTAATCACGTCTTTGAAAACCCTGTCTCCAAATACAGTCACATTCCAAAGTACTGGGGATTACGACCTCAACATATGAATTTGGAGGGTGGGCGGGACAAAACTCATCCCATAACACCTGATGTTTGTTATTCTTTGGCAAAGTATACATGAGGAAGAGGGAGGGAAAAGGGTAGCTAAGGAGAGGCAGCCACCATGGATTTCTTAGCAAGGTGGAGTGGACTTTTTTTAAAGTCTGTTTACTTAGAGCAGTTTAGATTAACAGCAAAACTGAGGGAAAGGTACAAGGATTTCCCATACTCCCTGCCCCACACATGCACAGCCTCCCCGATAACCAGCATCCCCCACCAGATTGGTCCTTTCGTCACTACTGATGAACCTACCTTGACACATCAATTGTCACCCAAAGTCCATCGTTTATCTGAGGGCTCATCCTTGGCCTTGTACATTCTGTGGGTTTAGACAAATGTATAATAACATGTATCCACCATTAGGATGTCTTATAGAGTATTTAAAAATTTTTTTTAAATTGCTTTCTAAACTGCTATGGCCTCATAAAAGTTGGCTTGAGCTCTGGATGTTATTTCACATGTAGAATTGGGCTTTGTTTGTTTGGATTAAACCATTAGATTTTTCAAGTCTATATGAAGCATTAGTTCTGAATTTGATTCCTCTTTCTTCTTCTAGCTTTAAAGTACATATTCTCATCTTTACTTTGTAGCTTGAGAGTGTACTCAAGGCCTTGGGGAAACAAATGACACAAATATTTGCCACTATCTGTAGAAAATGTGGGTGCTCATATTTAACATAAGCAGGTTAAGGAAGGATGTTAAAGAAGAAAGGGCGGGCTTCCCTGGTGGCGCAGTGGTTGAGAGTCCGCCTGCCAATGCAGGGGACACGGGTTCATGCCCCGGTCCGGGAAGATCCCACATGCCGCAGAGCAGCTGGGCCCGTGAGCCATGGCCGCTGAGCCTGCGCTTCCGGAGCCTGTGCTCCGCAACGGGAGAGGCCACAACAGTGAGAGGCCCGCATACTGCAAAAAAAAAAAAAAAAAGAAGAAAGGGCATTTTTATTAGAACCCTCACAGTTCCCAGCCACAACCTCACCACCTTGTAGTCTACGGTATATACACTATTGCCCTCACCTTTTCTGACATGAGTGGAAACCATTTAGGGAGTGGAGAAAGGCAGATAAAGAGCCAGGTGCCCTTCCTGCTATTTTACATTTCACAGCTCTGTTCATCCAACACTGTCTAGTAAAGACACACTTCACTTTTTTACTCTATAAACATAATTATCATAATTAATAATATTACTAATCTAATCCTTTTCCCATTAACTTAAATCATTGCAAACAAAGGGAAAATTTTTTTATTATAAGATACCTTATATATGCTATGCGTGCAGCCAGATGGGCAGCTACTGTGACTCACAGTCTCGCCAGAACTACACAGAATAGAAGAGGGTTGGTTCCCCTAAAGGAAGGGATGCTGTGCAGACAGAAACTACATCAGCCCAGCATGGGGGGGATGGAGTCTGTGGAAGGAATAATAGAGCCAAGTAGTATATGATTATTTTCTGAAAGATTTCTGCAAATAGAAAAGAATTTATTTATGGGACAGTGAGTTCCAGTCTGGACACCACTAGTAATTAGTTATAAAACCTTAATAATCCTCTTCTTCTCTAAGCTTGTTTCTTTATCTGGAAAATGAGGACATTAAACTACATCATCTCCAGACAATTTTTAGGTCTCAAAGGATCTCTTTACATTATTGAAAGGTAGAAGATTTAACCCTAACATCAAGTAGCATCATGAAAAGGAGAAAATCAATTAACCTCTCTCAACCACATTTATAAATCAGGAATGATAATGTCTTAAGCTGCCAAATAAGATTGCATATGAAAAATCATATGAAAAATCAACAATATTAATAGTTACCATTTATTGAGCATCTTCTATGTATTAAGTATTGCACTAAATACTTCCTTGCAGCTGTATCATATTTCTCTATTCTGTTTATCTAATTCTACATAACGAAGATGCAGCCTTTGCTTCTTTCTTTTTTTCCCAATTTACTCCACAGTTTGTTCTGATGTCTGAATAGACAAAGATGATAGAATATTTATACATGTGTAGTCAGAGAAACTTAATGGATTTTACAAGAATCAAGAATGTTTTTAAAGACACAGCCATGTAATAGGAACCAAAAAAATCATGAGAGAAAGAGAGAAAGAAAAAGAAAGAATGAAAGAAAGGAAGGAAGGAAGGAAGGAAGGAAGGAAGGAAGGAAGGAAGGAAGGAAGGAAGGAAGAAAAATTAGAACAAGAAAAAAGTGAATACAGGTGAGGTACAATTGTAAGAAAAAAATGCAATAGCAATTAAAATATGCACTGGACCCAGTAAAGAGTAGGTTTAAAACTACAGAAAACTGGGTGAATAATGTGGAGGACATAATCGATACATTATCTGGAATCGGGAGTGGCAGTTACAAAAAGATGAAAATTATGAGACAAGTGATAGGTTTGACTTTTATTCTCAGTCTTTCAGAGCAAAAAACCCTTGAATTAAAGACTATAACTCAGGCTGCCCTGATGGCGTGGTGGTTAAGAATCCGCCTGCCAATGCAGGGCACACGGGTTCGAGCCCTGGTCCGGGAAGATCCACATGCCGCTGAGCAACTAAGCCCGTGCACCACAACTCCTGAGCCTGCACTCTAGAGCCAGCGAGCCACAACTGCTGAGCCCGTGAGCCACAGCTACTGAAGCCTGTGCGCCTAGAGCTCATTCTCCACAATAAGAGAAGCCACCGCAGTGAGAAGCCCGTGCACCGCAATGAAGAGTAGCCCCCGCTCGCTGCAACTAGAGAAAGCCTGCGCGAAGCAATGAAGACGCGAAGCAAAGAAGACCCAACGCAGCCAAAAAATAAATAAATGAATAAATAAATAAATTTTAAAAATAAATAAAAGATAGCAATTTAAAAAATAAATAAATAATAACGGCTATAACTCTTGACACTAAGGAAATAAATGATGGCAGAGTTATAGAAAATTTCTTGGACCTGAGAAAAGACAAATATTGAAAGGAGTCACTATGTTACAAGCAAAATCATGAATAAACAACCATATTTAGACTTACAGTTGTATTATTTTAATTATAAGGATAAAGAAAAGCATTCTATAAAAATCTGGGGGCTTCCCTGGTGGTGCAGTGGTTAAGAATCTGCCTTCCAATGCAGGAGACACAGGTTCGAGCCCTGGTCTGGGAAGATCCCACATGCCGCAGAGCAACTAAGCCCATGCACCACAACTACTGAACCTGTGCTCTAGAGCCCATGAGTCACAACTACTGAGCCTGTGCGTCTGGAGCCTGTGCTCCGCAACAGGAGAGGCTGCGACAGTGAGAGGCCCGCGCATCGCGATGAAGAGCGGGACCCACTCGCCGCAACTGGAGAAAGCCCTCTCACAGAAACGAAGACCCAACACAGCCAAAAATAAATAAATTAATTAATTAATTAAAAAAAAATCTGGGCTGAAAACAATTAACTAGAAAAATAAAAATTAATTTGTAATGCTCAATGCAAGATGACAATGGAGCAACATCTGGAGAATTCTGAAGTTGAACATTGGTGAACATGAATTTTTAATACTCAGCCAAGTTATTGTTTTTGTATAATAGGAGCCTAAAGACAGTATCAGATATGTACAATCGCAGGAAAATATAATCCCTAACTTCCCACGAGGAAGGACAAACTACAGTTGACCAACTGACCAAGAGATAAACCAAAATTAAAACCTGAAAAACTGAAAACTAATGAAATAAAAACTGGTCTTTCATTTTTCAGTTATCAAGAATTACCACACCAGGGCTTCCCTGGTGGCGCAGTGGTTGAGAGTCCGCCTGCCGATGCAGGGGACACGGGTTTGTGCCCCGGTCTGGGAAGATCCCACATGCCGTGGAGCAGCTGGGCCCATGAGCCATGGCCACTGAGCCTGCGTGTCCGGAGCCTGTGCTCCGCAACGGGAGAGGCCGGCATACCGCCAAAAAAAAAAAAAAAAAAAAAGAATTACCACACCTAACCCTGATGAGACAATATGGTAGAGTGTAGCATTTTCAAACTGATCCCTTGAGTCCTGGGAGCCCCAGAAGTGACTCAGTGATGCCAAGAAGGATGAGCACAGGTTGTGCTAAAAAAATTCTGGGTCCCCCACTCCCTTTTCAACCACAGTAGCTCCATGTTTATCTCCTTTATATATTACAGTCCCACAAAGTTCAGTTTGGAAAAGTGGGGAGGGGGGATTAAAACCCATTTAGATAGTAGAAAGACCACAGATAGAAAAATCTGGGTTTGGACCCCAACTCTATCATCTCCTAATTATATGATGTTGGGCTAACCATTCATCTCTCTGACCTTTAGGTTATAAATTCATACCATCCACCTTAAAGGTTCTTATCAGGACAAACTGAGATGAGATATAAAATGAATCCTTGGGCTTCCCTGGTGGCGCAGTGGTTGAGAGTCCGCCTGCCGATGCAGGGGACACAGGTTCATGCCCCGGTCTGGGAAGATCCCACATGCCGCGGAGCGGCTAGGCCCGTGAGCCATGGCCACTGAGCCTGCGCGTCCGGAGCCTGTGCTCCGCAACGGGAGAGGCCACAACAGTGAGAGGCCCGCGTACCGCAAAAAAAAAAAAAAAAAAAAAAAAATGAATCCTTACTGTGCTATCATTACCCACCTGGAGATTTATAAATTTCTAGCATAAACCACAAAACAACTTGTATTCTTTGTTTGGCATAGGGGTTGACTCAATGGTGTATGTTTAAGCTCACGCTGCAAGGAAGGGTTTGGTAGGTGAGACAGCTTGTCACATGGGCTGGGCTTCCCCACCACTTTTACCTTGTGACAAACAGAGAGACTGTTACTTGGGGTAAACAGAGAAATCTGATTTTGGCCCAGGGACTCCAGCCATTCAAGCCTCACCCAGATACCCAGAAGAACTAGGAAATAAATATCTCAACCTACTGTAACCCATTCATGACACACCAGTAGGGAAATTCTGAGGTAAAGATCCTCATTTCTGCCTCTTAATGTAGTATGTTCTAGATCTAGCCATACTACAAGCATCTCTTAGAAAGCATCAAGTATTTTGAATTGCTGGTGAGTTCTTCTGGAATCTAGACCTTCCAAAATTAATTTCCATTCACCAACCTAAATTTGTCATCACCTTCCTGTACCTTCACCCAAATCTACATGTGCCCCACACAGGTTGTGCTATGTTCTACAGGTGGGCACCACTGTCGACCCTATATCTGTGGGTATCCACAGTTCAACTCCAATATCTCTAGGGAAAAATGACATTTTTCAAGAGTTTCTATAGTTACATGAAAAATGCTTATGTTAAAAATGTGAAAGAAAGGTATATAAATTGAATATGGGATTATAATCTCAA